>NC_140592.1:244222505-244637013 GCF_964204655.1 Triturus cristatus | reverse complement strand
GGAGCGGAGCTGCTTATTAGTGCAACCCCTGTGCGTCGACATAAGATTTTGTAACTAATTTGGTACCTTTTTAGATGGTAAAAAGAGACCACTCCACAAAACAAAGCAGGTGGGAGGACAGTGAGGAATCTGCGGTTAGAGTTTCCAGCGGAAAGAACGTTGCCAAAAGTAAATACTATTCTTCTGATGGATATTTCTAACCACAGATTGCTTACTTTTAGAATAGATACCAAGGCAGTACCCCCCTCTGTGTAGTGGGCAGGCTCATACCAAAAAGTCTGGCATGGACAAAATGCGCTTCCCATTGGTCCTGGATGTCAAGAAGTAGTGCCTCGTGAATGTGTATACTGACACCCACGTTGCTACCCCAAAGAATTCAACAGACACTCCACACCTCAATGCAGCAGTGGCAGCATGGACCCTGGTGCAAAGGGCCCTCATTCCTTAAGTATGCTGTTTTTCGGTCAATAAGTAGCATATCTTAAAGCACAGACCTATCCACTTTGACAGAGTCCTTTTCTGCACCGCCTTACCTTCATTTGGCCAAGAAAACACAGCAAAAAGCTGATCATCCACCAGGAGGTTTTTGGTGTGATTGATGTAAAAGCTTAAAGCTCTTTTTGAGTGAAGTTGATGGAGTCTCTCCTCCTGTTTCAAGGGGTGAGCCGAGCAAAGAACGTTGGGAGGGAGATGGATTGCCCAATGTGAAATTGAGTCACAACTTTGGCAAGAAGGCCGCCCTTGTCCTCAGCACCAATTTGTCAGGAAAAAAGGTGGTGTACGGTTGTTGCACCAAGACAGCCTGGAGCTCACTCACACAACAAGCTGAAGAGATCATAATTAGTAAGACAGTCATTAGGGTCAGAAGACTGAACAAGCAGCTGTGCATCAGATCAAAGGGAATACACGAGATAAATGGCAGGGCCAAATTAAGGTCCCATGTGGGATCACAAACAGTCTGGGAGTGAAAATGTGTCTCAAACCTTTATGTAAATGCATCACAACAGTTGATTTAAACAAAGATCGTTGGTGCAGCAAAAGCAGAAAGGTAGAAATGACTGATAAATAACCTGTAATAGTGCTTACTGCAAGGTCTTGGCGGGCCAAAGATAAAACAGATAACAAAATATTCAACATTTTGCTTGCAAAGGGTCAGTCCTTTGGACTCCACACCAGGCCATAAATATGTGTCAGGTAGCCATAATGACATCTACAACTTTGGTTGGCAAGTCAACAGATCAACTGCCACCGATCAATCTCGACACATGGAGGTGTAGATTGCATGGTGTGGGTGGATAACCCTTCCCCGCTGCTGTGACAAACAATCTTCCCTAAGTGGTAGTCGGATCGGAGGGCAGACGTACATGCTCAGATGTTCTGAATACAACACTCCATGGCCCTATCCACTAAGATGACTTGGGCCCAGCTGTTCCTGATCTTCAGGACTCTGGGTTGGAGAGGCAGAGTTGGGAAGGCATACAGAAGCACCATGTCTGAAATGCACCTCAGGGAGGACCTTTGTGGGAAACTCCAACATGCAAAACCTTGAACCCTGACCATTCTCGACAGTGGCACGAAGATCTAAACAGGGTTATCCACATTGTTGGAAGACACCCTGTGCTACCTCAGGTTGTAGCTTGTAACTGCCTTTCGTGATCTGTCAGGTACCGCCGTCTGAGCTCGTCCACCCTGTTGGTCAATGATTCTGTCAGGCAGTTTACAATCAGGGAGACGTCCCGACATTCAAACTACCTCCATAGTCATAGAGCTTCCCGGCACACTCCACTCTACACGGCGGTTGTGATGTCCATGAGAACCTATACCAGCAGCCCCTTGATGGACAGTAGGAAGAAGTTCAACGGCAGGTGGCTGGCCCAAAACTCGGAAGATTGATTTGAAAGTGGTTTTCCACCAGATACCAGAGTTACCCACTTCTCCCAGATGACGGCACCAACACAGCAGTGACACATCCATCACCACTGTCAGCTCTGGTTGGGAAAGGGAGAGAGGTTTGCCACTGGTTAGGTTGCGGTCTAGCAGCCACCACTGCAGTTTATGTGCAGCTTCCTCTGAAACTTGGATGACATCTGACAGGTTTCCTTGGTGTTGGGCCTACTCAAACGTCAGACCCCACTGCAAAGCCCGCACATTCCACCTAACAAAATGGACAAGCAGGATGCATAAAGCCAACAGGCCAGAAAGCATCACAGCTGCTCTGATTGAGATTCAGGTACGATGCTGAAACATCGGAATCAAAGCCTGAAAGTCCTGGGCTTGTTGCAACAGAGGAAAGACTCTGAACAGCACCGTATCCATGATTGCTCCTATAAAAGGAAGTCTCTGTGTAACTTTGGATTGTTGATCAAGAACCCCAATTATGTAGGGAGGTTTGTCGTAACATGGAAGTGGTGGACAACTGATTGTGTCAAGATCCCTTTTCACAACCAGTTGTGGAGGTAGGGGAAATTTGATATCCCTAATGGCGACCATCATTTTTGTGAACAGCTAAGGGTTGTTGATAATGCCAAAGAGGAGCCTGGCAAACTGAAAATGCTTCTGGACAACATTGAACCACAGGTGACGTCTGTGGGATGGCAGGATGGGCACACAAAAGTATGCAATCTGCAGGTCCAAGGCTACCACTGAGTCGCCAATATCCAGGACAAACAGAACTCTGGCCACTGTGAACATTTTAAATTTGTTCTTCCGCAGGTAACATTCAGAGAGAGAAGTTCTAAGATAAGATGAAGGCCTCCACCCTTATTTGGTATGAGGAAATAGTGGGAGTAACAACCTGTGCTTATTTTCGAGTCTTCAACTTTCTCACTGGCCCCATTTGACAGAAGAGATCACACCTCAAAGTAAGATGGACAGGTGTGCCTCTGAAAGCTGCTCTGATGTGGGGCAAACTTGCAGTGGGTCGTAAAGGAATGGAAGGGCATTGCCTGCCTGATCCCCAAACCCTGGGCTCGAAAGGATTGAGGTGACTGCAGTGGGGACGAGACCCATCAAAAGGGAAATCCATATGGGCTGCCTGCACATCTCCAGAAAGACATGTGGATCCCATTCACACATGGTGACAAAGTGCTGACTGCTTGCCTCAAATGACAGGTAGTATCCAGACTAGAGTGAATCACATATTTTGCTGCATCCTGACCATCTTTAAATAGTTGGAGCCAAAGAGGCCCTAAACTCTTCTGCGACTGCCCGCAAGATCTCAATGGGCAATTCCCAGAGGGCATGCATATGACGGCCAAGTAGGCAAACCACACTGACTGACCTCACAGCTAGGCTTGCTGAAGAGAGCATTTGTTTCCCGGACGCCTCAATCCTGACTCCCTGTCTAGAGGTGTCATGGGAAATGATTTAGGAATTACCTTGCTGGTGGAACTTTCGATCACCAACCTCTCAGGAGTAGGATGCTGTGTAAAAAGAAATCAGGGTCACCAGGCACCTGTCTGTGGTTTGCTGGTGGGCAAGTGTGAAGCTGTGCCCAAGTGCCCATTTGAGTGTCAGTTAGGCATTCGTTGAATGGGAGTAAGGTCTCAGAGGAAGCTGTTCCAGGTTGCAGAACGTTTGTAAGGACGTTTCTCCTAACATCAAGAAGACTGTTGTAGGTCCAGGACTTCAGAATGCACATATAAATACCACAGGAAAGGAAGCACTCTCTTCCACGGCCCAAGGGAGGAAATCAACCATGTGTCAGGGGAAGCATGAAGCCCACTGGCCCTCTTGTAAATCCATGTATGAAATGGCATGATCACAAGGTGGTGGAAAATCACACCCATGTCACCTTTGGGTGGTGGTAAACTCTAGTAAGAATCAGAACGAAAATGATGATAGAGCCTCAGAGGACAGCTCTGGAGTAGTGAGAGTGTATTGCTTGTGTCAGGTTGTGCAGGAACTGGGTGTGCTTTGGTGAAATTGGAGTGCAACCTCGGTCACGGTATAGAGCGAGTCGGCTCAGGGTCGGACACTGGAGTCAGCACCGGATCCCTCACCAGCACCTGGGACATCATGACCAGTGAAGATAAAAACAAGTACAGGTCTTGGATCCAGAATTGAAGTCGGCACCTGAGTCTGTACACAACCCAATACAGGCTCGAGGGGAACAGATGACGCTGAGGAAGGATCCAGACAGCGGTTCAGCTGAAAGCCTCTGCGGATGCTTGGGGCCTGAAGGTGTGCCAAACTGAGTGACAAAAATACACTGCATGATCGCCTTAAAGATTTTGAGCTGCTACGGTGTTCCAGATGGCCAAGGGAACTCAGGGCACATCAGGATCAACTGTATGATCAGCTCCTCAATCAGGGACCAGGATCGAAATTGACTATCACCTGGACGACACCCTTGCAACTTCACTTTGGATAGAGAGTGGCAGGATAAGGTTGAGTTCCACTTCGACTTTTTATGTTTCCTCTTCGATATGGACGGCATCTTATCAAATGAATTGGTGAAGACCTGCTTCAGGATTGGGTCTGCACCCTCGACTTAGAGCAGGTCGTGCGCAAGGACTTCTTTTAATGTTTGGAGACATAAACCTTCGCCCCCTTCGTCCCGGATCGTGTTCGTGTGAATGAGGGCACACTCATCATATGGCTTGGTATTGTTCCCCAAGACCAAACACCAAAAGGCACACCTTGTGCGGGTCCGTTACCAACATCCGTTTTTCACATGCACGGCATGGTGTGAACCCTGGAGTTGTAGGTGGGGACCTCATTCCGCTGCACACTGGATTTCAATTTGAAAAACTCATCAAAACAGACTAAAAAAAGGAGCAAAGCTCTGGGTCTACATTTGAAGGAATTGACATTGGAGCACAGGGGTGGCGATTATATGCGGCTCCACTCCTTCCCTTCAAACATAGGCAATGTGGAAGCATGGAACGGTGTGTAATGGGGTGCAGAAACACTGCTGTGGAAGTCTTCTGATTCCAGTGTGCTGCCTGAAAAATATTCTGAAGGTGAGGAATCTGCGGTTTGAAATATTCATCAGAAATCATTAGTAATTGAACCTTTTTGATTGCACTCACCTGAGGAAATAGAGGTCTCTCGTCCTTTACTTTTTTCAAACAGTCTGCTACAAGTCTCTTCATAGCTTTGGGGCAGTTTTTGTACAGTTTGCTCAGGTCTGGTGAAGCATATCCTCGACCAACCATGAAGATTATCTAGACAGGGAGGCACAAAGATATGACAATAAGCCATACATTGTAAACACATTTAAATCATGATGTTTTACACAAAAACGGAGACGAGAAAACATTATTTTTTTTAGGTCACACTAGGCACCTTTTTTGATGGATGATCTAGTAAAATAATTACTCGGAAAATCATTGTATAACATGAAGCTAAATGGAAACATGTATGCTTTCAAAGTCACTATCCTGCTCCAAGTTAATTTGTGATGAAAGAGAGATCAAGAGGTATTTGACAAAAAGTTTGGATTAAGGTACAGCATACAGTTGTCCACCTAAACACAGCAAGATAGCAATGCCACAGCAAGATGGGCACACCAGTTTAAAATAGAGAGTCGTCTTGGAAAACGCAGAAGAACTATCAAAATATACATCCTCAATTTGCAGTCCTCAAACTTCAGGGGACACAAACTGGATCCACATGCCAGCTGCCAATCTAGTCACAGTGGTAGGCAGAGGATCAAGTTGGGGCTTCCACCAATCCCACTTTCCAAACATGAGTGAAAATCGTTTTAAACCTCTATTTTCAGATTAAGAGTGACATACAACATGTACAAATATGCTTGGAAACAGTTTATCAAACAGTATGGGAGTATTAAAGCTCCAACTAACCATAAAACCTTTCCCCGTAGGGTGGCACATTTCTGTGCAAATATAGGAAATTATTTGCACCTAATTAATGCCCTTGGGGTTTTCGCTTTTGGACTACCTGGTTTTGGACTTTTACTGGGAGTGAGTCTCATGATAAATTCTGTGGAAATGGACAGAGAGTTAGAACCGCCAGTGTCTGCTTTTTAAAATAAGGTCACTGCTGTGCAGCTAGAGGTAATGGGGTGATTATATGCAAACATGTGTTGTGATAAGACGCATGGGGTGAGCATGTGTGATTTCTGTCTAGCTCATGCACACAACTAGTCTGTCACAGAAATGACCCTTCAGGGATTGCATTAAATTGTAAACAGGCATTCATAGTGCAGGACTTTAATTCTTACTGAAAAGGCTGAGTGCTCATTGCATGTACCTTATGGGCAACATCTGTGCCACTGCACAGTTTTGCCCTAATTAGGCCTAGAGATATCGGTCAGGGATCAATTATAGGTAAACATATACATTGAGAGCAGATCCACCGTCACTTTTGTGTGATAACTGTACTCCTTGTGACACTTTAAGAATTGTCATATTTTCCTGGCTTAGCCATAATCAAATTCCGGCCCATTTGTCTCCCCTACTAGGTAAAGTGAATGCATCTGCTGGCCAGCAATAGGATCAAAGCCCTCCCCACACAATTGGGCCATTAAAAGTCCTTTGCCCTGCTCCTGGGAATGGAAGGGGTCAGGAGGAAATCGGCATGTGCTAATAAACACTACACATTACCCCTGGCTTGGGCAATTCCAAGCCCACAGAAACAAAGGAAGGCCATACATTTGTTGCCAAACACAGGAGGGGCTCCCCAAAGTAGCTCTGATGGGAAGCGGTCAGCCAGCTTTGTCAGTTGGGGTGGTGTTTTCATTTACCACTTAAAGTTGCTATCTTTAAATGTCCCAGAATGTTGTGCAAGAGGGTTGGGGCAGGGGTAGAGTGATGATGTGGCTTCCTCAGACGAGGCAATAGTGGGCAAACTTTCCACCTCCACCTGAAAACCCCTGCACCAGGGAGAGTGACTTGGGAAGGCACTTCATCTAGGTCTGCAACACTGGAATAATGGCCACCTGAAAGAAACAACCACTTTACTTCAGCTGACATTCATGACTAGGATGGGTCTCTCCTGGGCCGGTGGCGCTGGCCCTTTTATGTGCCTGAGATGCACCTGGGATAATGGACCTACCGGGGAACTCTTGGGGGAACTCTTGAGGGCTTTCCCGAGATGTCTGTATTCTGGCCCTTGACTCAGTTGACACCCACCTGCAATTCAAGTAGTCAGGAGGCTGTGGGACCTGGGGAATGCGGCAGGGAGAGTGTTCTGCTAATTGCCTGAGAAGAGGCTGTGAAAGACACCCCAAGCAGGATAGATCACCAGGACCCAAGAAGAGGATGACAGGTCTGGCGAGGGAGCAGCAAAATTCAAGCTCCCCAAAGAAAGAAAAGTACCCTTTAGAGGCCCTAGTCCTAAAGAAAAAGCTGCTGGGGGCTAGGGTTTGTCCCCTGGAGCAATATATATTTCTTGTCAAAAACAGCCGTACAGGGCTGGAGAAAATGAGGGGGACCAGTCAGGTAAACAAGGGTACAGTGTTGCTCTTCTTCAAAGCCACATAGAGTAAAGGAGAAGAGCAGCATGAAAAAAGGTCAGAGAGCGGATAAAGGGAAACGCATGCACAGGGAATTCACCTCGGGACAGACACCAACGCAAACCATGCAGCTGTGAATGTCCTATGGTGAAATTTCCTACAAGCAGCGCCTTTATAAACACTATTGGTGGACTATCTATATAGCTGGTGCTTTACTGGAAAATCAGAATACCACAAAACACTGCCATTGGTATCCAAGTACTTGGGAATCTGTGTAAAGAATTTAGATTAATAAATGGTACTTAGAATTGAGCAAAATAATATTGATATAGTTTTACAATTGTCAGCTAAAATTAAGTATTTACTGCGTGCAGGAAGGAATTCTAGTCTCGTGCAAGCAAACACAGTATTTCTTTACAGCACCATGTATACAATAATACATAATATAGGAAACAAAGAAAAGAAACGATGAAATTACAAAAAAGAAACCACACACTAAGATCTGAACTATACACAAAGAATAAAACATGAAGGCTTCGAAATAGTTAAGAATGAAATGAAGTGGTCAACGTCAAGAGAAACCCAAAGACCATGAGGACCCCAAGAGTGAAAAAGCAATATGCAATAAGGATAATAAAAAACGTTTTGGGGAAAGCCGGTATTGACCAAAGAAAAAGCAAGATGATTATACCACACTTTTGGAAGGTACATCACACTCATCATTATGCATTGGCAGAGGGACATTGTCTTCTTAGAACACAAGTGTGTTGGATGTGCTTTCTTTGCGGTTCAGAAATTAACTGACTAGTACTGTTGGAATCTCTACTATCAGTCTTACAAAACACAGCTGGTGTTAATACACACGTTTGCAGACTGTTCATGGTTCCTTGCTATGCAAACACATTGCAGAAAGGCACAGTAATGTAAAACGTATCCATTTCATGATCAATAATTTTGGACCAGAGGGTGAACACTGGACGAGAAGAGAATCACTGATCACTTTTTGCTTCATGGTGTGCTGCACGGTAAGATGCTTCCTTATGGGGATGCAGCTTGTTATTTGCATCTCCTACATGGAGTATGGAAGGCCATCTAAAGCACAGAACATCTTACATGGAAAGCTAAACTTTTACTATTACATGGAAACATAAACAATGTGCATCCCCACATTGAAGTTTCTATTTAAAAAGATTCCCCGGGCCTGAAAAAAAAGGAGGAACTTTACCAACCTGTGCAGGATAGACCAAAGAACACAAAGTAAGTTTCTGTCCTTGAGATTTTACCTTCTGCAACAACATCATCTTTTATTGATTAACATCTACAGTTAGGGACTTGTTAGAACCTGTGTTTGCAATACCAGTAGGTATGACTGTGGGCTACAAATTTCATAAACCATGCGTTCATAAACTAAAAACCACGTGCTCAAGAAAGGAAAAACAAAGAGATGACAACTGTACTTCAAGGAGGTAAAACGTGCTAAAATATAAACGGAAACTTATAAGATAGAATCCCGAAGCCAAGGGTGGAAGGGAGCCAACCAAAAAAGGCATGATAACTGAATATGGTGAAGACAATGGAAAGAGGGAATACCTGCGACTCAGAGCAAGTAGGTGATGAGGCCAACCAACGCTGCAGAAAAAAGGAATTAAGGGTTGAGTGAAAGGATGACCACCAACAGGAACTGTATTACACATGTACACACTGAAAGTTGCGCAGTCCTGTGCATATAACATATCAAAGCTTCCCTGATGCACTCACAGCATGGGATTCAGACTGGTGGAGACACAAAATGTATATTTAGGTTTAGACTAGGAGTGTGCTAGAGTTTTGCGATCCCCTTTACAAACCCGCTGTGTGCCCAGCAGTCAGCATTCTGTACAGTGGGCAGTTTACCACTCCCCGAAAAGATCAGGTATGATAAAACTTGCACCCTTCATTACATTTCAGCAAGTCAAACCTTTGAGAAGAGTGAGGAAAGTATGGTGTTTCCTGTGACATACAGATTTTGGCTTGGGAAACACTAAACCTGGATTAGGTGCAATTTATCGTGCATGATAAATTCCGAATGTTTTCATGAGCGATAAATGGCCCCTATCGCTTCTGGGGATTTGTAATCAGTACCTTCTAGAAAACAAGTTAACCCCGCCTCTGACACACTACAGAGTGGAAGTTAAAAGACAAATTACAGTGTTAGCACCTTGAGCATGCCGTGCGAAGATTTAAGTACACTTATAGATATCCGTATATACTGAAATGAAGATAGTCACACTAATGAACACTGATACAATATAAAATTAATACATCTTTAAAGAATTGTTTCAAAGAAATATGCAAAAATAGTTTTAACTTACAACATACCAATGCAAACATCTTTACACACAATCATGAGGAAACAACAAAAAAAAGCTACAACCACCTTTTGAGCTTTTTCCTATACTTGTAGCAAATCAGTTGTTGTCGTCTATGGAAGACGCTCATTCCATTGTCCAAGGACAAGAATCAATAAAGCCACACCACTCTATGGGAAGTGAGGAAGCAGGGGAACCTGAAACTGTCCTTGATCAACAGACCGAAGGATAGTAAGCTTCTAACTTCCAGCTAATGAACTTGGGAGCAGTTCTATAGATGAATCAATGCAACATGCACATGGCTTGGAAGATGACTCTTAGTTGAATATGTCGCTAGTGCAACTTTCCTTCAGCAAGCAAAGGAAGGACAGAACCAAACTTCAGGCACCCTGCTGAATAATTCGGAATAGTGTTGATATAGGTGAGAACACCACTTTCATTAGGGTAAGTCTGCCAGATCCTGTGACATGAGTAAGATCCAAAGTTTTTCCTTTCGTTTGAGTATACAGGTCCACCAGGAGGGCTACAATGACAGACTCAGTCCCATGATGGGGACGCAAACACACTTAGAAATCATGGAGAAAAATATTCTCTAAAAAGTATCTTCTCAGACGGTATGCTACATAGAATTCAAAGATCCTTGTAGCCGCACATAACATGGAAATGAGCTGTGAAATAGCAGTGGCAATAGATGTTTGAAACTGTCAGGGGTTGATGCAGGTTCTAATAAGTAGTTGAAGATGGTCATATTGTATGGATCACAGCGTCATCTTCACCAATGCCCTCATATTAATTTGTCTCCAGTATGAATTACCATGATTTGTTTTCTGCTACTTAGACATAGAAGCCTCTTATTCATAAATAATACATTTCCCATGAGAATTTGTTTTGCATTAAATGTGTAGTGTGAAACACTGGATTTAAGATCAATAGTGTCTTATATCATTCCCGTTACATATAAAGAGTAGACACAAACATATGCATCATCAGTGAAAAGGGACTCTTAAATGAATGACAACCTTTCTACTGAAGAGGACATTACTGAATGACACCTTGCAGGGTTTTCCATGTCCACGGTTCTGGATGTTAATAAATACTGAAAAGAAGACTACCCTCGGCTGGTCACACAGTACCCCAAGTTCAGGGGTTCTGATATTGATATATCCAGAAAACGGGTTCTGATACTGATATATCCTGAAATTGTATTGTTTTGATATATATCAATTATTGGTTGCAAAACGGAGTCGAACAGGCGTATGCACAAGAAATGAGAGAAAAAAAAAAGATTCTGAACTTTCAGATTAGTTAACAATTCTTCACTATTCAGCCGGATGCCAGAATAGGAACTATGATTAACACTGCCAGAGCCACCAATTAGGAACCCATGAATTCCATTGTCATAGGAAATTCTTGAAGCATGAATTAAGGGCTCAGGTCTAAATGGTACAGACAAGAATACTACTACTGGTATTGTTGAAAGTACATAATGGAAGAAAACAGTATGCATTGAGATTATGTGAGTAAAAGCCAAACCTTATTTAAAAATTGACAATGTAATCTCTCATAGTATAACTCACCTGATCTCTGTTTCGGATGTGTGAGTATGGTAACTCTCCAGTCATCAGCTCAAATAACACAATCCCATAGGAGTAGACGTCCGACTGAAAGCTGAATGGGTTGTTGTCCTGCATTCGGATCACCTCTGGTGCCTAATGTGAAGTAGGAAAAGTGGTAAAACGAACTATATATTATGTCATCAAATGAGGCAGGAGTAACATTTAACTTATTTAACAGTCATTGTTCCTGACAGAAACAAAAAAGGTATCTATCAATATAGATGTAAATTTGCCAAGCTAAACATATATACTTACATATTCACGGACAGAAGGAAATAGTTAAAGAGATTCTCAAGATACCCGACAGGCGTATTTGTTCAGCAATGCAAGGTAACATTTCTCAGAAGTGATGTAAACATAACTCTTGCCTCTGTGCAGCTATTCAGCACCAACAAGTCACCTCAAAGCCACTTCACAGAAAGAGTGTATCTGACAAATAAAACTACACGGTACTTACCATTTCACTCACAAAACGTATTTCAGAACATTCAACTGGAACAAGTGAACACTGGTGAGAGTAGAACAGGACTTCATTCTTGACCATAAAGGGATTTTTAGGGGTGGGGGTCATCATGGGCCGTCTCACAGCCACTTTAGAAACTCATCAAACTCAATAATCCACATTACACTTAGCTTATCAATCAGAAAACTTCCAATTCTTTGGTCTGGTGCTCATGAGAGTCCATTGCAGAACAACTGAACTTCATTACTGAAAAAGGTGGGAACATCTTTTACGAAAATGATAACGAATTGTCTCATAGTAACCATAATAAAGACTAGTAAGTATATAATTGAGGAACTTCCCGCTTACTGTTAGCAATAAACTATACACTTGAATGTCTAGAAAGGCTATATATTCTAATCCCTGATAGATAGCCCATATCTGAGTCACTGAAGTCAGAAATCGCTGTACCGCTTGGAAGAGGCTATTTAAAACCATGTCACCATAGTTGAATATGTTTCATCTCTCTGGCACGCACTATTTCATACAATTCTTAAAACGTCTTTGCAAGCTGTAGCTTAATTCAATATGAAAAGTGCAGAGAAAACCCAGCACACACTGCAAATACACATTAGTGATCATTAGGCCCCAAAACTGCAGTGGCTCCCCCGCCAAACTCATAAAGCAAATATTTGAGCAAAGCATACTTGAAGTAATGCAAACAGACTGTTAGAATAAATTGAAAAGGTCACCCAGAGGGAATTAAATATATATATATCAAAAGTAAGTCCAGCACACACAAGAAAAGGAAACACATGTTCTATATTCACTTAAGTCAAACTGGAGACACGAATTAGTCAACTGATCCTTTTTTTAAAAGTACCGTAGTATGGTGAAAAAGGAAACATTTATTGTTTGATATTATTTTACCATCTAAATGTATTCACATAATCTTTGAGGAGTAGCAGATTCATGCCCATCAACGGGTTTTCCCTATTGCTATAGTTGAAACTGGTCACTCATCATTCACGATGAAATACACTGTTAGGGTTTTTTAAGTCTTCTAATTCATTTCTGTAGATGTGTTACCAGAATTTTATATCTACAAACTATTCAAAAGAACGCTGCAAGAGTGATGTTGGGCTTCCCTAAATGTCAATCCACTTCTAAACATTTACCTTCTTCACACTGTCTTCTGGTGCAAAACAAAATGTTACTTACGTTCTGTAACATTATGTTCATTGGCATGTGTGGCTGTAGATACACATGCTCTGCATACTTCTGCCATCTAGAGCTGGGTCAGGAGTTGAGTAAGTTGTTTTTCTTTGAAGAAGTCTTTCGAGTCACGAGAACGAGTGACTCTTCCTCTCTGTGACAATGGGCATTGACTCCTTTGTCAGATTTTTTTCTCTCAGCCATCGGGTTCGGGCATTTGTACCTCTGCTCCATGTTTCGACTCTGTTCAGTACGATTCTTCGGTTGTTTACTGTCTTTGACAGTATTGTTTTTCGATCGCACTTTTTCACTTGTGCGCTACTCCCGAATTTCGTCAGTTCAGCCTTCGAATGACAGCTCTTCGGGGCGCCGCCCGTCTTGGGCCTACTCCAGCCTACAATCGCTTCCTTTGAAGATGCCTTTCTGATGGAAGGAACACCCTTCAGATTTTTCCCACATCGCCACGCGAAATAACCGCATACCAATCAACACCTCATGTGCAGCTTGTGCCTTTCGCCAATCACGAAGCCAAATGTGACATGAATAAGCCATTTTGGTCCAAGAAAACTCCACAGGATTGAATGGCCTGTCGGTTGGAGATGTCTCGCAGAAGTGGAGATGACACTTCTGACATTTTCAGCAAGGAGCATGCCCAGGATGAAGAGGGGATTTTCTCTCCTGATGAAACCTCCAGCTCCAACGTGGAGGAGGATATGGAAATGCACAGCCTTCCATCTGGCCACTGCATGGGTACTTTTGCCCCAGTCCCTGCTCCAATGCCCAAGCAGGTCTCAAAACATTTGCACAGAGGTTGCCGGACCACCACTAACTACTGACCTTGGTCGGATGCGAAAAATAGTTTTGGACGCCCGCCATAAAGTTCAGCACGTAAATTGATACCAAGACAAAGCCTTCAGCATCGACCTCTTCAGACCGAGAGCGACCTTCGGGCTCGACCCAGCAACCGACCACGATGCAGAGCAAAAAACACATTTCCACACCTTAAGCCTAGGTAACGAAAATTACGGACCTGAAAGCCTCTATAAACACTCATTGACTTCCATGTCTCCACTCAAGCCAATTCTCGAAAAAATGGACATCCGCCAAAGGAAAATTAAAATACAAGAAGAAACTTATTTCTCCACCACCAAAGAGAAAAATGTCTTTCTAAGAGGCACTAGATAGCCCTATTCCTCAAAAAAAGGAAGATGAAAGATCAGGCCAGCAGTCCTACATACCAGCCTCCTCCTCCTCCTCCACCACCACCACCACCACCACCACCACCACCACCACCACCACCACCAACACCACCTCCACCTCCTCATCCTCCTCCTCCCACCACCATCACCACCACCTTCATCCCCTCCTACATCGCCACCACCTTACCCACTTGATACTCACCTCCAGGGTCACCAGATACAGACGATGGAGGGTTACAAGGTCCACTGGGGGATCCTGGCCCATGGGATGCATATGACACTGATCCTATTACCCACAATGATCCAGATCTATATCTGCGCATCCCTCCCCTCCAAATGATGCCACTTTTCAGAAAGTTATTGCTAGGGCAGCAACTTTCCATAGCGTTGAGCTGCACAAATAGTCCTTAGAACAGGACTTTTTGTTTGACACCCTCTCTTCCGCACACAGGGACACCCAGTATTTGCCCATGCTTCTGGGCCACACTTTTTTCAGCCAGTCTAGGAGTCCACTGCCACAGGCCGATGGGTACTAGCCATTATCCAACATGGCTATTCTCTTGAGCTCATTACCACACCATCCAACATCCTCTTGCGTTACCATAGTTCCCCACACCAGTTTACAAATGCGTCCCCTACCGCAATGTCTAGCTTGCCAGTGGTCTTAATCACATGGTCACCTCGAAGATCTAGTGTTGATAGACTGCTGCATTCACCGTTCCCTGCATTGGTGGAACACCAATAAGAGGGGCTGTCTTTTCTGGATGCTGTTCCTCACCTCACTCTTACCACAGATGCATTGGAGACGGGTTGGGGGACCATCTACAAGACCTCACAGTACAAGGTCTGTGGATGCCAAACATCAATCTCTACACATCAGCTACTTGGTGCTTGAGGCGATCTTCCTAGCACTAAAGGATTTCCTTCCTCACCTATCTCACAAGGTTGTCCTGGTCTAGATGGACAATATGACAGCCTTGTATTATCCACAAGGAGGGAGGCAAGGTCTTCTCAACTATCACACCTGTCTCAGACCATGTGGAACTGTGCTGTACAATCTAACAAAGGGGTCTATTCTCATGCGCAACATCACTGAGAGGAGGAGTCACTCAGTCTTGTGACTCGAAGGGCTTCTTCGAAGAAAAACAACTTGCAGATCTCTGGACCCAACACTGGATAGTAGAGTATGCAGAGCATGTGAATCCACACTACCACATGCCACAAACAGATGCTTACAGGGTAAGTAACATTATCCTTCTGGTGTATACTCTGCCTGCAGATTCCTCATTTCTTAAATACTCCCCCAGAAACCCAGACAGATCTGGAAACATTTTCTCCGCAGCTCTTCCCTGGCACCAAAAGTGACATCCCTGTGATGTTGCCAACCCCATAGAGCATCCCCACCATTGTGCTGGTTTCTTGTCCGTTTTTTCCACACTACAGGGGCAGAAAGATGAGATTAAAAATAGGTAAGATATGTTTGTGCAACAACAAAACATTTGTGATCACACCCATCCATCAGCAGTGAGGTGGAAGAAATCGGTAAGGAATCTGAAGGTACATAGTGTATGCAACAGGAATATTGTTACCAAAGGCAAGTCATTTTCCTTTTGATGGATACTTCTACCTGCAGATTCCTCACCTCTAGAATAGATTCCTAATCACTAATAACCTACAGGGGTCAAGGGTAATACCATTTACTCCTGTAGTAAGGATCAGGCAAAATGCCCATTAATCCTCACCCCCAATTCCAGGAAACTATACTCGGCATAGGTCACAAGTACTACCATAGCCAATGCAGATGCTGCGGATTTGGCTCTTGTTGAGTATGCCCTAATTCCCACCAGTTTATCTTTAGGGGCCAGGCCATAACCGATTTTAATGCACAACCTGCGCGAAAAGCTGGTCATGCTCGCGGAAGTCCTTTGTGCAGTCAATATAAAAACTTACCACTCTTCTTGGATCCAGCCTGTGCAACCTCCCCTCTTGCTTGGTAGGGTGAGGGCGGACAGAAAGAAGGTAGCATAACTAATTGACCCATATAGGGAATCACCCCCTTCAGAAGGAAAGCAGCTCTGGTTCTGAGCAATGTTATCAGAGTCGAAAGTGGTGAAGGGAGACTGAAGCTCAGCACTTGCAACTCACTGACATGCCTAGCAGAAGTGACAGCAACAAGAACAACCTTTTGATAGTTAAGAGTCATATTGAACTGTAAAGAGAATCAAACTAGGGCCAAATCAAAAAAGCAAGGGCCACATTTAAATCCAACCTTTCCCCTTCAAAAGGAATGAGAGGAAACCTACTGGTCAGACCGATTGCAAGGGCACGGAGAATGGTCGTGAGTGCTAGGCGAATCACCCGCAGTTCCTACAGATTTATGGGAAGCCTGCTCTGCTGGAGAACAAAGACCACTGATCTCCAGTTCCTTCAGACGAGTGCCTCACTCCGGAGTGGAGGCATCTGTCACAACCATGGTCCCAGCTGGAGGGAGATGAAAGGACATCCTTCTGGTAAGGTTCTCCTCCGCACTTCGGCACGCGAGCTATTCTGCAGTGTCCCCAGAAACCACAAGTCCACAAGGTCGCCCACTAGCTGGAACCACTGCCTGTGAAGGCACCTTTGAGGAGCACTCATGTGCCAGTGGGCATGTGTTATCAGGAGAATTCAAGAAGCAAGCAGGCCTAGCAAGTGAAGGACACACTAGAATCTGGTTCCTACCTAGAATTTGAGGGAGCCGTGCATGAATGTTTTGCACTCTCGTCTGGTGGAAAAGCTTGGCCCAAGGTGGTTTCCATTACTGCCCCTATGAACAGGAAGTGTTAAGAAGGCTCCAGGTAAGATTTGGTCACATTGATAGAGAAACCCAAGTCGCGAAGCAGGAAAGCCATCAACTGCAGATGTTACTGCACCGTCTCCAGAGACATGGCCTTTAAAAGCAAATAATCCAGGAAGGGCAAACCTGAAATCCCTAACATTCTGAGACGGTTTACTATAACCGCCCCTACCTTTGTGAAGACTTGCAGTGCTGATGTCTGCCCAAAAGGAAGGACTGCAAGTTGGTATTGAATCAAGCCCATTATAAATCACAGGTACTTCCTGAGAGACTTCAGAATCAGTATATGGACATACATGTTAGTCGAGTGCCACCATCCAGTCTACGAGATCGAGCACTAGCAGAACCTGTGCAAGAGACAGCACCTTGAACTTCTCTTTACAGAGAAAGATGTTAAAGGTCCAGAATCAGACAAAGACAGCTGACCTCCTTTGGAACTAGGAAATATTGGGTATAGGACCACTGAACCATATCACAGACCCACTAGCCACATTATTCTCACCTTCTACACACAAATGGACTTCGAAATCTGGCAGTCTACCAGCAGCTAATTTACCCCAAACCAGGAGAAGGCAATTTGGCAAGTAAGGGTGCAACAAGGAGAAATAAATGAAGTAGTAAACGAAAAGTTAAAGTCTGTTCAGTAGCCACAGAAACCTGTGACAGCAGGGGCTGAAATATAGCCTTTTCTACTTCTTAATATTCTGCTGACCAACAATGGTGATGCCTTTAAACCAGGGGTCTTCAAACTGGGTGCAGCCTACCTTGGGGGCCTCAAGTGATCCCAGGTTGACACCATGCCCTGGCCAAAAGAAGCATTATGCTGATAACAGTGCTTCGTTTTCAGCAGGAAAAAATGCCCCTTTGTGATGGGCCTTCATTAGCATCTTTTCTCATTTATATCCAGGCTGGGAGAAGGTGTTAAAAGAGAAGGGACTACAAATATTCTTCAAAACCGCCACCCCTATTTCTAATAATCACACTGTGGATACTTCTACAGTTAGTAAGGCCTGCCTGACCAGAATAGTATTTTTGGCAATTGTGTATTTGAGTGCAATTTTAAAACGGTAACAGAACTTAACTGCAATGTTTAAATATGTATATATTTAAACAGTGGCAATTTAATAGAATAATTGTGAAAAATGTTGGGGGGGGGAGGGCCCGGTGATGCTTTTTTCCCCCAGGGGGCGGGGGGGGGGGCAGCATTAAAAAGTTTATAGAATACTGCTTTAAACACTTAAATGCAATGCATCAAATAAGTGCTATGACAAAATTTGATACAGACAAAGATTAGAAAGAGTGAGCTGAACTTCAACAGCAGGACTTGTAGAATGTCCCACCAAAGTAGATACACAATGCTTCTTGGGTGCCTTGGCCGCAACTAACCAAGTGCTTCTTAATAAGCAGTTACAAGGATGGAACAGTGATGTGAACATACACACAATATGTTAACATATCCACAATTAATAAACAAACAATTAAAATAATTTGTTCAAAAGATGGAAAACTATGGAGGTTCTATAACACATGAAAATAGAATCCCCGACTACTGCACATTTCAATAAGAGGTTTTACTGTTGATGTTGTGCCAGAATTGCCATTAAGTAGCTTTCAAAACTTTAAAGGACATGTAAACACAACAAACATTTTGATTAAAGAAGGAAGCTTTGTTTCAGCAAAGATAATAACTCATTTCAAATAGGTTTTAAGCATGCACTCTTACCATCCACAGAATTGATCCTGTAGGCTGCTCTACTTGCTGTGATCCACTCCATCTAGATTTTACCGTTGCTAAACCAAAATCTCCTATTTTTACAGTGAGGCCTTCATGAAGGAATATATCTAAATGCCTTTTAAGGAAAGTTCTAGGAAAGCATTCAAGCTATTTTTTAATCAGCATTGACAGCATTTTTTATGAAACAAAAATCACATTTCAGAGAAGAAAATACACTTTCCTCTAACTTTAGAGTAAAGCGGATCATGTACTACCATGTTGAATCCCTTTCCTGGTGAGAGGCTATCTTGCATGAAATTTAAAAGGGCTTATTTGGAGGCCCAGTAATCTTATTTTGAGGTATGGTAGTCTTTTCTCTTTGTTACTCCTCATGGAGATCAGCCGCTCCAAAAGTTACGAAATTTGGCTCCAATAATCAAAGATACACAGAATTGCAAGAGGAAACTGCTAACAATAGATGGTAAGTTTGACCTTATGGTTACCCTGTCCATTGACATTCATATTCCTGACATCAATTTGTATGCAATGTGCATCTTGACTGGCTTCATGTTATAAACTACAATATAGAATACCTCGAACGAGGATTCAGAAACTAGTGAAGTAGAGGCTTAAAAGGTGCATCAGCATTATTATCACTTTTTTTCCAAGCAATAGTGGGTAAATAAATCCCTTGCCCTAAGCATCTCCTGCACCCCGTTTCCGATGTTAGTAGTTGAAGGAGCTTCATTCCACAATCCTTCAACTGGATGCAAAGTTAGGAGGCTTCTGCTGGGACTGGTGTTACGAACGATTTAAAAGGCTTGTTTGGTGGTAACTGTAGCAAAATTTGAAGCAGAAGAGCAAATTCCACCAGCATCCTCTTAAATTTAAATTGCACTTTATTGGTATAAATATAGCACAGACCTAGTTAAGAAGCAATGGAGCGCTGTACATTAGTTGGGTGGTGGGTTTGGGAGACGATCTACAAGATTGTGTACCTCAAGTGGGGATTACACAAATACATTTAACATCTATGTTACATTTCAAATGTTTTTGGCACAGGGAGATTCAGTGATTTGCACAGAACCACACAATGTTGAGTCAAGCACAGATGCCAGGAAGTGAAGTGATGGGTGATCTTGTTGAGCTACTTGGATGATATATTTACCCCCTGCTGTGCACTCCCCTGCCCCCTCCTCTTCTTCCCCCCGATGGAACATTAAAGTGATTATGCTGGGCCTCCTGTCGTGATCTCCTTCATACTTTCCCCTCCTTGTGCCAGCCGGGTGACTTCGAATTTTCTTTGAGGCACCAGTTGTTTTTCGTTTCGATATGACTATAGGCATGGGGTTGTTTTCCTCTTTGCATTGTCTGGATTACTATGTTTGCCATATAGGTACCTATAGCCAGGACTCCCGAATAATCACATTGTAATGGAGCAAAATGGAATTCATTCATATGTTTGTACTTCGATAATGACCATAGTAAAGGAAATCAGTCGCCACCAGTGCTCCACTGTTTATGTTGTACTAAGGTACTATTATGTGTTCTATATATATATGTGGCTTGGCTGCTCCTACGGTGCCAATGCGGTGACGTGAAACATTGTGATATATGAAGCGGGAATTCCTGCTCTTTATTTGTAGCTACATGACGAATTATCCAAATGCAAATAAAAACATGTTTAACAAATAAAAAAGCACAGATGCCAGGATTGGAATCTAGATCCCCAGGTGTCGAAGGTGTTAGCTCTACCCACCGGACCAGATCTCCTCCCAAATGGACCGCAAATGGTCTTTGAATTAGGGAGTGTCTGAAGTTCACATCATTTGTTTTTATGTATTTAGGTAAAACTTCTGAAAAATGACGCTCAATTATGTGAAATGTAAATCTGTCATTTTGCACTACAATTAACAGCGAAATTTGTCCATTTTTGGCACAAGGATGCAGTTCAACAAAAGTACCATGAACAACAGACGCTCAAGTTCTGTTGTTCCCATGCGTTTGCGGTACATTTTTACTGCCAATTGTGTGCTTGTCAGTAAATTGTTACAATGAATGGCCCATAATTACACAAAGTGATGTAATGGAGTAATTTCAGGAAATTAGCATAACATGAAATTCCAGAAATTAAGTAAATTATGCAGGCATCATGAAAAGTTCGCACAGGCCTACTTTAAATGTACTGAAAAGGTTGGAGTTTAGATGATTGTGTTTTTGAACACAGTTAAAAAACGGTGGATATAATATTCAGACTGAGCACACAGCTAGCTGCAGAACTGTAACTTTTTTGGGTTTGAATTCGAAAAAACGTAAATTAGAGTGGTTAGTGTAAGGCGTTACACAGTTTAAACTGAAATTAGTGTAGAAAACACAATGGCGGAATGTTTTCAGTCATTGTCAGAGAGGCAATGATACAAAAAAGATAGTCTTCGAGGTTGCAACTCCACAGAAATGGTTTGACATGACCAAGAGGAACTAAAAAGAATAGAAATATCTTCAATGATCCAGAAAGAAGTGTTATGTATTGTTTATCAACTCTAGCAAAGTGAACAAGGAGGTAGGCACTAGCTTCTACCACATCATCTGCCTCAAGCATGTAAAACAAATATAAATGCATTTGAGACACAAATTAGACAATTACATGTAAAAATGCAAAATAGACTCTAAAATAAACCAGGGGGTATAGAACGATTTCCCTTGCTCAGCAAAAATGTTGCTGCTCTGTAGAAAATGTTTATGCTAAACTCACATACGGTTTGAACTTACAAAGCTACAAAGTAATTGTCTGGTGGTTTTACTTCACTCCAAGATCCAAATGGGTCATGTCAGGCCTGATTTCCAACCTAATTGAAGCATAGCTTATTCATAACTGGCGTGGGAGCTCTCCACAAACCATAGCGGGTTCCATAGTTGCTCAATCTTTCTAAGACAAATTACCCTGACAACTAGACTGACAACATTATCTGACTACATTATTTCTGAAAACATGTGTCACAGATGCACCTGGAAAACAACAAAAGAAACCAAACACTTCACAGTTCTTTATACAAATACAGTTTAGTTAACCTAAATTCGAACTGTAAACATGTTCATGATGCGATATCGTTATTACAAATAAACTTTCCATGTACATCACTAAATCAAGTACAAAATCAAGTACAAATTAGCTTTCCTGGCAGATTAGGGGAAAAGTACCTTAAATAGTCTGAAGCAAATGTTTGGGGGAAGAAAAAGCTCTTGTAGATTGATTGAGCCCTCAGTATAGTGCCACACTGTCAACACTAGGTACGCCTTGTCAGGCGTAGTAAGCGCTATATAAATGCAAATTTAAAATAAGCCAAGAGGTTTGAGGCCATAAGTTGAATATGTTCAAGGAAGAAATTCAATTTTCATAGAATGTTGCCTGAATAAAAAGAGTTAGTTTATTAATTGTAGATTTACATTTTAAGGCAAAAGCATCCAACATCAGTCATCAGACTAAAAATATCCAACATCGGCCAACACATATTTTGCGACTTATTACATTTACATGTTGCTTCTTTAAGGCCACACAAATTATAAACTCACTATTGACGAGTCAAAATGTTTTAACAATTCAAAAAATATATCTTTATTACTTATCCAAAGGCATGATAACCTTAGGGTTTTCCTTTGACAGTCCCAGTTTATCAAGTTGCCAAGAGTTTGCCACATTAGCCACAGATTGCTCGACAAAGGTCTACTGAATGCAGTATGGATATACCTTCTGCCTACAGTTTGCTTCTGCCCTAATGTGTTGCTTACATCACTATTAGGAGACATCTACGGTACATTTAATCATTTCTGATTAGACTCTAGAATTCTTAGTTGATCAACAGTCATTGAGTAGCCCTGTTGAAGGTGGATTGTTATTCCACCGAAACATGCATTGATTTGATGTTTTTAACTGTCCATTTTTGTTGCCCACAAAAGCGGAACTACATTTGTGTCAGTTTCTACTTTAGTAGAACCTTGCTATGCAACAGAGGCATTGGCTTTAATTTATGATCGATTTATTAAACCTTTGGGATGGTTCTTGGTGACAGGTCATTCCTATATATTTTTGCCAATATATGTACGAACTGTATAAAATACAAGTAAAGCATTTTTGTATTGGTCATCTGTGATCAATTTATTACACTTCACATTACATTACTAGTATGATGACTGAGATTTAATTAGTTTGTACTGCGGTGTAATTAATTGATCTTGTGGAAATAGAAGAGTTATGGTATTACAGTGGGCAACAACGCCAGCAGAGACGCCCAAATGGATCTAGGCTGTGCACCATCTGCACTGGGGCCTCTAGAAAAATGTGCATATGGTCCTAAAGATACAAGATGTTAGAAAAGCAACAGTCGACTAGGAACAAAAAGAGCAAGGCACTCTTCCAATGGCAGAAATAAGTAAGTGGGTTATGATTAAACAAACATTACAGTGAAAAAAAGTAATGGTCTCCGGATTCTAAAACAGATGCCACAGCCAATCAGAAGTACTGCCTTTATACCCATTTGTACACTGAGGCTCTGTGCCTTAGACTAGTAAAATTCCCTTTAAACTAAGATACAGAGATACTGAGATTCAAACCTAGTCAAAGATGTTGACAGGTTTCTGAAAAGCCAAGTAACTGGGTCTGCTTGTGTATGTCAGCCAGCAGACTCTCCTAACTTTGCTGTGTTAGCTTAGGTACAGTACCTTGCAAAGCATACAGTGCTGTGGTGTGAATGTCTTCATTTTTCAATTAGAAAGACAGGGTACAATTATGGCAGAAGCTTAGATCACAGGTATTTATGCACTTCTTTTCTCATCAATAAACATAAATAGTCCCCAATATCTAAAAGTTTCTTTAGGAGGTCATTCAAGAGCTTGGAAGCCTGAACTGGCAAGGCACAATTACTTTCTGTAGAATGAAGAAATGAGCTTGAAAAAAATCGACCATGCTGAAAGTGGTCTTTATGCATAAGACATAGAGCCTTGAAATAAATATCTGCATGCCAGGAGGAGGTGAGATGCGAAATAACAGCGGACAAGCCTTTCACATCCTAAAAGTGTTGACATCATGACAATGGGCCCGTGCACTGCAAAAAGATGATATGGCAAAGCCATAAGTATTTCACTTGAAAAAGCATGTCGTTACAGCGTCCCCAGCTTACGGGTAGCATACCTGAAGGACTGGATAGGGGGAACTACAGAGAGTGTGGCCCTTAAATTGCAAACGCTGAGGAGTCAGGGTTCTTGACTGCTAAAGGATGAAATTTGATTCACCCGCAGATCACTTTTAAATATTAAGTCTTGGTTGTGGCACCCTAGTGGGAGCGACCGAGAAATAATCAGTATGCAGCAAACTACCAGTGTGATGATGGGATGGATAAAAACTGATTTAGTTTAAATTGGGTACAATTGTAAATCTTACTGGTAGGACTAGACGCATTAAGGAATAACCCATATTCTTCACTGAGAGCGAGGTGGTGTCCTGGCTGCCTTAAAATTACATTGCAACTCTGGCATTTTATTGAACTCTACATTTTAAGGTTTGCGTGTTTTAACATTCAGGGGCCAATTCCGACGTCGGATGGACTCAGGTCGGTCCGACATCGGTCAGGAGCCGTAACCGACGGACCTGCTGTCGTCGGTTACGGCCCTGCAAGTACGATGCGACGAACAGGGTTCGGTCGCACTCGTATACTTCACAATGCAAGCATGCATTCCGAGCAGAATGCATGCTTGCATTGTGAAAAGCAGGGGTGCAGTTCATCCCTGCACCCTGTGGCCGGAACCCCAAGGTGCCTGCCACTGGGTGCAGGGATCAACAGAGGGGCACCATAGGTGCCCCCAGGCCACCATTCGGCAGCCACGCACCCATGGGGGGGCCCTACTGGGGGCCCCCAAAGAGAGCTTCCGACTGCCTTTTCGTGCCGGAAAGACTGGCATGAAAAGGCAGTGAAAAACTGCCATTGTACTCCCTCGGTCGTAAAGAGGAGTACTGAGGGATTTCCGGACGGCGGACGGGCTCTCCGAGCCTGTAGTCAGCCATCGGGAAATCCGAGTCGGATTCCTTTCCGACCGAGCCCATCGGAATGGCTCGGTCAGAAAGGAATCCGGCTGACACGTTTCAATTTGGTCGGAAGGGCTCCGACCATCGTTTGGAGCCCTTCTGGCCGAAATCGGAATCGGGCAGTAGACTGCAACACCTTCCAGACCTATTTTCTGCACAAGGTCGCGGACATCCTAGCTGCGATAGAGAGCACCCCGACTCAGCAGGCCCCCCTAGACCAGCACCCCACGCCCCTTACGACGACTAACCAGCTCCCCTCTTTCCCCAATTTAGACCCAGACTCCTTGTCAGCCCTGATGAGCCATATCAATTCAGGCTCACCAGCAGACCCCTGTCCTCCAAGGGTTTTTCGCATGGCCCTCCCAGGTCTTGAAAGACAGATCTTCGCCCTACTTAATCACTCCCTAGAGACAGGCAACCTTCCCTCCGGCCTGAAGGAAGCCAGGGTCACCCCCCTGTTGAAAAAACCTGGGGCTGATGTTACCGCTCTTAAAAACTACAGACCAATTTCCAAGCTCCCCTTCCTTGCGAAAGTCTTAGAGCAGCACACCCTAAAAACACTCGTGGCCTTCCTGGAGGTAAACCAACTACTCCATGGGCGGCAGACGGGCTTCAGGCCCCACCACAGCACACAGCTGGTATTGCTATCGGTACTTGACGAGCTCAGAGTCACGGCCGACAATAAGAAACCGTGCGCCCTGGTGCTGTTAGACCTGTCGGCAGCATTCGACACAGTAAATCATGCACAGCTTCTAGCCCGCATTTCCGAGCTGGGCATCTGCGGGGTGGCCTACCAGTGGCTTGAATCCTTTCTTTCCGGGCGGTCGCAGAGGGTTCAGCTTGGGAAGCAGGTGTCTGACATGTGTGGCGTCCCTCAGGGCTCAGCACTGTCCCCGCTCTTCTTCAACATTTACCTCCAGCCGCTAATAGCTGCCTTGGCGCGCATGGTCTGCCAAGTTTTTAACTAAGCGGACGACACGCACGTCATCCTCCAGGTCGACAACTCCCATCATACAACCATAATTGGTTCAAAATATTCTTAGATACACCGTGAACTGGATGACAACCAACTCTCTGAAGGTCAACCCAGACAAAACTGAGGTCCTAGTCATCCCCTGGTAGACAAACCCCTGGAGTGACTGTTTCTGGCCCCAAGAGCTTGGCACAACCCCTACGCCAGTCACAACCGTAAAAAGCTTAGGCATCAAGATAGATGCAGACCTCTCTATGTCCAACCAAGTTGTGTCCGTGACTGGTACATGCACTGGCCTGCAGATACTTGGCAGTTCGGGCTGGACTGTTCTCATGAGGCACAGGGTCAGACTGATTTGCATATGGCCATGTCCAAACTGGGGTGGTGGAGTGAGCTAAAGAATGATGATGGATTAAACCCAGATCAGTTGACTGGGGGTGAGTGTATGATTTGCTCAAACGTTCCGTCCATCATCCTCTTTGGTATCGCTTTGTTCGCCCTAAGTTGGCAGGGTATGCCCAGACGTGGGCCCCCTGCTCACTTTGCCACTGGATTCAAGATAACCTGGCTGATGAGGGCTATGAACCCGAAACCGGTCCCAGGATGCTTGTTTCCGGTCCAGGGAAGACATGGCTTGGCAGTTCGGGCTGGACTGTTCCCATGACGCACAGGGTCAGACTGATTTGCATATGGCCATGTCCGAACTGGGGTGGTGGAGTGAGCTAAAGAGTGATGATGGATTAAACCCAGATCGGTTGACTGGGGGTGAGTGTTTGATTTGCTCAAACGTTCCGTCCATCATCCCCTTTGCTACCGTTTTCCCCTTCTTTCGACGGCAGCTCTACAGATGATAGCATCAGCCACCATCCTGTCCAGGTTAGATTACGGGAACGCCCTATATATCGGCCTACCGGAAAAACTAACCAACAAATTACAGGTGACCATGAATGATGCAGCTAGGCTGATCTTCAGGCTCCCCAGAAGGGCACATGCGACCCCTCTCTTGCACAAGCTTCACTGGCTCCCCATCAAGCAGAGGGTCAAATTCAAGGGCCTTTGTATTGCCCACAAAGCAATCTACGTCCATGCCCTGACCTACATCAAAGAGCGTCTTCAAAACTATGTGCCAGGCCATAAACTCCGGTCTGCCAAGAGCTGCCTGCGGGCAGTTTCCCGGTTTAATACAATATCCAAGGGAGGCAGAGCCCTCTCTGTCCTGCTCAAGCAACTCTGGAATAAACTACCCGATGGCCTCCGTAAGGAATGCGCTCTCCTCCCTTTCAAGAAACGCCTTAAAACGATCCTGTTCAGGGAGGCGTTAGACTCCATCTAATCATCTATTACGCATGTTCCTGGGGACTGTATTGGGTATTGGACCCCTCTCTCAAAGCGCTAAGAGACCTGATGGTGATTATGCGCTAAAGAAGCAGCAGTTAACATAACATAACATAAACTACGGTTTTGTCATGATACTTCACTCTGTGGTACATAAAATAAATAATCTTCCGGAGGTGACGCGCTCGGTGTTGCTGGCCTGGCGGGCAGCAATGCGACACACCAACTGGACACACACACTGACCCAATATACACCCTTGTGGCACGGGACCTGGCTCAGGGAAGTGACCGGGCTTCGGGGCTTCGAAGCATGGGACCTCATAGGCATCAAGCAGCTTTGGGACGTTTGGGTGGGGGATCATATGTGCTCCTTCGAAGATCTCCAAACCAGGTACTCACTCCACCACTTGCAATTCTTTCGCTACCTCCAGCTACGACACGCCCTACGCTCACACCTCACAACAGGCACGCGGTTGCCAGATCATAGCCCGCCTGAAGCCCAGATTATGCCTGGGGACCTGGGGAAAGGTGGCATTTCCCGCATTTACCGTACACTGATTAACAATACCCCGACTTCCTTGGACCGACTGCGGACGCAATGGGAAGACTGGGTGGGCCCCTTGGAGGAAGAAGACTGGAGTGATGCCCTTATGGCCCCTAGAACGGTCACCCCCTCAGCTAGGCTGCGCTTGGTGCAGCTCTATTATCTGCATGCCGCATATCTCACCCCTGTACGCCTTCATCGCGCAGGGCTTACTCCGTCCTCAGCCTGTACCAGGTGTGGATATGACCCCGCTGACTTCCTCCACATGGTTTGGGCCTGTCCACTCATGGCGGGATTTTGGACGGGCATCGAAGAAGAACTCTCTGAGGTTCTAGGGTGGGGGGTTCCACAAGACCCTAAGCACACAATCCTGGGCCTCACTGATGGGCTGGACGGGTCACACAACGAAAAACTGTTCTTTACTACAGCTATGGTGGTAGCTAAAAGAGACATTGCGGCCTCCTGGAAATGCCCTGAACCCCCAAGTGTGGGGCGTTGGCGGAATTGGGTGGACTGGTGCGCCACACAGGAGAAAGTTATGTATGCAGCACGTGGTTGCCCCAAGAAATACAGCAGAATCTGGGGAAATGGTTGGGGGGGGATTTAACTGTGAGGGGTTTGACTGTTTCCATCTCATTTTTGCCTTATTAATGTCTGTACGTTGGGTATCGAGAAATTGTGATTGTAATCCTCGATTATTGCAATACGGTGCGGATTGGCTGGTGCATTCCTTTTGTAAAATGAATAAAAATGTATCCAAAAAAAAAAAATCTTCTTTGAAAAGGTTTTCTTTTGAGAAACGTACTTTATTTGAATGCACATTTAGAACCAGCTGTGACTATCAGACAATATTCAGATCTATTGTACATTGCCATGGCATCTTTAGCTGGGTGTTGTGACATCCATGTTCTCACTATCTCCAAGTCAGCCAACAAACTGTTGCCTTTCATGAAAAACTATGAAAAAGTTTCTATGAACACTAGACAATATAACTTAATGAATATCAGTCATTACTTTACATACTATTACATTGGAAGTCCTTACATCGTCAGTGATTTTACATTAGAAGTGGTTTTACTTTGCATTATTGAAGGCAAGAATTTATTTATTGATATATGCTTGTTTTAAAATTATTTTAAACTAATTTTTAACTAAATTGTTTTTTAAAATATTGT
Source organism: Triturus cristatus (assembly GCF_964204655.1). Lineage (NCBI taxonomy): Eukaryota > Metazoa > Chordata > Amphibia > Caudata > Salamandridae > Triturus > Triturus cristatus. Next base: position 244,608,123 of record NC_140592.1, on the reverse strand, counting down.
ATTAATCAAGTTATGTAATACTTTTTTCCTTAAAATATAAATGTACACTTATTTTATGTTTATGTATGCGTGTCTGTTGTTTTGGGGAGTAACCCTCCACCACCCTTTTCTCTTTTTAATATTTGTATTCTCTTATACTGGGGTGGGGGGGGACACCCCCCTCCTATATATACATACACACATACACATAATTAATGCACACGCTGCCTGTACATAAAAACGTATATACTTTTGTGTTTAAATTAAAAAGTACATTATACCTTATATATTTTTTAATATGTTTAAACGTGTATATATGCAATATATTTTTTTTATTATCTTGAACATTTACCATAACATTAAATTAAAAACCTTTAATTTAATATCAATTACTTTTACTGATTAGAAAATTAAGACGTTAATTATGTAATTACTTATCTTCAACATTAATTTGTAAATTAAATACTCTTTTAGCATTACATTTATTCAATGTTAACTACTGTTTAACCTAGCCTGTGCGCTTAAGTTCTCAAAAGATCCCTCTGAACCAGTTTTGATCCCAAGTGGAATTTTATTAAGTACTTATTACCAATATTAGGCAAGCTTTGATGATTCAAAAAGGTGATCTACACAAACTAGGCATTTACTACATATTTCAAAGGGTTTCTAGGAACTATTCTAGTGTTACTCAAACACAAAACTCCCAATACTACAGAACCTTCAAATGTTTCAGATCATTACCGTCAAGAGAGCATGTCTGCCTTAAATGTGTTCCTTAAAATTATTAGCCACATTCTTGCATTGTACTGTGCAGAAAGCATTACAAGAGTTTACAAATGGAATCTAGAGAAGGTTTCTTCTTAAAATATTTTAATGCTGACATCCACATAAGATGTAGGAGACCATTGCACATCTTTTGTTTTACTCAATACATTATCAATTTCGAGATCTAACAAAAACAAAGATAGGCTTTGAAAAGGTAAATGGATCAGCTTTTTTTATTTTAGCATCCATTTGATTTTTGTTCGGTGGGAGTTGTGGTTTTGTTTTAGATTTTGGTCACTATGTCAGGCCAGCTCCATTCCCTTCCGTCTTTCAGTAGCAGCTGCATGCAAACAAATCATTTTCTTCATATTGTTGAGGCCTGGTGCACAAGAACACTATCCTCCTTGTCACAAAGTGTTAAGCATCACTCTTTATGGCATATTTTAAAATGGCAAGCGCTAGGTGGAGAATGAACAGAGGTAAAGAACTGTTGGACGAGTTACTTACCTTCGGTAACGATTTATCTGGTAGAGACACAGTCTAGCCGCAGATTCCTTAACTTAGAATATCCCCAGGCGTCAGACTGGATCCAGAAAACATTCCGCAGCAGCACCTCTGCGCACCGGGGACGGCACCACACGGCTCCACCCTGACGTCGTCCAAAGATGTGACGTCAGCGGAGCCATATATGCACCTCCCGGCGCGCTGACGTCAGTTTTCGATGGAGAAACTGTGCCGCGTCACAACACGGAGCCATCAGCAAAAACTGTGAGAGTATGGGAACATTGTGCGAAAAAGAAAAGCAAGAGAAGGGTGAAAAAACAGCACCATAAAGTACAGTGCTAGGCACTGTATACTGAAAAATAGTGAAGGGTAAGAGGAGAGCACCATTCTGAGAAGCAAACCTGCAAAAGCGGAGGCTAAACCCTCCCCGGAGGCAGAAAAAGATGTGAAAAAACAACATGAAAGACGACAGAAAGTCTGCAACCATAATATATAACCGTGAAGGGCAACAAGTCCGGAACACAGGAGCACTGACAATCCACCACAAGTCAGTACCAGAAAGGGACGTCTCAGTCTATAAGAGACTTATAGACTGAGGCAGAGCCAATCGACTTCAAACCAATGGAGGGGAGGTAAGAGACCCAAAGGCCAATTGAGAAGGGTAAGGGGGGGAAACATGAGCAGACATCACACTGGACGACCCAGGGCGCAGGGATGTAAAAGGACACATGAGCATACCACCCAATCACAAGAATGGGTGGAGCAGAGCAAGCAAAACAGAATGAAGCATCCCATCTAGGTGTGAAGTGAAAAATGTCACCCCGCAGGAAGACAAAGCCACCCGGAGGGAGGCGAATGTGCGAAACCCAACCTGAAAAGCTCCTCGCAGAACGGGGAGGATGGGCGGGCGTTAAGGAATCTGTGGCTAGACTGTGTCTCTACCAGATACATCGTTACTGAAGGTAAGTAACTTGTCCATCTGCTAGAGACATCTAGCCGCAGATTCCTTAACTTAGAATAGATACCAAAGCCATACCCGTAGAGGAGGCGGGTCTTCGACTGAACCCCACCAAGTTCCAGAAAGAACTTAGCCGTCAACAAGGTGACGAAACACAGTGGGGACAGCAATGCCAGCGCAGCCAACACTAGACCACGAAGCTCTGAAAATAGCGGAAAACAATGGGAGGCAAAGGCACCACAAGCCATCAAGAACAGCTCGAAAACCCTTGTGTGCATACTGAGTGGAGAGAAAGAAGGCACAGAGCCAGAAATGCCGGTGCGAAAGTAAGAGGGTCCGATGGATCCGCAGGATCCAATGTGCCGACAGGAAGCAAGATCCAGAGAGAGGACAAAACAGTCTGACAAAGTTAACGCATACTGGAAGAGTATGCACCACAGTCGAAAAAAGACTGTGGAACCTGCACCAGGTAAGATACGTGGGGCAGCATTGGTAGGATGCCAACCCATGGCCAGAGAGTGCCGACATTACCAGAAACACAAGACACTCCAGTACGCAGTCGCTCCTTCACAAGACATGTGAGAGGGCAGATGATAACAAACAGAAGCACCCAGAACAGAACCACAGTAAGACTGGCATTCATGTGGAAAACAGGGATACTCATAAGCATACAGTGCGGACGGCAGAACCACACCCAGGATAGGGAAATCCCCCTGTAGGGTAGCGTGAGCAGCCCAGATGGGAAGGACGCGTCACCAGGTAGGCAACTGACAAAATGTGCCATTCGGCAAGCCTGATACACACAGAAGAGCTTGTCCCAAGAGCAGACCGGTGCGAAGACCACAGACACCGCATCAAGGAGCGATGCCTGCGCGACCCTGCTGCGGGAAGAGCAGAGAACAGACATACATTGAAAGGGGTTGTGTGCATAAAACAAGCGCCATAAATACCAACAATAAATGTCGAAGTATAGTTGGACAAGACAATGTCCAGATCCGCATGCAACAGTAGCTACCCGTCTGGGACGAACCAATGTTCCCCGCAGCATAGATAATTAGACGGAGCAGGTCATGAAAGTGGAAACAGGCAGGACCAACGCATTGGCCTAAGCACGCACCCCAAAAGCGATCATCCATGTAGAGAACACTACGCCCTGAGAGCATGACAGAAGGAACCCAAAGCAGAAGCATGGAAATACCTGTGCGGGAAAACAGCAGAGAAGTAGGGCAAAAAACTCCTGAATGGGTAGTGCCTAGGAAAGAGGGCACAAAGGATACAGCACAGACGTACATGGCGAAGACGCCACCGTCTATAGACAAAGTCATACAGAAGCATTACCCATCCCAAAGAATGGAGGGTAGACCAGTCACCGCAGAAGCGAAGAAGAACGGAGGCGCCCCATGACAGCGAACATACGACGAGACGCCCACAGTATACGCAAACACTGAGAAGCATGTTGCACAGCTGCTTTGCCTTGGCGCTAGATGATAGCACAACGGCAGTCATTGAGGAACTGCCGGAGCGGAACAGAACAAGGAAGAGCACAGCGATGCTGAATTACACCCCTGGGAATGGCAGGTGAGGCAGAGACCTCATGGTGGAGAACAGATACCGACGCTAGGAAGTAATGCAGAAAACCGTAGACCCCAACCCTACCGGAAAGAACAATATAGCAACGCAAACCTGTAAGTCGCATACACTAAGCCGCAGAAGAATCTCTGTGAGAAAGACTCCACAGGAGCGTACGAAGACTTCCCTGCAGAAAGGCAGCTACATAATAGCCACATAGGGTAAGTCTTAAGCCCTGCAAGGGGGCTCCTCTTGGGATAAGGTCGCCATCAGAGGACTGAAAAGAAGGCAGAACCAGCCGACCGGCTGTACTGAACAAAGTCAAAAAGGGCGGAACAACCGCCTAGACTATCTGGGTACTACGTTATGAACCCAGGGCTCAATATAAACAAGGCAACGTCGCCTATGCACAAGAAAAAGATACCACAAGGCAGGGAACTAGGTCGCAAGGGCCAGAAAGTCACGGGAGACCAGACATGAGGCAGGAGACCACTGAATCAGCGTGGCAGTCAAAAACGTCCATGCCATTGAATGGCAGATCCCGAAGAGCGTCCCAAACATTATCTGGGAAACGACTGTCGCGCTGCCATGCATGGCGGTGCAAAGCAACCGACCGGGCCAGTGCCCTTCCCTCAGAGTCAGTTGCGTCAAGGGCTGATTGAAGGGAAAATTGTGCCATTCCCCTGCCATCGAGAAGAAGGCAATGTAAGTCAGTCCGGGGCCCTTCTGGGAGAGAAGGAAGAAGTAGCTCAACTAAGTCCCAAAGGGCAAAGGAAGCACATGCGAACACGCAAGACGTGTTTAAGTCACGGATGCCCGTACTGGAAGAGGCAAAAATGTCTGCAGCCACCGAGACTCCCTAGTGGGAGGTAACAACGGTAGAGTGGAAGAAGGATGCAAGTCAAAAGCCGCCTGTACAACCAGACCCTGAGCTCTAGGGTGAAGGGACAGGCAGAGAGGATCGTCCGGGGCTGGACGATGCCCGCGAGCAATGGCCCGATCAACAGGGTCACCAGAGGAGGGCCGTGCCAAGGTACCAAGCAGTATGTCAAACATAGACTCAGCAAGGGGCAGCAAAGGCTCCACCTCAACAGGCTCCATGTGGAGGAGACCCAGTAAAGAATCAGAGGGCAGGGAAACCACAGGGGGCTGAAAGCGAAGAATATCTCCAGCCCTGCGATTAGCCCTCACAAAAGCCGCATTAGCCTCAGTCGCCATTCTGGGGGGCGACAACAAAATGTTGGTAGGAGACGGTTGGAGACTAACTCGTCCACTAGAGAGTAAAAGTGGAGGAGCCTGAGGTTGAACCGAAGGCCACGGAATGCTAGGTACCTGCACCAAGGGGCACCTAAACGACCTCAGGCATGGGGAGTCCAGAGGGACTTCAACCTCCTGTAACAAAGGAGCCGTAGGCGCCGGCACTGGCATCGACTGACGCCGAGATGGCGTTGTATCGACGTCGCGAACCTCCAGAGGGGACTCGGCCTGGGCACGGTCCGACGGCAACACAACCTCTACCTGCGGGGAGGAAAGAGGTCGACAGGGCGCCGAACTCTGTGCCGCATCCGTCAGCGCAGGAAGCCGTGCAGGGCTATGCGGTGACTGGACGGACGACTGGGAGGGCCCTCTGGGCCCGTGTCCAGTCGACATCGTATCGACTCCAGAACCGGAGTCGATGCACGCAGCCGGCGCTGAGGACGAATCTGCCGGCAAAGACCCGACATGAGTGCCTTCCTCCTCTGTGGGACCCGAAGGCGCACCAGGGAGAGGGGGTGACCCAAAGAAAGAGTGGAGAGCCTCTGAATAGGCTTCCATTTGGGTCCTTGTCGCTCCGACACCCGGGAAGGGTGGGTATGGTGGAGACGACTGCTGGGTACCGGTGCCTGGCAAAGACCGAGAGCAACGGGCCCCAGCATCACGTTTACAGGAGGAATACCTCCAAAACTTATGTTTGTGCTTACCTGTCTGCGAACAATGTCCACGGGAACAACCCCGTGAGCGGGCCCGATCCTGAGAGGAAGAGCAGCGGCGCAAAGGTGCAGGACCGGACAGCCGTGCGGCCAGCAACTTCATACGACGCTCCCTTAGGGACTTAGGTTTCATCTGTTGACAGGCGTCGCACTCTTCGGAGTCGTGGTGCACTCCCAGGCACCACATACAAATGGCGTGCGGGTCCGTGACAGACATTTGGCGCGCACAGGTTTCACACGCTTTAAAGCCTGAAGGCATCGCAAATTGTTCCGTGACACCGAAGGCGTCGAGAAGGCCTGAAAAACAGGCCAAGGAACCGCTGGTTTTCCAGGATCCGCGTTGGGACGCGGAAAAGAAGAAAAACTGATGTCAGCTCGCAGGGAGGGGCATATATGGCTCTGCTGACGTAACATCCGTGGACGACGTCAGGGCGGAGCCGTGCAACGGCGCGCAGAGGTGCTGCTGCAGAAAGTTTTCCGGATCCAGTCTGACGCCTGGGGATATTCTAAATTAAGGAATCTGCGACTAGATGTCTCTATCAGATGCATGAATACAAAACTAGGGTGATGGAGATTATCTTTTTCTTCCAAATCAGCTGTTGAGAATCTATCTCCTGCCAATCATTTAAATGTATTTAAAGGAACCATCCACTAAGGAGAAAAACAACAAACTTCTCTTTTGCAAGTCCTGCATCACTAACAATCACCAACAATAGGCTTTCTAGAATGTTCCTTTGTTTGATGCTGTCTGCTGCGTTTACAGATTTATTGTGACATCATTCACGGGATTTCCTCATTGCAAAGAGTAGTTGTCTCATTACTGGTGTTTAATAGCAAGTTGATGACTTCTGCCATCAAAGCTCTTGAAGTAGATTAGCAAACTGGAAAATCTTTATCTCAGCTGAGGTGTTCCATCTATCTTCACTAACAATCAAATACTCCAAAGGTGTGGCAGTCAGCAACCATGAAAAGCACAAAGAAACGGTAAAGCCAATTGGAGAGGGAGGATGCAGTCAATTACCTGAAGGTGAGACAAGACAGTGTTAAAATATCAGGGAGTCGAAGTACAGAAAGAACTGACAACGGTGGCATTTGCGCCAGCTGAGGAATCTCAAACTCTGTCCACCAGACTACATTACACCCCTGAACCTCAACCCAGGACGTAATCAAAGTACTTATGGATGCTGAAAATACATGCTACATCTGATGTGCACAGAGAGGCCATGAAACAACGATTAATCAACGATTAAACGCTAGAGAGGTTCTCAAAGCGATATAGTTCTGAAAAACAGAACAGCCCAGGGATTTGAAAGCTTTCCTGCGGCCTTCAAGGTTTGAACTAAAATACTGTGCTAAAGTGTCTACATGAACTGCAGACTGATCTGCAAACTATTCCGTTCATATTGAGGAGGAAGTCAAGTACGCATTTATGAGAACCGCTTATCGGACTTTTTTCTGGACAAGCGGGTAAGCCAAAGTATTGAAATTTAGCCTCAGAATATAAAGTGTTCACTCTCTCACAGTTGCCAAGTGGCGATCTCGCAGTGACACAGGAATCCAGTTGCAGCTGCCATTGACGCAGGCGCTGTTCAGCATGTGCCTATGGTAACTTCCCTGTACAGAAGGGTTAAGAAGCTACCCTCTAAATAAGAAAAACGAAAAAATACACGAAATAAAAATGGTAGGGTTCTGGAAACGGGAACAGAATCTGCAGCCTGTAACGCTGATAAAGTCGACTCTCTTCACGGCATCAGTCGGACCTTTGTGTGGCAAATCCTGCTGTCTTGGGACCCTCGATCAAAGAGGAGGTACAATTAAACGTCGACAAAGCAAACCACTGAGAAGGGTTTTAAAATGGAAAGTCTTTCTGGGAGGCCGACTCTTGGCCCGGGAAAAGAGGCCGCACGGTGTTGCAGGGCAGTGCTGAAAGCCCACATGATCCTCTTTGCCCCAATGCAGCCATGCCAAATTCGAATGCGTGCAACCAGTCGCTCCTCCTTTAATAGAAAAGAGCAAAAAAAAAAACCTACCAGGCCCGTTTGTTTATTGAACAATTATCGCTGGCAGATCTTCTGAGCGCTTCTCTCCACATTCCCGACAGCCAAGCCTCAGTCTGTTGCTGTGCCAACTCAATCAACGCTCATCGCAGGAGATGCAAAAGTTAACATTTGCCATCAGAGTCTGATGCTGAAGAACACCTCATGACTATCTGCGGGAACAAAATGTAACGCTTCCCTAAAAGGGTCACGAGAGTCGTGCACAGGTGACTGACGACATGTTCACAACACAAATAGGGTAATATGCATCCTGTTGTGCTAAATGTTTCACTGTTATTTTCTAGAACCATCTTCAGCTTTGCAGACACTCTATTTCCCCTCATAGAACTGTCCTTCAAAAGGGGCTGCGCAGTTTTTATGGCTCTGCAAACGGAGCGAACATATTTGCTCATGTTACGGGGCGAGCGAGAGAGGGAAGGGCAGACTCATTAAACTCCTGGCGGGCGCGTGAACAGACATGGAAACAAGCATTTACAATGCAATGGTCTCGGCATTGGTAAAGTTAGAGCTATTGGCATTGCTCATGACATTATTTTTGTTTATGTTTTCGTTTTTAAAACATTTAAAGAAACGGCATTGTCATGAGCAATGCCAATAGCTCTAACTTTACCAATGCCGAGACCATTGCATTGTAAATGCTTGATTGGCCTTTGGCAAAATTGGATAAGGTTTGCCAGGACCAAATGCCAAGGTGGGCAGTGTTCCAAAACCAGCATACAAGTACCAAGAACAGTCTGAACTCCGAGCCAGAGCCACAAAGGCTGTACATGTAACTTATTCTTGTAGCATTTTGAATTCATGCCTGCCAACATTTGGCAACAGGAACGAGGGAGGTTTCGAAAAAATAACTGGGGAAAGAAATTCTCCATCAAGTTGCATTGCAATGAGGGAAAAGTGAAGTGCGAGTAAGCTGAAATAATGAGTTATTTACTTTAAAGAGTGAAAATCTCCCACCTGCATCCAAGTAATCCCAAGTAAGTCACATGTATTTTTTGCGACTAGGACCCTCAAAATTTACTAAAAACCTACATTACCAGTGGCTTAAGACATGTCCAAAGCAAGGCTGAATATAAAAGGCGTGTAATAACAGAGGAAAAACAGCCAGGGCGAGCTGCAGAAGCTACTGTAAAATGCACTTAGAAAGGTATACAATAACACCCAGAGCACTCCAAAGTCTTTTATAAGGTCTGCAAAATGAAAGCAGGTCCGATTATTGTACATGATTCAAGGGTCCAACTTGTTTGCACATTGAAAGACAGCCGACACGTGTTTCGTCTTAAACGACTTTTTCAAGGCTGAATAGTATCTAAGTAACTGATGTAAACAGGTCCACAAGAGTACGGTAAGTAAAGGACACAACCTGTAAGTAAACAGCATTGGTACGTAAATGTGGACTGCAAGGAGGAACCTTGGAAAGCCCCCATTTGTCCCCCAGACGTAAGGTTTGTGTTCCGAGGCGAGTACAGCACTTAGAAATGTACACACCCTAGGTATTACCGGACGAAACAATAGCAGTGTCAGACCTGCATGAAATTACCGTAAGAAATGGAAATACCCCAAGAGCAACTCACCAAAGGGACGGCACTCTCACCCACCAAAGGGAGCAGAAAGCAGCACTCTCACCCATCAAAGGTAGCAGGAAGCAGCGCTCTCACCCACCAAAAGTACAGCACTCTCACCCACCCCAGGGAGCAGATGACCTGGCACTCTCCCCCACCCATGAAGTAGGAAGCAGCTGAGCCCGGCACTCTATACCACCCCGGGAGCAGGAAGCAGTACTCTCGCCAACGCCAGGAGCAGCACTCTCACCAACGCCAGGAGCAGCACTCTCACCAACCCCAGGAGCAGGACGCAGCTGAGACCGGCACTCTCACCCACCTTAGGGACGCAGGCCCAGTAGTAGCAGAGGTAGGCAGTGCTGACACCCAGTATCAGGGGCAAGGGCCTGCCCCAGTTGGGCAGCAAGGCATCGTGCACGATCTGCGGGTACCCGAGCATCCTTCGCACTCTGCGCCTCCAGCGAGCAGCGCACACTTCAGCCCGCACCGGTATCTGCCCACCGCAGCTGCCACCCGCGAGAGTGGGAGGTTTAACCGGAAGCGCCAATAAATCCCGTCACAACTTCAATGTGCCGCGCCTGTCCTCGGGGCTTCAAGTGCGGGAGATCAAGGCGCCCTCTAGCACACGTACAAATCCATCGCCCATATGTAGAGATCTAATCATACAGACCAGCACATCTACTCATACGTTTCGTACGATATGCGAACACTCGCCCTGCACGCATCAATTACATACACACGCTCCAACCTGCTCCATTCACACACACACCTTTCGCCATTCACACAGACTTTTCAATGCATATTGATTCATACATGCATCGCACACATACATACCATGCACGTACAGAAAAGTCATTAAATCTCCCGACTTCCGGTTCTGCCTTCGGCAGACCGGTAGTCCTCAACCTAAAAACTAAATCCACATCCAATAGAGAAAGTAACGTACTCGTACTTTCGGCTACCTTTTATGGTCACTGTAAATCTTAACTATGTGTTGCATTTGACGAAGCCATACATCGCTGTTATTGGTAGCAGGATCGGCTGAGTCCTTCTTTTGTGTCTAACCTCTTGTCCTTAGAGTGAAAGTACAAATGTCTGGATAGCATCGTTCCCCGGTCTACATAATTTGTGAATCTAGAGTGTGAATACTGTATTTCCAGCGAGTAATTTGCGAGATACTTTTTATAATATTAGTTATGACTGGTTGTAAGTTTTTCGGGCTGGGCTGGTGACTGAGCAGCTGCGACAAACGTTGAGGGAGCGAAACAAGATGGCGACTGACGGAGCCGGGGAACAGGCAATGGAAGGTAGGAAGGCGTAGGGGACGGGGGTACAGGACCGTGGTTAGTGAACATATTTGTAGTGAACATGTCATTACAAGGTAGTGATAATAATGGCGATTTAAGACCGTCGCCTAGTATATAGGTGCCAATTTGATGTAAGCGAGAAATGGCTCAGTTGCAGGAAGAAAGTAGTGTATGAGTAAGCTGAAAGGGTTTTGCGATGTCTGGAAAGGGGTATCATTGTGATATTTATTGTAACACACTTGCATAAAAACAATTCTGGTCGGTTTGTAGCATTACGCATGATATAGGAGCAGATACAAGAGCAGCGTCGCCGTGCGGTATTTAAATATGCGCGTCCAAAATTTTCACATCCAACTAATTACTTTTTTTGAGCGGATACCCTTGTAGCGGGTCTCACAACACACCAGTTGCCAAGTTTAAAGTAGATTCTAGGGGTCGAGTGGAGGGCACCGGAAGACACAGCCGCCTTTCTCCGAGGCAGAGCAGAAATGCCTCGGAGAAACGCAGCGTCCTTTTCGGATTCGGGGGCGTGTTTTGCTGTTGTCTCCTCCCTGAGACTTCTCGCAAAAAACACGCCCCCCGATCCGAAAAGGACGGGGCCTAAATGGAGTGACTGACCTCTTCTCCAGTGGCTGGCCAGCATTCAAGAGGCCAGCCAATGGAGAACAGGGGAGAAGAGGGGCGGGTGCAAGCCCCTCTTCTCAAAGTCATTAATTCTCGCGAGCGAGACTGCGCAAGCGCAGCCTTCGCTAGCCGAGACCTAAAAAGACTAAGGCAACAGTAGCAAGCTGCTACTGCTTGATACAACCAAATATACAAGGTACTTCTTATAAAAAAAATATATATATATTCATGCAGTGAACAAGGCGGTTTTGCCGCCGAAACGCGTCTGACCTTGTTTTGAATAAATCGTCTTCTGTGCCAGAATTATTCACGGAGTTGGTGCCTGTTTGTTGAAGAGACTATCAGTATATATATATATATATATATATATATATATATATATATATATATATATATATATATATATATATATATATATATATATATATATATATATATATATATATATATATATATATATATATATATATATATATATATATACTCATTACATTAGATGTCGTGAGCCTCTACACGAGCATTGCTCATGATGATGGGTTAAGAGCAATGAGACACTTCCTCAATTCGAGACCGATCAACCTCTACCAGCATACCAATATGTTGCTGGAGATGTGTAGATTGTGTCTCAACAACAATCATTTTCTATTCGGAGGAGACACCTTCAAACAGTTGAAGGGCACAGCTATGGGCACCTGTTTCGCCCCCAGCTATGCTAATTTGCATATGGGCTGGTGGGAGGAACAGGTGCTCAAGGTTGAATATAGTAATGAATGGAGGGATCATATTGTCAAATGGATCCGATTCATTGATGATTTATTCATCATATGGAACGGATCCAGAGAATCAGCTCAACACTTCATTGATCGTATCAATGTAAACAACCTAAATCTAAAATTCACAGAACAAATAAGTACAGAGAGTGTGACTTATCTCGATTTGGAAGTATATATCGCACAACAATCAATCCAAACATGCACGTATAGGAAAACTACCGCCGGCAATTCAATTTTGCACGCGGCTAGTTTCCATCCAACCAAACTAAAGATGAGTATCCCGTATGCGGAGAACCTAAGAATGAAACGTAATTGCAGCGAAGAAAATGCCCTGAGTAAAGCACAGGGGGCACTCACGCATAGGTTCTTACAAAGAGGGTACAGCTTGGAAACTTTAAATCAAGCTAAAGCAAAAGTAGATGGTTTGGAGAGAGTTGCGTTATTAAAACCTGATAGAAAGAAAATCGAAGAAAAAAAGAAACTCACCCAGAGTGAAATCCGCATGATAACAGGATTCAGTGCATACCATACTCAGGTGAGAGATAGTCTGAGTAGACACTGGTACCTGGTCAAACAGGATCCGATTTTACAGGGGACAGTATCCAGAAGGCCCTTAATGACATTTAATCGGGCCAAGTCTATGAGAGATGATTTATTCAAGACTAATGTGGAGGTTAAAAGAGGAGGTGGGTGGCTGAAAGTAAGTCCGGGCTTTCACAAATGTTTTAAATGTAAAGCCTGTAAACACGGAAAGAATACACAACAGGTAGCCTCACCTCTTCTAAATAGCCCCTGGAAACTGAGGAAACCTCTAAACTGTAAGAGTGAGTTTGTTGTTTACATTCTTAAATGTTCTTGCCCTAAGATGTATGTGGGAAGTACCATTCACATGGTTCATGTACGTATCCTACAACACCTTAGGGCAATTGGAAATAATGATAAAAATTATGTGGTAGCACGACATATGACTGAATTCCACAAAGGTAACACCAGTGAACTGGTGTACTTTGCTATTGATCAGATCCCCGTGGAACAAAGAGGAGGAGATAGAGAAAGAAAATTACGGAAATTGGAGTCTAAATACATACTGATGTTTAACACGAAAAGTCCAAATGGTTTGAATGTTGAAGAAGATCTCCATGTACATCTGATTTAGTAGTATCCATCAAGAGAGAATGTAGCTCCTCTTTTTTAGTCTAAATTTTATGGATTTTAAATTGTCACAGGGTCACAGACGAATAGATTAATTCCTTCAAATATGTCATCTAAAAACTAGCGGGTGGTATAAGGATGAATTTTCCATATAGAGTAATGATAAGAAAGGACATACCCAACAAGTGATTTATAGACTGTTCTAAGGTTGAGTACTGTAATGCATTTGCACTTTATTATAGTTGCACTTTACTGGAATTGCGTTTTTGCACACAGTAGGCATTAGCACTTTACTTGAAATTAATATGCACTAGTATATATTTTTTAACTAATTTTTAATATTTATATTATTTATTGTTAAAGAAAACAGTTCAATGTGATTAAGGGTATGTACCGTGAAAAGATCATCCTATATCATTTCTCTCTGATTTTTGTTCTCAATAAGGTTTGAACATTGGATTGACAGAAAATAGTCACTACGCTGTACCCAATCAATACAACAATTGATGATCAACTGATGATGATTATGGGGCACTTGCCCAGGAATCTTGCATGAAGTTTTGAAAATTACCACTGTTCTCTTGAAATATATGATTGTAAATATATTACTGCGTAATGCTATATAAACTTGTCAAAGGCTTTTAGGCTCGAGAATCACCTACTCCCGGTATCCTCTATGAGATTAATTAGTTTTTTTTAATATAACTGTAATAATTGCATATTATGGGCTTCAAAATCCTTAAATGATAAAGAATTTTAGGATTTTAATATATTAAGAGAGGAGGGAGTGTTGCACTATGCCACGATTACCTACACTGTGTTAAGAAGTATTGTGTTAAAAGCCACAGCATTACGAGATAAATAACGTGAGTCTGTTTTCAGTGGTTATTTTTAAAGTGGTCACGTGACTCTGTGATGTGTATTTAAATGTAAGTGTTTCGTAATGTTAATTTGTGTGAGCAAGGCAGTTGTGCCGAAACGCGTTGCTAAAAAGAATAAACCCTAGCCGGATGGCTAATCACATCTCCTGTGTCGGTGTCCGATTTTAAGAAGATCGGGTTTGGTTGTGATATATATATATATATATATATATAATCTACTGGCGGTCGCCAGTAGATAGTTATAGTTAGGACCCTCTTACCATAGGAAATCCGCAACATTCTATTTTGAATAACTTTGGCGCCGGTCGACGAATCCTCGCAAAATTTTCAAAATAGGTGGGGCGTTGAGCTCCGCTCCTACCCTGAAAGTCTCGGGGGGATTCGTCAAGCGGGGGCTGAGATAAAAGGGGGGTCCCAAAACGCGTTTTTCCCATGCATTTTTCCATAGGACCTTTAGACAGAGCTACAGCCCGAACGGCTGAACAGAATTTAATGAAATTTGGCAGAGAGGTAGTCCTCAGGTCAAGGAAGTGCCTTTTGTAGGTTTGGTGTAAATCTGTTCAGTAGATTCTGAGATAGCCTTTAAATCAATATATATATCTGAGCCAGCTTACGGTGCGCTTACCGTACGGTGACGTGCGCGAGCGCGATTCTGATTGGCCGTTAGATCTTAGTAAACATTCGAATCGGTCGAAACCAGGAAGCGGCGGCCGCCATTTTCTCTCTCGCACTCTGACAGGTGGTTGAAAAACAAAGTGCAAAAACATGTAAAGGGGCTGTTTAGACAGCTCCCAAGCACCTAGCCATGTCGAGGGAGTCCCCAACGATCCCCCAAGTGAAAAAAGGCAATTTTAATTTTTTCGAAAATTTAGCCGATTACGCTTACCGTACGCGTACGGTAATAAATAATAATAAAAAAATAAAAAAAATCCACATCCTCCCTACCCCGTGTGCAAATGGTGCCCGAAGGGCACCATTTGTGCATGGCTTATTACAACAAAACAAAACATATATTTTACCTGTCACAACGATGCTCATCATATGTCCTCCATGTGTGCACGGTGCGCGAAGCGCATCGTGCGTTCATGGCCCATCTAGCGTAACGTGGGCACGCGGTGCGCGAAGCGCACCGCGCGCACGGAACGAACTGCGTTAAGTGGGCGCGCATGCCACAAATGGCGTAAAGTAACTTAGCATTTAAAAAACCGTACAAATTCACTGAAAAAACCATAGGTTTCACACACGTTATAGTTAGGAATTAGCATTTAAAAAACCTTGCAAATTCACTGAAAAAACCATAGGTTTCACACATGTTATAGTTAGCTGGACATTTTACTGATAAAAAACCAATGAAATTCCCCCGTTATAGTTACTGTAGGCAACTATAACTCACGCGACCGTAATCCTCTGCTGATGACATATGTGTCTTTATGAAAAAAAAATATTTGTAATATATGTATAGCTAAAATTTAATGGAAGAAGACATGGGCAAATAAGTGTCTAAATACAGTATTAGCATCAGCAGAGGATTACGGTCGCGTGAGTTATAGTTGCCTACAGTAACTATAACGGGGGAATTTCATTGGTTTTTTATCAGTAAAATGTCCAGCTAACTATAACATGTGTGAAACCTATGGTTTTTTCAGTGAATATATATATATATATATATATATATATATATATATATATATATATATATATATATATATATATATATATATACATATATATATATACATATACATACACATACACACACACACACACACACACACACACACACACACACACACATACAGTGCTTTAAATGGAAAAATAGAAGTGCAGGTACTCTGTAACAGGGTACCTGCTTGTTCTCTCGGCTGCCACCTTAAGAAGGGAACATAAAAACCATTCATCATAGAACCTCTAAATGTCTGGCTGGTTCTCTCTAAGCTTCTGACCTTCACCGTCACCAAGTTGATATTCCCACCACCAAAATGTCTATTATGGCATTATAGCCCGCTGCTGATGGTCATAACGGTTGTTAAAGGCCCTGATCCCAAATGCCAGTAACCCACAAATGGACGAAAGGGAAGTGGAGTCCTGAGCGGTGGCCAACAGTGCTAATCTTGGCTACATTTCAGGGTCATGAGTCATCATCATAACAATGCAGCTAATCTGGAGTCCCTCTGCTAGAGTCAGCCAAGCTTACTGGAAAATGCAAGCAAATACTGGGAGAAGGGCATCAAGTAGAGACCAAGGTAATCTTGGAGGTGGACACATTAACAAAAGGACTGCTGGATGTAGGATTTCACCAGGCTGAAAAATGGGTCGCCATGGGGAACTCACCGGTATAGTGCTCGACTGTGAACTTCTTGCTGTTAAATCACATTACACCTCTAAAGACTAAACTCTATTCCATGCTATCCACCTCGTTCAAGCAATCTGACTAAATAAAAAAAACTAGGATCAATTAATAACATTATTAATTTGATTTCAAGGAATTGCACCAGTCAATAAACGCAGGCCATTATATTAGATTAAGGAAATGCATTACGTCACAAAAGAAAATAATTAAAAACAGAATGGCATTACCTGAAGGCCACATACCAGATTTGAAAGAATCATTAAAGACATATTTACTGCAGGGGTTTAAATAGATTATTTTGCCAAACTGGGACAAAAACGGCTTTAGAGAAAAAAGGATACTATTTGATTTCATGTCTCTGTGGATGATGTTCTTCGCATGTAAGTAGCTGCAAAAAACAAACAAAAAACAGGACCCAGTTAA
This sequence comes from Triturus cristatus, assembly GCF_964204655.1. NCBI lineage: Eukaryota > Metazoa > Chordata > Amphibia > Caudata > Salamandridae > Triturus > Triturus cristatus. Next base: position 244,591,252 of record NC_140592.1, on the reverse strand, counting down.
TGTTATGAAGTCAAAGCAGCAACCAAGCGAATGAAACACAAACAGGACTTTTCAAAGGGCGAATGGGAAGATTGTGTTAGTGAAGTATGACTCATAAGAGCACACAAGCAAACCCATAGGTATAAACATCTTAAAGTAATCTAAAGAGTGCAGAATAAATATTTTTTATAGAATCGTGTTTGTCAGCATCGCTAGAACATATAACCTATTTTTTTAAAAAACATAAGCTGGACAATCATTTGTACAGACTGCAAGGAGACAGAAAAATGCTTTCAATCCTCTCATCATTAGGGCCCAAAGAGAGACTAACTGGCCTCAGACTCCCCAAACAAACGTAGTGCATGGAGTATTAGTGATGGGAATGCTATGCAGTCTCCATTTTAAAATGTCAAATACAAACATTGATGTTTTGAAGCATACCAGGTTCTTTAATGTTACATGAATAAACGTGGAGAACGCACACTTCCTTTGAGATATCTTCTACTTGGACATATTTTCGAAATTTTTAGAAAGCATCATTTATTCATAAGAATTGTTTAATTAACAATTCTTATGAATAAATAATGTCACGGAGCACAAATAACTAGTGAATTTACAAATAAGAGGTTTGACTGACACTGAGAATGGAAAACATCTTTAGCAATTAACTGCTAACCGCACCAGCCAGAAATTTAGAAAGATTGGGCAATCCCTAATAGTAAATATGGAGACTGTTTACCAATCATGGCAACCCGACCTGATCTCGGCTGATCCAGAATGGGGTCAATTGACGGGTTTATCCAGTGAGGCCAGGAAAACGCCATGAGCTGAACGACAAGTGCTCCCTATTTTGGAAAGCATCACATTTCATAGTAACTGGGTTTCGCGATGATGCTAGCATTTGTTGGAGAGTGCACGCTGCAAAATAATCAACTCATTTTCAAACCAAAATCATCCTTTTTTTTTTTTTTTTTTTACTTGAGCTTCCAACTTTTAAGCTGCTACAGGTTTTCTCAGCTCAGCACATAACATATAAAAAACTCTGTAATGTATTTAGGCAGTATAACTTCCAAGATGGATGCTCGCTGCTCTGCTCCTGGAGCCATGGATCTAAAATACGCCATGTTTTATTTGAATTTCCACAACTATACATGTAAGATGCCCCATCAAGACGAACGCTGCCCACCTGGCTCATGGGGAGGAATCTAATATCCTTGCTATGACCCTGACTAGTGTCAGCAGTCCGCGGAACCTCAAACTATATTTTCTCGCATCTCACGCATATACTCAGATTACTTATTTGTGCCTCAGTTTCACCTTTTGTTAATAATGTTACTGCCCTGAGGTGTTAACTGCCCTGAGAGCCGCTCTGGATCGCTGCTTCCCTTTGGAGCGGGGCTGACTGCATCAGTTCCAGGAGCAGTGGGAGTCTATTGTGATCCTGGAAGCTGCAACCAATCATAACGTTCACAAGCTGAGGGACAAGGACTTCTAAGCACTGGCATTGCTTAACAAGTCTGTAAATGTGCCGAGCCCCAATGACTGGGAACTTACAGACGGTGTCCATTTTCCAGGTGTTCTATGGTGCAGACCACTACAGACAGCAGGATGGGGCCCAATATGCCCAGCCCAGCAAAGTAAACAATTACAGTACCAATGAGAATGGATGAACCCATCGGTGACCAAGAATCAGCAGACTATTGTCTGGACTTTCGGCATCAGTGCAGCCCCAAAAGAGGCAAACCGTACCAAGCAAGATCCAGTTGTGGCTAAATAGCCAGTTTCCACAAGGGTGATAGGGACATACTTTCAAGGACCACTCTGGCTACTAGATCTGCATCGAGAGGCACAATGGAGCTGGTTCCTCCCATGATGTCAGACCCGTCTATGAGTACTTCAGACGCAGCCAATAAGGTCTAGTGGGGGAACTCTGCACCTCTTGGCTCTGGCAACTAGGTCTACATTTTTCAGGTTCAACTTTTTACGTCCTTTCTAAAAAAATTTTTAGAGTTGCTTGGTGCCCAGTTTGAGCAAACTTCTTCTTTCAAAATAGTCTGGCCAAGCCAAGACACACCCCAATGTGCATGTCAGATGGTGACGCATTCTCTTAGCTAACTAATGTGTTTTCCATTGCACGACAGGACCCTGGAGTGATCCAAGAATGGTGTATGATCCCTGGTGACAGTTCAATCGCCTTGTAGGTGTGATCACTTGATCCTGGACAGTTCTTCACAAGTGACTCCTGAGGTACTGTTTTGAGTGATATGTACTTACTATATTCTGGAAGAGGAGCAGTCACAGGCTCATTGATTCATACTGTACTTTGACTCTGGCTTTAATTTGAAACTGTTCATGTTGATCAAACTGTTGAACACATTGTTTTTTCCACCCAAATGGTGGTGATCTTTTCCATCGTTTTTAATCGCTCTTCTTCCCCACAGTTGGTTCCTTCTATCCTCTTTCCCAAAATCCTTTACATTGTTTTGAAAAGGTCCTTTGCTTTTCTCCACCATACCAACATCTCCTTTGGAGTAGGTCAAAGTCCATTTGTAGTTCATCAAAACTTATGGGCAGCAGATTTCTGCTACTTATCTGACAACTTGCATTTTAAGCTGTATTTCTACACTTAATCACCCACAAAGCAACAAAGTGCATTTTATCAACCCACCCACTTGTTGAAGCACTTTACATTTGACTTTTTATGCACTATACCACAACTTAACTTGTCCTTCTCTTTATTATCCCGTCAACAAGATAGCTACATTACTCTTATGATAATATATTTGTATCCAGCATTTTTCTATATTATTGTATAATGTTTCCATATTTTACTGGTCTCTACGTAGATTATTTTGATGCATGAGCATACTAGGATGTCTTTGGCCATTTCCTGCCAATACTACATTCACTTTTCTTAATGAGCCCACACTATAGATTGAGCTTCTCCATTTCTCTCTCTTTAATAGAAGAGCTACATCCAGAAAAATGGTTTTTGTATGTCGGATTTTGTAACTCAATCATCTGTGTCTTTCCACTGATGTGCACTAATGACTCTGTATTGTAATAATGTTCGCCTTCATTTTATGCTCTATTTTATTACAATCTCCTCCTACATTCTGCTTCCCTAATTCCACATGCTTCTATTTAACAGTCCTCAACATCTACCAGATAAATATGTTGCAAGACTGACCTCTTCATCAACAAAGCATATTGTTGGCTTGATTTCTAATAGTGATCGCTCTGCACATCAAGGGAAATTAAAACCCCTGGTAAAAATCGAAAGCCTCCCCCCCCTTCTCCTTTAATGCTGAACGTACATTCTCCATTTTCAGTAGAGGTACATAATGGCCCAAGCTTTTAACAACATAAATACAGCTCAATACACTAACTTCCTTCTCTTTCCTTCTTGGAGACTACTCCTCGCTATCCTTATTCAGTTACTCTCCTCCCGAGAGACAGTCTAATATAAACTTTTACTATTTCACATGCATTTAATCCTAAACAAGAGTATCTTCTTAAGCGCTCCAACAAGCTCACCTCTTGCGTCATGAGGATTTTCATCTTAACTCAAGGTGTGTAAATCCCTGGCCACAGTGGTATATGGAGCCAAAATCAGACATCAAACTTGACTTTCTCCAAACTAACCAGCCTCCACAATGATCCTATTCTGACAAACGACAACTAAACTCAAACTCACGTCTACTCCGTCAACACTCCTCACTTGTTAACTGGAGAGTAGGGGCATGAACAGGCTCCCGACAAGGCCTAGAGGAGTTGCTTATTGGAAACCCTTTCGGAATTAATCTCTTAAAAACCTGCAATTTCAGACGAAATGTGGGAAGTAAAAGTATTGCAGTCTCATTCATACTTAACTTCACAGTTAACTGTTTTACAAACTAACTGCACATTGTGTGGCATGGTCACAGCTAAATACCAAATGTTATATTTCACTTGTAAGGACCACAAATATTTGGCTTTGCAGAACCTAAAGAATGATTTAGACTATTGTATTGTGCACAACCCCAAAAGTTGAAACTACAGAGCTGCAAATCTACACAGAATCTAAACTCACTGCAGAATGTTTAACCAGAAAATATGACATTACAGGTAAACCAAAACAAAGTGGATCATAGGTCCAGACAGGAGTAAATTTCCAGGCAAAGGGACTGCGTGGTATTCAAGGTAGAATGTAAGATTCAGATTTAGACATGATGTAGGGTAGGTTAGACTGTATGATGTAGTTTAGAGATACACTCAGTGACTGGTGGGAGAAGACTTGTGGTTGGAGTGCTGTAAGAAAATAAACCTTTATTTCGTATCTGTTCAACCTGTGTGCCATTTATTCCTTGAAATGTCCATCTTTGTATGAGATCTACAAAATTGAACAAGCATTTGCAATGCAATAGGTCTCGCATTTATAAGAGTTTGAGCTATGGACATTGTCAAATTACAATGCCTTTTATTTAGGTTTTGGTTTTAAAACAAATAAAAGGCATTGTCATTTACAATGTCAGTAGCATAAACTCGCATAAAAGCAGTGTGTGAAGTGCAGCAGTGTGCGGCGTGCAGCAGTGTGCGGCGTGCAGCAGTGTGCGGCGTGCAGCAGTGTGAGGCGTGCAGCAGTGTGCGGCGTGCAGCAGTGTGCTGCATGCAGCAGTGTGCGGCTTGCAGCAGTGTGTGGCGTGCAGCAGTGTTTCGTGTAGCAGTGTGAGGCATGCAGCACTGTGTGGCGTGCAGCGGCGTGCAGCAGTGTGCTGCGTGCAGCAGTGTCGTGCAGCATGCAGCAGTGAGTAATGCAGCAGTGTGCAGCAGTGTGTGGCGTGCAGCAGTGTGCGGCGTGCAGCAGTGTGTGGCGTGCAGCAGTGTTTCGTGTAGCATTGCGCGGCATGCAGCAGTGTGTGGCGTGCAGCAGTGTGAGGTGTGCAGCAGTGTGCGGCGTGCAGCATTGTGTGGCGTGCAGCGGCATGCAGCAGTGTGTGGCGTGCAGCAGTGTGCGGCGTGCAGCAGTGTGCAGCAGTGTGTGGTGTGCAGCAGTGTGCGGCGTGCAGCAGTGTGTGGCGTGCAGCAGTGTGAGGCGTGCAGCAGTGTGAGGCGTGCAGCAGTGTGAGGCGTGCAGCAGTGTGAGGCGTGCAGCAGTGTGAGGCGTGCAGCAGTGTTTCGTGTAGCAGTGTGAGGCGTGCAGCAGTGTGCGGCGTGCAGCAGTGTGTAATGCAGCAGTGTGCGCAGCAGTGTGTGGCGTGCGGTAGTGTGCGGCGTGCAGCAGTGTGCAGCAGTGTGTGGCGTGCAGCAGTGTGTGGCGTGCAGCAGTGTGTGGCGTGGTTTGTAAACAACAAGAAAAGCGGACATCGAGGGAGGGAACGAGCATATGGGGTGTGAGTTATAACGGAAGTTAATTGTGGTAAGAGGGGATGCAGGAAGTGAGGCCGAGCGCGTGCTGGCGAAAGCAGTCTGCTGCTTTTAAGTCCGATGCCAGATGCCAGCTTCGCGCTTGAATGCCTCACATGCACTGGCCATAAACCGCATTCCTAAGGTCTTGTGCCCCTTACTAAATCTCTCTGAATGCGTGAGGCGGCGCGCGCGCAGGAAGTAGCTGGTGGCAAATGGAATGCACATGGTTGTGCGCGTAACCGCCACCCGATCCGCCTGGGAAGCCTTTGGGAGCATTTTCTGAAGCCCCTACATAAGTCTCGCTGAGCGATCGCTTACGCGATAGCCAGGCGAGACCTAAAAAGCGGGTTGTTGGTAATTTGTGCATCTACTGGATGCTAAGATTTGCTAAATCTATTGGCATTCATCAAGCCCAAAGCACCTCTAATTTGGATATTGCATGACACTGATGGGTAAGGTAGTTCTATCTTTAACTAACTACTATCACTGCAAATGAGATCCTCAGATCGCGGAGAGCCCTTATTTTAAATTGATCCATTAAAGAAGTTAGGCAAGGTTTTAGTTACACTGATTTATTATCCAGGACAGGATTTGCCCATCTGTTGTCAGCATTCTCATTCGCCAGGGATTAGTAGATGTATGAATGTTAATCAGGGACCTACCTTCAAGCGAAGGAGTGCAAACCTGTCTATATGTTTGGAAGCTGGATATACATCCTGAAGCAAAGCATACAGGAGGTATACAAAAGACAAGCATTGGCATAGCCAATAGGTCTCGCCTTTGGGACCTTATAAGTGTTTAGCCATGCAACAGTTGCATAACTAAATACTTATAAGGTCCCAAAAGCGAGACCTATTGGCTATGCCAAGCGGCCGTGCGGCCACAAAAGTGAAAGTGATCGCGATCAAACATCAAAGCGGCCATGCGGCCGCGAAAGTGAAAGTAATCGCGGTCAAGCGCGGCGCGCGCACCCGCGCACATGCACTGTAGCTCTAGGCTGGCCTGGTAGCACTTTTTGGAGCCCTCTCAATAAGTCTCGCCAGACCAGCGCATGCGCTGGGTCAGGCGAGACCTAAAAAATAGTGTGTGAAGTCACTTACTTAATGACAGCTGCTGTGTTATGCATACTAAGTAAGCTAAGGGTGCTGGACTTCAGAAAAGAATGAGAGTTTACAGGTTGTGAAACAGATTTAGCAGTCCACATTTGCGTGTGGACTCCTATTTCTAAAAGCTACCAGTTACAACAGGTAGTTTGAACCCAAGGTTGTCTCCTTGTAACACAAAAAACTTTTTTTGAGAAATATGATGCACTGAATCAATGAGATGGCTGCTTGGGTAATCAATCACTCCTCCAAGAGGACAGCTGCTCCAATCTTTTTTCCCTGGTGCAATCTCACCTGCAGGCCTAGCTGTTGCATCCAGGGGGATGACATTGAACCCCAAAGCAGCATTCACTACCCTAAAGATGCACCGATATCAGCATGCATCATCCAGCCTTCCATCTTTAAAATGGGAATGTGAAAAGAATACAGTAGGGAAGCATTGGCTGCACACATGAACTCATGTGGCTTCTAGTTTCAGACCTGCAGTGCGTTTTTAACAAACTCTAGGGTGTCCTTCCCCTCTTACAGTTCGGATAGAGAGGGACCATTCTTGCCAGAAGAGTCTCCGGTAGTAGCCATTGCAGTGACCCGCTAGTGATAATCCACCCCAAAAGTCAATAGAATCTTCAAATCTGCTGAAGATACAGAGGCTGACTGGTTTGATATTTATGAAGCTTTCCAGAGAGTTCCACTTCTCTTTGCTTTAGAGAGTAAGACAGGGAGGATGGAAGGACACGCAGCCATCTTAAAACGTGTGCTTTACTTTTGCTTTATTCAGCAGGTCCATGGATGCGTGATGACATAGGCACAGGTATACATCGCCACTCGTGCGCTCATACTGAATGACTTGGGCACCATTTTGCTACTGAACGGTAGTAAAATGCCACTTGGCACAGTAAATAAAAAAAGAAGTCAATTGCGCTAATGCATATTTTAGTAAACGGAGCAGATCGACGGTAAATGAAAACTGGTGGGCCCTCCAAGAAATGGAAAAAAAAAACATTTTGAAAAGACTGCAAGCAATGGGGAGTGGTTGGATGAAACAAGGGGGAGTGGACCGGGGGAGGGAAATTATTTAAAAATGAAAATAACATATTTGTAAAGCGCACGTTCACCCAAGGGTATCTTGGCGCTGAATAACAGATGTTTATTCCTACCAAACTCAATAGCACTCATTTTAACGACCTCAGAAGGATGAAAGGCGGACTGGACCCACTGGGATTTGAACCTGTGACTATGAAGTCGAACAGGCCTCTACAGTGGATGCATTAGTCCACTGAGCCCCCGAACACGGCTGAACCCAGTGAGGGTAGAGGGGATAACAGAGGGGAAATGACGCATACACAGCGGGAGGCATTACTGGGGGGAAACGGGGGAGGTGAGGAAGGAAAGTGGGGTAGAGCAGTGGTAGAAGTGGGCGGGAATGGAAGGGCACGGCGTGCCCCTTCTTTTTTAATTTAACCCAGTCCGTTCCCCTACTTCTTTATTTAAAAAATGCGTCCCAGGAGGGCAGGAATGGTCCGAATCCAAAAAGTATTGCGTGATCATCCAGCCCTGTGTGATGCACATTGAGGAAGGCCTCTCAAGTCGCCACGGCCTCCTCCCCCTTCCCCTCTGTGTCTGAGGCCAGGAGCCTGCCCAACAACACTGTAGGAGAAGTGTTTCACTGTAGGAACAATCAATCCCCAGCGAAAACGGCATCCTTTGGTGCCCCTGCTGCTACAGTGTGAATTACATCTCATTTCGTGACTAGGCCCCCTGCCTGCCCCCACTGTGACCAATACAATGATCACATCAGGATGCATAGGCAGCCCCACCCTTGACCTCATCGTTATTTTGGGGCTCACCAATATAGACAAAGCCACAAAGAAAGGAAGAGCACTCCAGTGAAGAATTGCTGCCAGACTGTGACCAAACCTTGGCGCTTTTAAAAATAAGCATTTGCAACGCAATATGTTTCACATTTGCAAAATTTTAACCTATTGGCATTGTAAATGCCAATGCCTTTTATTTATCTGTTTTCAAAACCAACACAGATAAAAGGTTTGTCATTTACAGTGCCAATAGCTTTTCCACTGTAAATGCTTGTTTATGTTTGTGAAGAGGAAACTTTGACAAACTCCCGAGCGCTGTTTAGTAAATTCGCAGTTTAAAAAGCACATACAAAGAAAATCACAGTATACAAGTAAAAACAGCAAACAAAGCAAGAACTTACAATGTACAGAGAACACGAGGTGTTCCCATACAAATTATTATGATCTCTGTCCCACTACACCGACCCTTATAAACCTACTCATGAAGCAATGTACAAAATCTGCCCTGAAAAAACAATCACAGACAAGTGATCAGCGGTTATTGAACTGAACTGCTTCACTGCACTTCTATTAATTACAAATAGTTTCACATTCCCCTACTAGACCATAGAAGACCTCGCTAGGCCTTAGAAGCCCTAGTCTCTTAGCACCAGCAGGTGGACCCATCCGGTGGCCATTGTGGGTTAACCTTGAAGCCCTGTCCACCACAATCCATACTGAAGTTCACCTCCAGTTTTGTAGACAGGTCTATAAAGCAGCACACCATAGATAAACAGAGACTTTGTCACTGAGGTCAAAGGACCCTTGAGGCCAGTCCGCCACACCCAGTGGTGCCTCCATTGGCTTTGTTCTAGCAGTAGTAGTGAAACTCACCAGGGATGGACAATGCAGGATATGCACGCACACCAAACCAAGGGGCATATTTACGAGGACCTTGCATCATGTTTGCACCACGGAACGTGGTAAATGCACAACACATATCTCTAAGTCATAATTATCAAGCCACTCATAGCCACTTTTCATGGCTTTGAATGGTTTCATAAATATGGAGAAATGCGACACAGCGCAAATCGCCGCTTTGCCTTCCTCTGCACAAGGGACGCGTTGTGGTGGGTGTTCCCATGCAACTCCCATGGTTTTTGTTGCATTCCTAGATTTACAAGGACTTGTAAACCTGGGAATGTATCGAAATCTTACGCCTCCCCAAGGGGGGCACAACAAGGAGAAATTTCTTCATTTCTCCCTGTTTTTATTCTCTTTCTATATGTGCAGCACACATAGAAAGAGGAAAAAGCCTCTCGGGATTGTTTTTTGTGCAGGAAGGTGCCGCTTCCTGCACAAAAACAACCCTGCATGCAACAGGGTGCCTGCATTGGTACTAGGCTTAAGAAACAGCACCAGTGCAGGGGAAAAAGACAGAAATGGACCGTATTGGATAAATACGGTGCATTCCTGCCCTTTCTCTGAGACACAGGGCAGCGCAGCAAAAAAACTTGCGCTAACTAACTTGAGTACTAATTTCACAAACTACTAATATAATAATTGTTTCTCTTTCATCTGATATCGCTAAAAGCATCTGCAAAACCAACAGGTCTGGGTTGTTTTAGGTGTATATATAAATTTTTGAGTGCTATTTCTAGATACAATAACAGGAAACCAGAAGGCAACTAATGCTGGCTTCATGACATGTTGTGTGAAGCACATAAAAAATGCAGGACTACAATTTTGCATTGACTGAGGGGCTCAGAATGATGTAATCAACAGTGCTTCCCAACACGTCGGGCCTCCTGTCATAGAATTTAAACCCAAATTTTATGTTCAGAAATGGTTAGAAAAAGGGAGAAGTGCTGATGAAAGAAACTGCATTGCTCGTAGACAAATGGTGTCTGGTTCCACATCTAAGCGTGTTTGGGACATTCTGTGATGGAAAACGTATCCCACATTGTAAATGTATTTTAATATCATTGACTCATATATTAAACCTCAAATAAACGTGTATCCATTGATTGTATTACATAACGTTATAAGCTGTAACTGGTCAGTGAAATGCCAAACAAACTAAAAATTGGTATGTTTTGCTCTTTTTAGCCACACCTCTGACTCCACCCACTGAACAAATCCTCTGTTATTCCCGCCTCCAGATGCTCCGCTCACAGTTCCCCTACTTTTTTTTCCCCACTTCGACCACTGGGGTAGAGGGGATAACAGAGGAAAAATGATGCATACAAAGCGGGGAGCAGGACTAGGGGGAAACGGGGGAGGTGAGGAAGGAAAGTGGGGGTAGAGGGTGCTGATTTGGGAGTGCGAGAGAGCATACCAAAGTGCAGCACATGAGGGAGAGAGCAACAAGGAGCACAGAGGAGCTGGATTTGGGAGGAAGAAGCACAAGAAAGAGCTAGAAAACATACGCACTCTCATGGAATGCTTAACAGGAAAAAAGTAATTCCATAGAAGTGAGGCGTGGAAGGACAAAGGCCAAAAATAAAAAGCATGTCAAAAAGGCTATGCTCCACGAGAGGGACAAACACAAGAACAGGAATGAAAGCCATCAAATAAGAGGAAAGGAAATAAGAGAGACAAAACTAACCAATGGAAACAAAAGGCAGTTTCTACGCCCTCTGTGAGTTTTTGAGAATGTCCACAAGCGTCTTTCGCATGGAGACGGCGAGAGCTGTCTGGTAGGAGAGACGTAAAAGCGCAAACAAATCAAAATATGTATACTATCTTTAAAGCCCTCTTATTGTCATGTGGCATGAGCATCAACGCACCCTGCTGTGGACTGCAGATACCATCAGATCTGGACAACGTATTGGACAATCTATGACAGTGGGGAAAGCAGAGCCCACACCGGTTGCTCTTTTTGCTGTTTTGGTAGAATCCCCACCCCAATTCACATTGAGACATCATTATCTGTAGCTATGCTTGTCTGCCATTTACAACATGGAGCACAAGGGCTTTCTTACAGTTTTTATATGAGCAATGCCTATTGTGTTGATTGTATTGTACGGGTATTTATAAATCGCTATCCAAAACCCTGGAGAGTGCATTCTCGATTGAGTAAGCAGCTACGAGTATGTGTAATTTACACAGGTCTTCGCCGCTCATGCAGGTTCACAAAACACTCTAAAGTGTGCATGATAGCTTGAAAGCGCTGTACCATGTACATCACAAAACATAGATAGCGCAGTCAAAATCGTCCTACGCTGTTCTTAAAATCTTCAATCATAACCACAAACCTTTTATGGTTAGGACCGCAATTCAGAAGGGAAACTAAAAATGACTAATGACGCAAATGCAATCATTTATTACACATTAATAATTGCCCAAAGCCACTTTCATCAAAGACAGATGGGTGGCTAGTGCCTTTTCCCCAATGACATCAGGATTATTCCAATTGGTAATTTCCCCCACATACACCTCTTCTTTATACCCGATGACTGACCCAGTGAGTTTTCTGAAAACTATTTCTATTTCTGAATTTTTCAAAAGTGTACTGATGTGCCTTTATGGTTTTATAATGTGTCATCCTCTTGTAATGGACTGTGAAGAAACACACAGTACGGGTTTTGTGAAAGGCCTAGCAAAAAATACTAACCTTTCTGTATCACGGGGTTGTCTTATTATGGAACTGGTAGGAGAATTCTTCTAAAACAGGAACATGATATAATTTGTTTCCTCATGTACACAAGTTCTTTCTCGCAGTGCTCTGTTTGGTCTTTTACATGTGAACTCAGTGAAAAGGTCTGGGAAGACCCAATGTGTGATTAGGTGGTATACTTGATTTGCTGAAGGGCAGGCCCAATTTTTAGCACAGTGATATATAAATATGTTGCTGAATGGCAGACCCAGTCTTCAGCAGGGTGGTGTGTATGAGTTGATGAAGGGCAGATCAAATCTTGAACAGGGTGGTCCATATATGTGTTGATGACAGGCAGAGCCAATCTTCAGCAGGGTGGTGTATATGTGCTGAGGGTGATATATGTGTGAATGGAGGGCACTATAAGAGATTCTTGTTGCACCCATGTCACCACCGGCGCAAGCTGGGGTACTTACTCCATTCCTTGAGCCGTTTGCCTTGCAATGTCGATAAGCTGGAACATCTGGAACTTGGTCTCCTGAACATGTAAGTGTTTGTAGAGGCTGCTCCCCTCACACCACTGCGTAACAATTGCCAGGTTATCTTTCGTCATATAGCCCATGAACAGCAAAATGTTGACGTGACGTGTTTTCCTACAAACAGATATATGAAGAAAGAACAATTTATTATAGGACAACTAGTACAGTGCAAGCTTTATTATTCAGATTGCATTATGGAGTTAACACATAACACACAAACATAACATGTGCATTGTAAAGCACATGTTTACCTCATGGGGCCTCTGGGCACTAAGCTTTTTTCTCCACAACCAATTGCAATCGATTATTGGATAATCTGAGATTGACCATGTGGTCAAACACAGACCACTTCAATTGGTGCATCAGTTCACTGAGCCATCATAGCTGGATAAAAATACACAAAAAACTCGTCTCAGGTGAGAACAGTGGACTATTTCTATTTCGATCATCAAACCCTTCAAATACCCAAAACGTCTCCAATAAATAACTAGGTTTTGGTGTCATTGAGAAACAATATAAAGTTTTGATTGGCATTGTTATGCAGATGTGAACACAGATAAATCTTGATCTTTTTGTGTGATTTTACAGGATTTTGGATGTTACTTATCAAGTGTAATTAATTGGGTTATTAGTTGAGGGTTGCAAGTACCAATCTCAAGGAATAATCATAATCCTTCTCAGGCTGAACCCCTAAAGTCACTAAATAAACCTGATAACTAACCCCTGGTAACTATGGCACAAAGCAGAGAGGCCTAACTTAGATGTAATGTGTAAAGTATTTATGTACTACTAAAACAGTAATAACGTTGAAATACAAAACAATACAAGTCCTAAAACAAATTAAAAAAAGAGAGTACAATTTAGTAACCAGTATGACGGTAAAGTGACAAAAATCAAATAAGAGGAATCAGCGATGTGAATTTTTGAAGTTTTAAGTAGAAATGGTGCCAAGAAGCACAAAGTGCCAATGATAGTCAATGTTAGCAGTAGAACAGGACCTAGGCAGAATTTGCCATTAACTGTGATGGAGCACAGGTCAGATACACTAACCAGGTTCATCCAGGTCAAACATTTTACCTTCTGAATTTAGTTATTTTAGTCCCAATCCAGCATAGGAGTAAACTTCTAAGGCACCCCAGAGCCTCAGGGGAGGCACTTAGAGACTCAGAGGTTGGCAAGCAGAGGCCAACACCAGGGCCAGTTGCCACTGGTCAGATGGGCAGTTGCACGAAAAGGCCTCTTGTAGCCTGCTGTGTCCCTATAGCTTTAACAGGAGGTGAGTCCTAAGGCAGTTGGAATCCACTTCTTTGTCCTAGGTGCGAGAGAGAGAGACCTCCAGGGCTCTTCTCAGGTCGAAAACAGCAGATTCGGCCCACTTGTGATCTTCCTCTGGTCTAGGAGTGTTCTAAAGTTGGTGCCTGGAGATGCCGCATTTACGCCTGGCAAAAGCTAGTGGATCGGAATGACCACTATGGACACCCTAACCAATGAGCTAAAGGTTACCGTAGCTAACCCTTCCCACTTTGAGCATTTTCAAGGTGGACAAAGTCTTTGGCCACACTAAACTGGGCTGTGAGGAATGGGGTGTCAGTGGGGAGTGACTACGGTAATCCTGGAGTACCACCACATCTACCACCAAAATTGAGTTGTAAGCAGGCCTTGAATCCACAACAACCTCAGAAACAGATGTATGGTAGGACAGAACGGAGCTTTCAGCAACCACATAGTAGATACCCACACAAATTGCTTTGTCATTCTGTTATCCTCCTTTGAAGTGTGCCCAAAATTTCATATGGAATACACTGGCAGGCCTGACCTCCAGGTCTTGACACTCCAGACGAACCTGACACTATCATGTCAACAAGAGACCCCTGTGATGGACACTGGGATGGCTGAGGGATCACAAGAATGTTGCAGGACTGGGTGTGAGCTACATCTGGCCATCCTGTCAAGGACACAACAATACCTCCCCATACCCAAGGCCTTTTGTCTCTGTCCTGGGAGCAAGTTCACACCTCACTGACGCTCACTCAAATATTAATTACTGGCTAGCAGTAGGGAGACCGCAAAACGCACATTTAGCTTTCAGGGATGTTTTAGAAGTCCTCTTTTGAAAATATTTATTACAAATCCAAAATCACCAATGAATTGGGCTTGTAATAAATATTTTTAAAAGATCAATAATTAAATTTGCAGCTATTTCATAGGAGAGACCATTTATTCATGTTACATTTATTAATGTTACAATAAATTTAACATCTATTAACACCCTCCTATGGCACAGCTAACCCTATCGTTAAAATGACTTTTAAGTCCTTTTCACAGTAAGGAAATGTTTAACGTTAAACCTTTACATATCCTACTTTTAAATACCATGTACGCCGTTTTAGTGGGCAATAAGTCTTACTTAAGGGTTACTTATTAATAAATAAAAGGAGGGTTTAGGCTTGTCAAGAGGGGTTATTTTGACAGGTCAAATTTGTAGTGAAAAACCTGCACAGCCAGGCTATTGGTGGCAGGCCTGCATCATGTTGGCATTGTTACAGCAGTCAGTGGCACAATAAGGGCTGCAATCTTGGGTATACTTTGGGCACCATGCACTAGGTACTTCTAGGTAAGTTAAAAATGCAATTTTCATCATGGTAAAAGGAGGACATTAAGCATTTAGCAGGGGTAAAGCACACAGAATTCTATAGCCAGCAAAAATATGGTTCAGCAAAAAATTGGGTGACTGCAGCAAGGGCAAATTTTCAACATAAAGCTAGTCATTTTTACTATAGCTGAAAGTGATATGGCGGCCATGCTAAATCATCCTACTTGAGCTTTTCATGAACGTCATATTTTAATATATACACAGATTAAGGCATGATATCTGCTCATTACTAAAACATTTCACTTTCTACTGCAGAGGACTCCAATGTGTAGTGCAACACAGTAGTTTTCCTAAACCTCACCGCGTGGGCTCCTTTGCATGCTTGCATTTGTAACTTGTTGAGCGTGTCTTGGAAGTGTGGCTTAATAGCCCACCCACAGGTTAACAATGTAAAAGTCATTGTTCTGACTGATGTGTATATCAAAACAAATGGTTCGCTCAGGAAAACTTAGAGAAGAAAATGGACAGTATAGGTAAGCCAAAATGTAATGAATACAATAGAAAAGTAAGTAAATACGCACACCATTTGGTGAACCACAAATATTTAAAAGACATTCATAGTCAAGTACATAATCAAATACAGCGATGCGGGAACAACACAGTGCAAGTTTAGTAAAAATCAGGTGCAATCAGAGAGCAAATGAAATTAGGAATAATAAACTGCACAGCTATAATTGTAAAAAGTCAATAACCAAACTGAAAAAATTAAACTATAGAAGAAATATCTCCATCTGTTGGTGCAGTCCATATTATAATGAAAGGGTCAACGTTGCAGCCCTTATGGTTAAAGTGACCAGTGCCATCATCAGGACAAATTGAAAAAAGACATTTAGAGAAAAGCGACCTATGAAAGACAAAAAGGACACAAGTCACCACTAGTGTGCATTAGAGAAAAGAGTGAGAAGACAATTATCACCTCCACAACAAGGCTTACCTAAACAGTTCCGCTAAATAGAACAAAGATGTTGGAGAAAAAGTACATCAAGGTTGGAATCTACCTAAAAAGATTCAGAAATGTTAAGAAAGTATGAAGGCACTAAAGCCAAATGAAGCAATCAAGTCAGGAGACAAATTATGGATAAGGATACCAGAAGGCGAGAGGATTTGCACTAAAGGAGACCAACCGAGGCAGAAGTAGCACATCTAAATAAATACCACAGTAAAAACTAAAAGACACCGTAGTGAAAATGCAGAATATTCACTTAATCAAATTAAAATTGTAAAAGCTTACTAGGTAAAGCTGGGTCTTCCAACTATGACGTTGCAACTTAAAGGAAAAGAAATTGCAGCAGCTGGGAGGGACACGTACTCTCCACAACTAACGCATTTCAAACGGCAAAGCGAGCCCGAGGTTGAACTACCACAAGCCAAATTACAACCCCCCTGCCTAATAGATTAGACCAGAAGGGTCCAGCAAAGGGGTACAACACACGGAAGATACAGCCCATAGCAAAATACATACAAACATGCAGGCCAAGGGGGATCTCGCAGAAATACCTGCGAGTCTGATGTCTCTCATGCCCCAAGATGATGAAAGCGATACCAAAGGGGATGATGGACGGAGCGTTTGAGCAAATCAAACACTCACCCCCAGTCAACTGATCTGGGTTTAATCCATCATCATTCTTTAGCTCACTCCACCACCCCAGTTCAGACATGGCCATATGCAAATCAGTCTGACCCTGTGCCTCATGGGAACAGTCCAGCCTGAACTACCAAGCCATGTCTTCCCTGGACCGGAAACAAGCATCCTGGGACCGGTTTCGGGTTCATAACCCTCGTCAGCCAGGCTACCTTGAATCCAGTGGCAAAGTGAGCAAGGGACCCACGTCTGGGCATACCCTGCCAACTTAGGGCAAACAAAGCGATACCAAAGGGGATGATGGACGGAGCGTTTGAGCAAATCAAACACTCACCCCCAGTCAACTGATCTGGGTTTAATCCATCATCATTCTTTAGCTCACTCCACCACCCCAGTTCAGACATGGCCATATGCAAATCAGTCTGACCCTGTGCCTCATGGGAACAGTCCAGCCCGAACTACCAAGCCATGTCTTCCCTGGACCGGAAACAAGCATCCTGGGACCGGTTTCGGGTTCATAGCCCTCATCAGCCAGGCTATCTTGAATCCAGTGGTAAAAAGATGGACTCTGTAGTGTTTAAATAAAGCATGTTTGGATGTGAGGGCGATCTGGCTGGGGTTTATTGGAGGGGGGGGGGAGAGGAGATGTGGGGGGGGGGGGGGGAGTGAAAATGAAAACACTCTGTGGAATGCTGAAAGCTACAAGATTATATGCGCTGGCTCAGGCGAGACCTAAAAAGGAAGGGAGGGAAAGAAAGAAAACGAGGGTGAGAGATGGTAAGAGTAGGGTGGTAGAATGGAATAGCGCTGAGAGAAACTATCAAATCTAAAAATCACTACAACTGGTCACCAGCTCCCGGAAATTCGAGCTGGTTGGCACATTAGGAGATCGATAAAAACAGTGCTTTGCAACATGTTCAGCCTCTGTTCAAATACAAGTTTATGGCCATGCTTTGCTTTTACGTTAATTGTGTTTTCGCTTTACATATTTCTGCCAGCTCATATGGAAAGAAGTTATTAACATTCCAGTACAGCACTGTGTTTACATATTTCTGAAAATGCTCTAATGGTGCTTCAGCAAGCTGTTCACTGTTGATTGGAGATGTAAACCGGGGGTGGGGGCGGGGAGGGACGGAGCCGGCAAGAATTCCCTGTAAAGAACGGGGGCGGCAGGACAGCAATGAAAGACATCCATATCTATGTAACTTTCTTAAGAGAAGGAAACACGCAAGCGAAGAAAGAAAGGGCGACAACGAGGAGGAAATAAGGTGGACACATTAACCTGAATCTAATATTCAGGTTAATAGCATCCTTGGTGAAAGAACTGGAGAGCGACAACAAAGCATCACATTTTCACCCAGAAAAACGCGTTACGTGGGCTTTCTTCTCTTGATGGTGTAGACAAAAGGACCTGAGGCAAAAAGGAAGGGAGGGAAAGAAAGAAAACGAGTCAAACAAGCTTAAATCAAAGCAAGCAAGACGAGCGGCCGCAAGACGCGCTCTGTGGTGGGGGAGGAGCGTTGAAGCGGCTTGGGAGAGCAAGCGAGAGGAAAGCCAGATGGCGCCTGATCGAGCGATGCGAGGAATGCGCGTTACTGTGCGTGTAACGTACGCTCTAGGCCACACAAAAAGCTGTGGTCGGCTTTTTAAAGCCCACTCACTAAATGTCTCGCCAGTGCAGCGCATGCGCTGGCTCAGGCGAGACCTAAAAAGGAGTGGGACTGCTTGCACGAATAATAAAATCTAACTCCTTCCATCAAATCAAAAACAAAGGGGCATGCGCGTAAGGCTTCACATGAAATGCAAGAATAGATAGGATATGTAGTACATAAGAAACTGCAACCTGTTCAGTGTCAGATGTCAGTTCAACCCTCCCAACTCATCATGGACAGGGAGACATAGGAGAAAGGCATCACACGTAACCCATGAATCGATGGGATATGTGGTTCAAAAGAAGTAAAAACAACTTAACATCAGATGTCAGTACACCCTCCGATGATAAGAGGTGTCACACAAGACCCGGGCAGGAATGGAATATGGAAAACAAAAGAAGCAAAACAATACCAGACATGCAGATCAAAGCTCCAAATTAAAAAAAGTAGAAACTCTAAATAACAATCAAACTTAATTATAAGTAAATGCATATAAAGTGCCAATATATACTAACCATAAACTATGGAATATACAGCAATTTATTATCCGAGCAAAACATTGCAAATAAATTGCACTTGCCAGAGAATTAACTCAATCTGAGAAGGAAGAAAGACAATGAAACACCACATATAGAGTGCATATATAAATATAAATTAGTACACCCAAACAAAACATTGTGAAACAAGAAGGGTAACTCAAGGATGAATATATACATATAGAAGATATACAAGGACATAACAAAACAGTATAGAGTCCTTATTGTATAAAATCCGGAGGCCTAAAGCCTATAGGTGGACACAGTCGGTGTAGTATCATCATTGATGTTCAAACCAGTAGCAAGAGAGTTCAGGCGGTCTATCCATCTGCATTCCAGTGTCATTGGAGTCTGGGGAACATTGATGACTTTAGCAGTCTTCAATACTAGTTCAATTACTTGTCATTTAAGATCTTGTGCTGAGTGCCTCATTTGTCTGTAATGTTCGAGCAAACGAGCAGTTGTAATCCCACAGAATTACAATTTGTATGAGGTGAGAAAGAAATATATTTGAGTTTTATAAAGCGCAGCTTTCACCCAGTGAGTATCTTTGAACTATCAGTACTAAGCAATATCAAGGCATACCTCACCAAAGTGGAACTTAGAATCACCTAGAAAGTTGTGAAGCTCTGCTTTCTGGCATTCCTGACACTACTCGGACTCTACCAAGGAGTGTCTTTAGTATCACTGACTGAAGAAATAACATTCTCTCTCTCCCACTATCGTAGATGGAAATTATCTGCACCTCAAACTGTTCATCTGCAAAATGTATTGCATTGCATACAAGGCACAGTTCAAAAGACCTACTAGAAAAATCGAACACCTTTGGGGCCAACATACCCCAGACAGCCAGGACATTACCAGATCAGGAATCAAGAAATCGCATAAAGGCAAGCAATCTGAAGGCCAGTCTATTTCTGTTATCCATACAGTGTCTTCAAGGAATAGCTACTCCATCACACAAGCAAAGCTAGTAAGCGCTGAAGGCACATTGGTCCATCTCCATATACAGCACCTGCGATCCACCTACATATGTACAGCAAAGTAATACTTTTTGTTACTCTGAACCCCAGAAGTATACTTAAGGAAGACATTAGGTAGAGACTCTTCAGTTTAAGAATGTATGAGAATAAATGGGTATTTTTCTGGCCCAATACAAACAAAATAGTTTTAAGGGTTATGCAATGGGAGGCAAAAGCTTTAGAAGATGAACTGCAGTGCATGAAGTGCAAAGCACTTAAGTTTGATCCTAGGAAGGTTCAGGTGAGGTGGAAAGGGAAATTGGCGGGGGAATGGAGTAGGGGTGACTAAGCTTGTCTCAGAATTCCCCATTCACATTCAAATTTACATGGGGATTTTTGGTTTACTTAATTAGCAGGGGACAAAATGACAAAATTAGGACCAGATGTTTGAACATCATCCAAGTTGTAAACTTACTCTGAGCCGTGGAACCAGTACATATTGGTACATCCCGGACCTGTGTGCAGTGTACAGAAAAACGGTTTTTGAATAGCTTTTAATATGGGCCCCTACTGACGAATCAGCACAAGTTTTCAAAAACAAGATTTGATCAATCTTGGAAAGCTTTCTGCAGGCAGGGCAAGTGAAGGGGCTGACTGTGGGGTGCCTGTAACATCTTAATAGACACTTCCTAATCAAGCCGCCATGGGGAATACTGGGACTCATCAGCCTGCTGTGAATGCAAGTATTTGGATTTTTAAAGTGCAAGTCCAGCTAAAAGCAACAGAGCCTTGTAAGGAGGGGGTGGTAGTATGCTACAAGAGAGGTTGGCTGACTTGTGCAGGCTTCTGGATACAAGGGAGAGAATGAGGACTGTGCATGGGGGATGGAATAGGTTTGGGGGGACTGTAAACATTACAGCATGGACCCAACATGGCATGTGTCCACAGGTTATGGTGGAGATGGATACTTCTCCTAGGCCATGCTTTGTGCCGAACACACGCTAGACGTTGTCTTCAGAGATGCCCTGGAAATATCGCAGGAATGAGTACTGGCTATACAGCATGGACAAAAGTGATGCTATGTGTGTCCCGGGCATGCCTGAAAGCCTAGTCCTGTGGATTCTGTGGGCATGGGTACTAGGCATGAGCATTGATAAATGGACATAGAATGCAGGCAGAAAAGGCATTGATGCTGGGCTTTGCAAATGGCTGTGCCCTGTGCACATCCCCTAATGATCAAGGTCGATGTCAAACCCTGCAGGTACTGCTGGTATGGTTACAGGGGAAAAGGGTGAAATGAAATGAAAAAGGAATTTGCTAAAGCGCACTGCTGCCAAGCGGCTTCCTGGCGCTGACACCTCGTCCAGACTCACAAGAACAATCCCAGAGAGCTAGTTAGGAAAGGCTTGGGAAAACAGAAAAGTTTTGAGGGCCTTACGAAAGTGGGTGTAGATAGGAATAGAGCGAAGGAAAAGAGGAAGACTGTTCCAAAACCGCGGGGCTAGGACTGAGAAACGAGTGCCACCAATGCGGGATTTACGGAATCGAGGGACATGGAGAAGAGAAAGTGATGAGGAGCGGAGAGTGCGACTAGGAACGTGGGGAGCGATGAGAGAGTTAATGAAATAAGGAGCGGAACGGGCATGAGCCCGAAAAGCAAAACAAGCAAGTTTGAAATAGGATCTGAAATGCACGGGGAGCCAATGGAGGCATTTAAGAACGGGCGTGATGTGGGAGGTTTTGGGAAGACGAAGGATAAGGCGAGCCGCCTGGTTTTGGATGGCCTGAAGGCGGCGGGTTTCGTAGGCAGGAATGCCAACGTACAGGCCATTCCCATAATCCAGGCGGGAAGTGATGAGGGCAGTGATAATGGTTTTGAGGGCATCAACAGAAAAAAACCTTGAAATCTTACGAATTGAACGAAGGGAAAGAAAGCAAGAAGACACCACGGAACTTATGTGGGCGTGCATGGATAGATCCTGGCTAACCTTAATACCCAAGGTCCGAACAGAGGAAATCGGTGACGGAGAAGGGCCAAAGGAAAGGGGCCAGTGGGAAGGGGACCAAGGGTTGGAGGGACCACCCGTGAGGACAAGCTCAGTTTTATCAGGGTTGAGCTTCAAATGATTGAAGCTCATCCATTGGGAGATAAAAATAAGAGTAGAAGAGAATTTGGGAAGAGAATCAAGAGGGGAAGAGAGATCGAAGACGAGCTGGAGGTCGTCTGCGTAATTATACACAGAGACCCCCAGCTCCAAAAGTGAGGAGATGAGGGGACGGATATAAAGATTAAAGAGTAGAGGGGAAAGGGAAGAACCTTGGGGAACCCCGCAGGTGACCGGACGCGGGGGGGCGGAAAAGCCGGAAAGCTGTACCGCTTGTGACCTGCCTTGAAGGAAGGACGCCACCCAAGATAGAGCGAGGCCCTGGATGCCCGCCGCGCTGACACGATCGAGGAGGATGGCATGGTCGACCGTGTCAAACGCAGCGGACAGATCAAGAAGAACCAGGGCTTGGGGGAGGTTTTTGTCCGCCATCCCCTTGAGTTCATCAAGGACTGCGAGAACCACTCCCTCAGTGGAGTGGCCTGGGCGAAAGCCCGCCTGATGAGAGGCCAAAAGGGAATTCTCCTCAATATAGGCGGACAAGCAGGATGTTACGTAGCTTTCCAAAATCTTCCCAAGGTAGGGAAGCAAAGAAATAGGCCTGAAATTAGATAAAAGAGAGGGATCCAGACCAGGTTTTTTTAAAATAGGCAAAACAATAGCAGATTTAAATGAAGAGGGAACGGAGCCAAGAGCCAGGGACGTGTTAAGGAGGGCAAGAGGGGGAGCCGAACAGTTGGTGTAAAGAGTTTTAAGGATCCGTGCAGGAGCACAATCCGTCGGGGAACCCGACTTAACCTTGGCCAAAAGGTCAAGGAAAAGCTGGGGAGAAATGGGTTGAAAGCAATCCAGAGAGGAGGTAGAAAAAGGAGAAAAAACGGATTGTTCAGGTGAAGGAACAGAGGGAATATTGGCTTTAATGTTGGAGATTTTATCAATAAAATAGTCATTCAGGGAAGAGCAGAGAGCTTGAGATGGAACAAGGGGTGAAGAAGTGCGATCAGAGAAAGCAAGACTGTGAACAAGAGAAAAGATTTCGCGGGATTTATTGGCAGAGAGGGCCACTTTCTCCGTGAAGTATTTGGTCTTAGCCGCAAGGATGGCTCTTTTATAGTCGCAAAGAAGGGCTTTATATTTGACACGAAGAGTCGGACAGTAGTTCCGTCTCCAATGGCGTTCAGCGCGCCTGAGACTAAGTTTGAGGGCTTTAAGGTCATAAGAAAACCATTTGTGAGCGTCATGGGGACGGACAGATTTGACCTTCTTAAGCGGGGCCACCCGATCACAGGAAGAAGAAAGCCAAGCACTGATGGTATTAGCTTGACTTTCCAGAGGCAAGCCCGTTAGATCAGGGGCGGATGAGACCAAGGAAGAAGAGAGAACATTAAGGTCCGTCTGGTTCCAACTCCGAGCCAAGATATTTTTAGGAAGAGGAGCTTTGATGACCGATCCGAGGAGAATGGAGAATAAGATCATGGCATGATCCGACCAAACGCAGGGAAGGATAGAAACAGATGACATATTACAACTTGAGGACCAAACTTGGTCCAGAGTGTGGCCCTGGACATGAGTAGGGGCTGAGACATGGGGACGAAAATTTAGACACTGAAGTGTGGCAGAGAAATCTTTGGACAAAGAGTCCTCCCTGGGGTCCCCAGGCCAAAAGTTGAAGTCGCCCAGCAGCAACAATGAAGAATTGTTTACCACCAAGGTGGCCAAGAGGTCCTGCAGGGTGGAAACAAACCGCGGCATAGGGTACGGGGGGCGATACATGAGGACAACGGTAAGGGGTGCAGGAAGATTAAGGGAACGGGCCACAAGATAGTCTACATTAGGTATGGGGGGATGAGCAAGGAGTTGAAATTTCAGGGATGAACGTATTATCATGCTGGTCACAATTTCAGATTTGTCCTGTGGAGAGACAACTTCTTTCATACACCTGGACCAATCCATTTGGGAGTATCTGATCAGGGTTCCATTACGGTCAGCCTCAATTGTGCCTAGGCTGTGATCTATTGCAATATTGATTATCGTTGGAGCTTCATGTTTTTTGGTGCTAGTTTCACTAAATTTTTAAAAACTCACCGCTCTGGTACCCCCTCTTGAATTTTTGTCATTTTGGTCTCATAACATTTTTCTCTGGTTTATAAAATTGGTTCTTCAATGTTTTTGTGTGACTTTTTCTACTGTCTATGCGCTGCATAAATACTTTACACACTGCCTTTGATTTAAGTCTCACTGCTGTGTGTCATGTTGCCTGGGGTTGAGCATAGGTTTATCTGATTTTTTTGACATCTAACAGGTGGTGGACTTAACCCTTGAGGTGGACAGTTGTCCATCCCAAAGAAAATAAAACCTTCCTACA
Organism: Triturus cristatus; assembly: GCF_964204655.1. NCBI lineage: Eukaryota > Metazoa > Chordata > Amphibia > Caudata > Salamandridae > Triturus > Triturus cristatus. The sequence continues at coordinate 244,566,997 of NC_140592.1, read as the reverse complement.
TGCATGTTTGCAGGTCATGCCTTTACATGGTTTAGAACAAAACTATGGCCTGTGCCCAGAACATGCTAAGTTTGGCCTTCATCTGTGTTTTAAAGATATTTTGTACTTTGGTATCAGCTACGGGGAATACATAAAGGCCACACTGTGTGCCCAGAATCTGCAAGGCAGGGCCATTTCATTAGGGTACTGAGAACAATGGCACTAAATACAAAACATGATATTTGACTTCATCCCCTGTATGGGTCTGAGTACTAGGCACATGATGGCATGGCCAAAGGACATGACATGTGGGTATGAAGGATATAGTACTGGGAATGGGACATGGTCATGGATCAGTCCTGTGTCTAACACACACAATGCGTGATTAAGGACAGCATCCGGCAGGTACTGCTGGCAGGGTTAATGGAGGCCCAGAACTGAAGACAGAGCCTGGTGTCCAGCACACATATGGCATGACCCCAGGCCAGAATTACGGGCAGCAAACTAAGTATATCATTACAAAATTCAAGTATGGAACAGTTTTAGTGATGGGGGTTACTGATCTCTACTGGGGTCACACAATACCCAAGGTTATACGAAAATTGGACAAAGACCCTGAAAAATCTGATGTTATGGTTAAAATAGAGACCATAAAAAAACTGTTAAAGTCACCTGTTACGATTAATATCCTGACCATAAGGCCACTCATGCACTATTCATTGGCATCACATATGAGGTCAGGAATGGCAACTTGATATCATCATTGATTATACACACCATGACCTATGTGCCTGAAGGCCTTGTAGTGCACGTAGGCCATGGTCTGAGGTCACAGTCTGCAAGCACCAAGTGCTCGGGTACACTAAACCCCAGTATCTGGAAATCACAGGGCAAAGTCAAACAACACACTCTGCATGCGAAAATACATCCCGCCAGTCATAGATCACACATGGTGTGTTCTAATACAGTGGTGCTTTATTGACATGCATATAAGCATGCAAAAAGCATCAACCAAAGCCCTTTTGGGAAATATATGGCCACCACCCGAATCTAACAAACACAATGCAGGACCAGAAGCTATGTGATATGTTTGCTACATAGACGACATGGGCACAGGTCATCCTTCCTGAGCCAATTGCTTTGTATGAAGCACCAGTTATGGCTTTAATTATTTTACTATGGTGTCATATCTGATCATAATCAGTGCATGGAGGTAAATTGATGGTTGTGTAGTTAACCATAATAGACAAATTTCAGTAAAATGTAGGTTCTGTCTTTTTTCCCTTTCACTGGCTCAGTTTATTCAGAGTCAATAATTTTCAAGTCTTGTCATCCGCTTGGCCATTTACAAGTCAGGTCGCTGGTTTGTGGAACTCTCAGTATCTATACCTTTCACTTGTTCTGTTTTAATGACTGTTGCCTACCACTGTCAGTGCGGATATGTTTGTTCATATTTCTATGTCATACATGTGTTAAACGAAGAGAAACATTTATTGAAAACAGAATTAAAATCCCAAAATCATCCTGTAACGTCTTTAGGCAGACAAAACTTGACTGAAGCAAAAACCTGCTAAAATATGGATTCTAGATTTTGAGGGCCACAACTTTATAATTACTCAGAGGTCGCTTTTCTTCGCAACTTTCTGACCAATACATTACGGTACTGTCACAACTAGTCTCTGAGAGAATTGGGTTCGTATTTGACTGGGCCATTAGCCCTGGTTAAGCAACAGCCGTAATCCCTGGTAGGGTGAACCACAAAAAAGTCACTAAATTAACCTGTGCTTAACCCTAGGTAGCTAGCCACAAAAAGAAGTTAGGCTTAACTAAGAGGCAATGTCTAAAGTATTTATGCAGCACACATACAGTAATAAAGTGAAAAGAGTAAGATTTTTATAAATTATTTGAAACCAAAGCAACAAAAATCCAAACAGTAGAACTGGAGTTATGAATTTCTACTGTTTTTAGTAAATACGAGCACCCAAAAGATCAATGCGTCAACAGCAAACATCTAGTTGCACGAGACCGGGTCAAAGCCGAAAAATATGGCCAACCGAGATGTAGCGTGGATCGGGCACAAGAAATGGATTCGGCCCGGTCAGCACTTATCTTTGACTTTAGAAGAATTTTCAAGAAAAATGTTCTAAGGAGGTAAAGTTCAGCGGGGCAAGGCTGCAGGCGGTCTCCAAGGAAGGAGCATCGTCATCTGGGAGCCGTTGGAAGAAGGCACAGTGAAAATTTCTACTTGCTTACACCCCTTTGGCGAAGGACTGCTGAACAGGATTTGCTGCTGCAGAGAAGAATGTAGCGGGAGCAGCTGAGAAGTCAGGCCAACTGGTGATGCACCTTGGGAGGATCGATGAGCAGGTCGGTCCCAGTCTTCCCTCGGTTCTCAAAGCAAATTTTAGGCACACACTTTTTAAGTCACAATTTTGAGATTTTGTCTAGACACCTTTAGCACTGCCACCAAGTGTCTAGGCCTGGCGGTGCATCACTGGGGGGGGACTCACTCAGGTGAGGTCCAGGTGCGGGTTCAAGATGGTGGGAACCTGCTATGTCCCTGTGGCTCTGAACATGAGGCCTGCAAACTAGACCTTGTAGTCACTCTGGTAGTCCTGGGTTTGGATGTATAAATAGGGCTCAACAGTGGGGCAGGCCTCTATGGGTTCAAGGCAGGCTCCAGGCAGCAAAGCAGTCCTTCCAGGTGCAGCAAAGCAGTCTTGTGCAGTACACAGCAGGCCACAGCATCTGGAAGTCTTCTGGGAGTCTGCTGAGGATCCAGAAAGTGAACTGAAGCATGTATCTGAGGGCCCTATGTTCCTTCTTTGATGTGGAAGAAGTTTCTAGAGTTTTTTTTTAAGTGCTTGTAATTTCCTGACTCTCCTGCCCTGGCTCAAAGCTGGCTGCAGAGGCAATGAAGTGGTGACAAGCACAGCCTATTTAGTTGGAAGTGGAGCTGTGCCCCAGCTCTGCTCCCCCCTCCCCAATCAGGCAAGCAGATAGCTCAACCAGGCACATCTAATTCCTCTAGGGTGTGACTGTCTGAGAGGAATTCACAAAGTCCAATTGCCAACTACACCCAGTTATGTGACCTAGGGCAGGCTGCAGGCACCAAAAGGCGGGAAAATGCCAACATTCTAAAAGTGGCGTTTTCAAAATTTTAATTTAAAATCTGCCCTTACCATTAAAGAGGATTTTTTATTACAATTTCATTGATGCCAAACATGAAATATTACCTGTCTCCAATCAAAAGTTTGCACTTATTAAATGTAGTAGGGCACCCCAATGTTATCCTATGGTACTGGCAGACCCTGCAGTAGTGACAAAGTGAGAAATGAATTTAGGAGGTTTTCATTACCAGGACATGTAAAACTTTAAAGCACATGTCTACCCTTTTAATTACAATGCATCCTGCTCTATGGGCTACCTAGGGCCTACATTGGAAGTGGCATATCTAATAAAAGGTGAGTTTACGACTTGGCAAGTCGAATTGGCAGTTTAAACTGTATTTATGCTGCAATTGCAAGTTAGGGACATGTTTTAAGAGGCTACTTAAGTGGGTGGCACAATATGTGCTGCAGGCCCACTGGTAGCAATTAATTTACAGGCCCAATGTATATGGTATACTGCTTTAGAAGCGATTTGTAAGTAAATTAATTATATGTCGAACATGTGCTAACCAATTGTGCCATGTTTAGGAGAGTGAGCTCAAGCACTTTAGTGCAGGTTAGAAGTTGTAAAGGGCACAGTCATAAGGCCAACAAAAATGAATTCAGCAAAACAAATTGAGTGATGAGTGCAGAGGCCCATGCCCAACAGTCTCCTTATTGGGACATTTAATTTTGAATCTTTATTGACAACATTCTTTCCTAAACATTTGGAGCCTTTTTTCGTCATGCAGATGTCATACAGAAATCTATCATTTCAAGCATTCCAAAACCGCATGTCAGAGGTGATGGTAATTATTAAGGCCTGATTAGAACTGTAAAAGACGGTTTCTGAGCCTTCCCAAATTAACAATGCAGATACTATGGAGTACAAATTACTGCAAATAAAACGACAGACTAAGAGGAGTGGGAGTATGTTGCTCACTGGTGATCGGAGTTTCATACGGAGCAAAATGTCAGCCCAATTATGCCATACTATTTATTAATCAACTGTAATTAATCCCGATGTGGAGCATAGTTCTTTCGTTCAGGCAGTCAGCATCTGGAATGCTATGGTTTAATCTGTTCAATCAAAAGGTATGTGTGAGACAGAAGTATATGCACTGCACTCTGCAGTCATTTTGTGGTACATTACATACTGAGATTATGTTTTTGGTCAATCTTACAGAAAATAAATATCAACTGTGATATCAACATACTTCATGGTTGCATTGGCCTTACCTGAGTACAGCCACTTCATTTCTGAAGGCCTGAAACTGTTCAGGGGTAGGATCCGTGACTTTTAGAATCTTCACCGCGACGTCTCCTGCAAATGCAATAATCAAAGATTTCAGAAAGTGTTCCACACTGGACAGACCAACGATCGAGATTTCCATAAAATATAGCACAACGACTGTGTCGAGTGGATCAATTTCTAATCAATTAATTTGTCTCACATCTGCACAGGTATGGTGGTTGTACTATGCAAATCTGATTAACAGAGAGTAACATTCATGTCTGTGAGGCAGGCAGAAGAGGATTTAGAAAGAACAAATAATCCCTTCAGGATTACCAGTGAATTTAAATTAAAATGTTGGAGGGCTTGCACATCCAGCTTCTCATTATGTGTACCTAGTCTCAAGTCTGACTTGTCGCTCCTCCATCGCCCGTCGAAAAATGTGTACTTCCAGTGACTCTCTCACTTCAGGAAGAATTTACTCCTTTGTAAACTGCTCTGAACTTCTCTACTTTTTTAAACTCCCAAAATGATGACTAGTAATACATCCTAATAAAAGTTAACATGAAAGCTGCCAGACACATAGCTCCAATAGTATCTTGAAATCAGATGAAGGAATTATTTATGGTGTGCTTTCCTTTTAAGTCTTACCAAAATAAAGACGAGTTCAAGGGTGAAAGTAAAGTATTTTTCGCAGAATGGAACACTTTGATTTAGTGTATTTACTCAAGGTTCTCTCATAGTGAGACAGGTCTCTCTTTGGGTTGAGAGAGTGGGGCAATAGGTTAATGCAATGGAATGTAGAAAATATATATGAAATACAGATACGTGTATTGATATAACATAGTGACACTGGAAGGGCACACCATGAAAAATACTGTATATAACTGCAACTCTTAAATGCAAGGAAAACTGACTTTCTCGCAATGAAGGAAAGAGTTATTAATTTGCAGGAAATTACGTTACTTGGACATCCACTAAGGGCCTTGTGCTATTCTTTATCAAAAAGTAGGTTTACACTCTTCGCTGACAAAAACGGTGGCATAAGTTGTTTTGGTAAAATAACATCATCAGACATTTAACCCTAAAGTTGCACAGAAATGAAGTCATGTTTTAATGAGCTAGACATGAATGCCCCTAAAAAGATGATGTAATTACGTGTGCAACACCCAGCGGCGCCCCGTGCAGGTAAGAGAGGTGGGGCCGGGAGGTGTTGGGATTTCGACAGAAGACCACGAGGGAAAATGTAATAAATAATTAATTTTCCCTCGGGGTCGTCAGTCGAAATAACACACCCACCCCCTCCCCACGGCCCCACCGCTCTTACCAGGACAGGCCGCGGCTGGCAACACCCTGAAAAATAGGCGCACTACTGTTCGATTTCAACTTCTTAAAATAGAATTTTGACACTACATGTTGAAGTGTGACATGAAAATTATCCAACAATATTCCACAGGGATCTTGCCCAACTAGTGAATGTTACGCAAGTATGCACTGGTAAAACTCATTAGCCAAGCAGGCTGAAATTAGCATTACTTGACTATCAGTGAGGCTGCAAACATGACATTTCAGTTAAATAGAGGGAGCACAATTGCATTATCTGACCTTCTGGCATTTATATTACCCAAAACCCATTGACGAAGTCAAATCAACATCATTTATTGCATAATTATTAAAAACCATCACATTACTATATACTCTTCATTTCATTATAAAATTAAATTTAAATTGCCATTCTTAAATTGGTATAGGATTGAGTGCAATATAGATGCATCTGTTCCTTGCCTTGGTACAAAAAATAAAAGCATCTTAGTCAAAGTTGCTGAGAATGAAAGATAGATGGCAATTAAAAGCATCGTCAATTATTGATACACGAGCAGATAAGAAATGACAAAGTCAATCTGTGGTTGTCTTTTGTTGAAAAGCTTTAGAATAATAAGCATGAAGCACTGTTAGGTTATTTTTCCGTTCGTCTACGGCAGTAGAAGGCATGGTAATTAGCTTGACATTGGGTTCATAACAGGAAAGTCCGATTGCCAGGAGGAAGTGAGATGAGAGGAACCAGACAGGCTTGGAATTAAAAAACAACATTTCGGATTTAGAGTCTGAAGGAACTTTATAAAGGTTGTAAGTAGGTTGAGCCACGTATGCATTTTTTTTGTTTTTTTCTCATCATTTGCAGAACTTGAGGACTGTAGAAATGCAGAGAACAACTTCCTCAAGCAGTCATAAAAAATCTGGACATATAAATGCATCAAAATATAGCTCCCATAATCTCCTTACATGCGGAAGTCCAGATAAATTACATAAAAATGTAGTATTTCCATACCCCAATCTTCAATACAGTAATATAAACTAACTTGTTATTTTTGCAGGTCAGAGTAGAGGTGTGCGAAATTCATGCTGACCCCCTCCCCCCCTTTCTTCGCGAATTTCTCTAATAGTACATGTTTGTTGCATGGGACCCCTAGGCAAAAAATCATTCTGCCCTTCCCTAAAAGATATAACTTTAGACAGTGCAGACCTGGCTTGTAATTTTTGCAACAACTTGACCGTCTGCTGGTATGTCAGACTGTAGCACTTATCACCTGGTAATGTCTACGGATAAGAAGACTTGCGGTGTCAAGATAGGAGACCCGAGGAGATTGCAATGGGACTACTGCGTTGGTGTGGCACTTTAAGAACGCTTATGCACTTTAATAGTAAGGAATCTGTAACATTGGTGGGAGTCAACAAGACATTTGATGTCAATAGCAGAGTGTTTTATTTATCAGGTGCTTGGTATCGTAACGATGTACACACCCTGTATGCAATTACACCTCTCGCAAATGTGGCACGCAGTAATGGAGTTGAGTTTTAACAACTGTGGAGTAATATTAATGCAGTCACTGGTCTTTTACAGAAAGACTTTATTGAGTTTAAGGATGTTTACTCTGTTGAAGTATTTATGGATCTGATAGAACCCCCGTTGGCAAGATCATTGCAGCGGTCTCCTGCCACCAACAAAATCGAAATGAACTGTTCTTTTCGTTCTGATACCAAAGAATGCATTGATCATGCTCTTTTCTTTTGTCCATATTATTATGCTCATAGGAGGAAGTGGATTGCGCCGTTGTGTTGTAATGTGGGGGCTAGGGACTATAGAACAGCATTAAGGATTCTTAGAACTGGCACTTTACTTACTGATTGACACAAACCACAAAAATAGCATAAGAGCTTTTTTTTGTACTAAATGGTTCAAAAGCATATTGCGTTAAAAAGAATAATGCTAAATCACATATGAGCAGGAAGCAGAGAAGGTTATAAGAAAGGATCTCATTGGAAATGATGAGCGAGGTCCCCCCAGTTTAATCCACCTAATTCAGTCACTTCCTTCTCTTGGACACATCTCCATTTGCGATCCAAGATTTTGATCTTCTGCCGGTGGAATGCACAAAAATGCCAAAGTTTCGAATTTTGAAGACAGTGTGCTGAGGCAATGGACTGCACCCAATAGAGTGCAGCAGAAGAAAGCTGCACTGTTTTCTATGTTCAAAATTGACTTGAGAAGATCCAAGATTAAGTTAAGTGTCCAACTTAAATCGAGCAGGGCCTGATCCATGCAGGATTTTCACAATATTCTTTAAAGATATTTTTACATACAACACATACACGAGGAAATACTTTAAATAGTTACTTGTTATTCTTGAAAACCTGACATGGATATGGCCCTCCTGAACGTATGACGGGCAGAAAGAGGCCCAGAAACAGAACCTATCCCGCTAATAGGAAAGGGGAACTGCATATCTAAAAAAACAAAGTAGTCAGAATTGGCAGTAACGAACAAATTACTTACCTTCGGTAACGATGTATCTGGTAGAGACATAGTCTAGCCGCAGATAGGCATATATACAAAGTGGACACTGTCCGTGTAAAGCTAATTCAGCTAATAGTAGGAAAGCAGCCAAAGCTACATTTCTTTGATATAGATTATCACTATATCTGTTTTCCGGCATTGATAATGTTTAATCTGGCGACTGAAGTGTGTTAGTGGTCTTCCTAACCCTTCCACATCAGGCTTGAATGAAGCTTTGTCCAACTGTGCATGACACCTACAACAGCCTTCCCCCACAGAACCAAAAGGCAACTTTATGTGTGGAACTGGGTAGTATCGGCCAAGTCTGTCTTCTTACTGGCTAATGACACGAGGGTATTGCACAACCGGCAAGCGTAATTGTGGTTGCTGCTCGAACTGAAAAAGGGCGAGGAGACTGCAGGAGCAAGACTTTAGTTTATGTCTTTTTATAACATAAATTATCGTGAAACTGACACACATCTTCTGAACCTATTAATAGCGTGGATCAAAACCAAAATGGTATTAGAATGAGAATACTAGTTGGTGAGACATTTCCTGGCAGCAGCTTCTGTAGAGGGAATAAAAGCAATTCTAGTATGAGATCATAAGAGAAACTCTTGTGGAAAAACAGAGGAAAAGGGTTTTATATTACTTGTTACATTAAGGGTGTTTAATAAACCAAAACCACATCTCTGCTGCTTCAAAGCCCAACACATATTGTTTTTTAAGTTGAACAACTGCACAATCGCCTCACTAATAGAACGCGTACCTAGACAAGGACACCTTGGCAATGTAGCCAGAACTTCGACAATTAGAATACAGGATATACCTGTTATATCAGAAGGGAAGATGTGTGGCTGATTTAATCCAGAGGTTTCCTTAAATGAACCCTTCTAGGTGAAACATCACCCATATAGACTGAGTTAATGAAGGCTGTTCGATCACCAGGTACACAAAGTTCAGCAAACAGCACTGTCACTGTTGACTTTAGAAGACCTCGGCAAGAAGATGTGGCATTAGTAGTTGTCAAAAAAGTGAAATGCACTAGAAATGAAAAAAACTGGGCAATATCCATTTATGACAAGCATTGGTACTGCATCGGTTTCGCCTATGTAATAAATAAAGAGCTGTTTTCATCAATCAATGTCAGGGAAAAGGAAAGAGCTCCCTGACAGATAACCCAAGAGTGGACAGGATGTGGCGCAGGGGCCAGAGCCGCTGACCCGAGAGCTGGGGATCCGGGTTCGAGTCTCGGTGGTGCCGTGCAACATCCTGTGATTCTATGCAAGTCACTTGATCACTCCGGGTGGTAAATTGTTATATAAATATGCTGCAATAGTAAAAGGCAAAACTTTATGAAAATATGGTTCCACCGAAGAGGATGTTAACAGTATTTCGGCGGCAGGAATCTGATAAGAGAAGCAGACCAAGCAATGGTAAATGCAGGAAAATATGCTACAGCCAATAGAAAGAGAGGAAAGGTATGTGTCACACCCAGGAACCAATGAGAAGCCAGGAAAGAGAGGAGGCGAGATATAAGTCCCATTTAAGTTTATATAAAAAATAATAGATTTCTCAAGCACAGCGCATGCGCTGAGCAGGCGAAACCTAAAAACTGACTGTGGGAGTTCAATACGCTCACCCATACCAACGTTGTCAATAATTTCTTGGGACTCAGTGAGGGAGACAGACCATCCACCAGACCATGAACGCTTTCAATGTTTTCCCCAGTTGTCTGAGACAGCACCTCTTCTTCCATTAGCTTTGGATGTCTGTAGCTCTCAATGGCGAGGAAAGCAAGAATTGGGATAAACATAAGACATTCCCTTTAGTTTGGATTAGAGTGATGTAAATTATAATGCGACGGGTGCTCTCCTCTGCTCCACTATATCACCCTCTTACCCCGATTTTCTTTCGATATCTGGTGCATCAAGGGGATAGGGTATACTGAGGCTTGGCTTTCATAGATTATATTTTTCTTTAAGTAACACAAATACAGTTATATAGTTTCAGAATACTTTTCCAAAATTTACTTTCCTAACGATTTTCCTACAAACCTGGGTGGTGTACGTTTAAGAATACAGAAATTTGATTTCCTTGTGATGCCTCTCGATGCTGGCAATCATGACCAGCAGTTATACCTATTAACAGCTGAGGAAGTTTAAAAGCAAGCTGTGGCAAAGCCAATAGGTCGTGTTGTATTTTGAGTTCTGGCTGACACATTAAGAAAAAGCTTTCTGTAGTGAAAAACACAAAATAAAAACTACTGCTCTCAGAATACAATGCATCTATGAGATAAAGAATTTAATGTGTGTTGATGTAAAAAAAAACTCTATACATTTCAGAGTAAGGACTCCATAGGAGATAGATTCGAATGTTGCACCAAACGAATGAGGTGAGAGAGTAATACTCCTCTGGGTGGAACAAAAGTCAATGATGTACATTTTTCAGACCACTGTGCTGTCTAGCAAGACCTAAAAAGGAATAAGATTTCTTAATGAAGCTTAAGATGCTGCAGATGTGCTAGTAGTACAATATTAATGTTGTTAGGTGAGTATAATATTTATTGCATATGACAGCTTAGCGCACTAAAACCCTACAAATGTTGAGTTGTGAGTGTACATTTATCAGTTAAATAAATGTGGCCACATACTAGCTGTAACTTCGTTTTTTCAAGAACCAACAAATGATTACACATACCAATAACACGGGGGAATAATAGAGATAAATTCAGATGGAAAGGTCAAAATAATACATAGAAAAAGACCTCTACTTATAACCAAGTTCAGAATACTAGATAATAGAACATGTAATCAATGAACATGTTTATGAGCTGATCATCACGGGAGGCGCTTTAACATAAGGCATGGTTTTACTGACTGCACAGAATGGGCAGCCCTCCATGTGTGCTAAAACAACACAACAAGCATTTCTCTTTCCTGCCTTTCAACTATTCCCTACCCGGGGAGGAGCCTAGCGCGCATCTAAGATGGTCGCGTGAGCACAGGGCTCCCCGGACCCTTTCTGCTCCTCGGAATATATCCTGAGATTATCCTGATTTGGTTTATGGAATTTGGGAGATGAAGACCAGCTGATCATATATCTCTTTTTAAAACTCTAATTGGACCTGGGAATCCTGAGTTGTCGTCGTCGGAACTTTTGGGACCCACCCGGCGGAGGTGGCCGGGGTGAAGGTGACCCGTGGGGCCGGGCTGCGATTGAACAACAGCGGCCTCAGCGCGGTGCCAGTTGCCGAGTCAGCGCTTTCGGTTTCGATTTTGGCCTTCAGGAGATCGGCTGGCGTGCGTGCTCAAGGTGGCGAGGTGCCTCCTGGGCCTCTGCCCGAGGCTTGCTTCCATCTGCTACTGGTGGGCCTGACGCCTCCGACCCCCACATCGGCAGTTTGTGGTCCTTTTGCTGGCGCCCGCAAACCTTTTGATCGGAGGTCCCATTGAGAGACTGCGCTCGCATGGCGGGCAAGGGGGGTCCGGAGGGGCGCAAGACCAAGGCTTCTCTGCGCGGGGGAGCGGTCCAGAGCAACAACATGGACCGCTACACCCAGGGCAGGGGGCCCCCTGGCGCTACTGGCCTCTCCCCGGATGCTGCGGGGGGAGGCACGACCATCTCTGCGGAACTTTCCCTGCAGGACATTATGGGCGCCATCGAGGGCATCAGGGAAACCATCGCGACGCAATATGAGGCCCTGGCCCGTAAGATCGACACTGTCGCAATCGATGTCACCCTGATTCGGGCCGACCTCTCCAAAACCAACGAGAAGGTCCAGGCCCTTGATACACGGACCTCCACCCTGGGTGCGGAGGTGTCGGATCTGCGGGCCGCGCTTGGGGACATTAGAGTGGTCAACGACCATATGGCCCGGCGGCTTGAGGACTTCGAGGGACGGGCCCGACGCAACAACATCCGCATCATTGGTGTACCGGAGTCCTCAGACGGCCGCCCGGTGGACCTCGTGGTCGAGGAACTTATCCTGCAACAGCTGTCCCCGGCTGGCCTAAGTAAATTCTTCGCCGTGGAGCGGGCCCATCGAGTTCCGGGCGGCCGGCCGCGGCCGGGGGCCCCCCCGAGGCCTATCGTGGCTAAACTGTTCCACTACAGGGACCGCGACGCTATTCTGCAGGCTTCACGGACCCGTGGCCCGGTCCGCTACGAGAACTCGACCATCAATTTTTATCCGGACTTCACGCAACTGGTCCAGAAACAGCGGATGGGATTCCAAGGGGTGAAGCGCCGTCTCCGCGGGCTGGGCCTGAAGTATTCGATGATCTACCCGGCGAAACTCCGAGTGGAGCATGGAGAGCGGACAGCCTTTTTTGACTCTCCTGTGGCCGCAAGTGACTGGCTGGACTCGCTGCCGGACGGGGGTGGCCGGCCCGGGCCCTCTGGGGGCACCGCAGGTGACGGGTCCCCTTAGACTGACATTTGGTCCTTGCTTTTGCGGTTTTGCACTGTACAGTTGGGTCTTACTTCTTTTGCATACTGTGTTTTACCAGGACCCGTGAGGGGCGCGGGCGGGTTCGGGTCCCTTTCCTCCTCCGGGGTCTTTTTGTAGAATGGGGTTAGGGGGGCGACAGGCACACTGCAAGTTGGGGGGGTCATTGGCCCGCAGGGGTGCAGGGTGGGGGGAGTTGGACTTGGGGTGGGGTTGGGGGGGAAGGGGGGTTGTTTTGTTGTGTGTTTTTTGTTTACAGGGCGAGGTATTGATTTTTGTCCATATTTGGGAACCGTGCTGCGGGCTGGGGGCCTCTTGATCTATTGGAGGGGATGGGGGGAGACGGGTTGAGGCTTATGTCATGGAAAGTCAATGGGTTGGGGGATCGTATTAAGCGAGGTGTTGTACTGCAATATTTGCGTCGTGTGACTCCTGATGTGGTGTTTCTCCAGGAGACGCACTTGGTCGGCAATGTCTGCCATGCGATGAACAGGGGGGGATACCGCCTCGTAGCCCATTCTGGTTTCACAACAGGCTCCAGGGGGGTGGGCATTCTCCTGCGAACCTCCCTTCCGGTGGAGATCACGAGGATAGTCTCGGATGACAGAGGGCGCTATGTGTGTTTGATTGGGAGGTGGGAGGGGCAGCCCCTTACCCTGGTTTCGGTCTACGTCCCCCCGGGTCTCCAGAACTCCACCTTTACTGACTTGGGTCGAATGCTGCTTGACCTTCCGGACGGCCTCCTGCTCATGGGCGGGGACTTTAACTCTGTGGTTTCGGGTGAACTGGATCGTCACCCACCGAGGACCCTCCCCGCTGCCCAGTCGTGGCTGGGTGGGATGTTGGAGACCTTCGGCTTGGTGGATAGTTGGAGACTAATGCATCCGACCCAGTGTCAGTTCACCTTTCATTCGGGGGCGCATGGGAGTCTCTCTAGGCTGGACTACTTCCTTATGCCCGCGGCGCAGACTGGTCGGATTCGAGAGGTCAGACACTTGGCGCGTGGTATCTCCGACCATTCTCCGCTGTGGCTTCTCTTTGACACCGGGTCGCGGTCTGCAGGGCGGGTAGCTCCTATTAACCCTTGGTACCTGCGGGACCCTGCGACTCGTGACAGCCTGGTTAGGGCCATGGACCAATACTTCAGTGAAAACGAGGGGTCGGTGTCGTCTGCGTTGTCCCTTTGGGAAGCCTTTAAAACTGTGATACGCGGACACGCCCTCGCCCAGATAGTGGTGGCCAAGAAGGTTAGGAGCGAGGCGGTGGTGAAGCTGGAGACTGACATCTCGGGGTTGGAGTCGGCCCTGGAGGCGAATGTTACTCCGGACGGGCTACATGCCCTTAGCCTGAAACAGTTCGAATATAGGTCCCTGGTCACTGACGCGGCCAAAACTATGTATAGGGAGCAGCAGGGCCGATTGTATGACGCGGGGGACAAGGCGGGAAAGTTGATCGCGTGGCTGGACAAAAAGGAGAGAGTGAATCGTGTGGTCCCCGAGTTGCGTGCTGCTGACGGTGTGTGTGTGACTGAGCCGGATGAGATTGTGGAATGTTTCGCTGACCACCTCCGGGCGGTGTACTCCCCGGTGACTGACAGGGATGAGGATGACTCTCGCCTCCTACTGAGAGATATTGCTCTGCCCGGCCTGTCCGTTGAGGACCGGGAGCGGCTGGACGCTCCCTTGTCGTCGGATGAAATAGCGACCGCGATCCGTTCCCTTCGCTCGGGCAAGGCTATGGGTCCTAACGGTTTGCCCATTGAACTATACAAATTGCGTCCCGATAAGCTTGCGCCCTTCCTCAGCCGCATGTTCCGCGACTCTCTCGCGGCGGGTTCCCTTCCGGCCGACCAGCGCTTGGCCACTATAGTCGTTATCCCCAAGGAGGGCAAGCCGCGAGACCGCTGTACTTCTTACCGGCCCATTTCACTGCTCAATGCGGAGCCCAAAATCCTGGCGAAAGTCCTGGCCAATCGATTGTTGAGTGTCGTGTGCGACCTTATTCATCCGGACCAATGCGGCTTTATCCCGCACCGCAACACCGCTCTTAACTTGCGGCGTCTTCACGGTGCTCTTGCCAGGGCGGAGCTCCTCTCCGAACCGGCCGTGCTGGTTTCTTTGGATGCCACGATGGCCTTTGATACTATTGAGTGGCCATTCCTCTGGGCCGTCTTGGATAAATTCGGCTTTGGAGAGGGATTTATTGGCTGGGTGAGGCTCCTTTACACGGGACCCATGGCTCAAGTGGTGGTGAATGGGCGGGTCTCTCGGCCCTTTGCCCTCGGCAGGGGCACGAGGCAGGGGTGCCCGTTGTCCCCGTTGCTTTTTGCTCTCGCCCTGGAGCCACTCGCTGCCTGGCTCCGTTGGGAGCCCTCGCTTAGAGGGATCCGGTGGGGCCCGGGCTTCGAAGATCGGGTCTCGCTGTATGCGGACGACATTCTCCTGTATCTCACCTCACCGCGGCAGTCACTCAACGTCCTCTTTGACGTTCTGACCTCCTTTGGGAACAATTCGGGTCTCACGATCAATTGGTCCAAATCCTGCGTTTATCCCATCTCTGGTGGTCCTCCTCTCCTGCCGCCTCGGCTCCCGATTCAGATATCTCTGAGCGGCTTTAAGTACCTGGGGATATACGTTTCGCTGGACCCGGTGGCTCGCTATGAGCAGAATCTCCTGCGTCCACTTCGGCGGCTGCGGGAGGACACGGCCCGGTGGTGCAGGCTCCCCCTGTCCCCGCTGGGTCGGGCCGCGCTGTTTAAAATGATGTCCCTTCCCAGGTTCCTCTATGCACTCCAGAACTCCTTCGATGTTATCCCAGTGGTCTACTTTCGGGAGGTGGAGAGCCTGCAGAGGAGACTGGTGTGGGACGGGCGGGCGCGTATTGCTCTTGCCAAGCTCACTCTCCCCTGGTATGACGGGGGCATCGCGCTTCCTGACATTCGCAGGTACTATTGGGCCTCGCAGCTATCTGCCATTAACCACGCCACGTATGCGCCCGGCTTGAATCCGGCGTATGAGATGGACAAGTTCCTGCTTCCCGGCGGGAACTACAACAGGGCACTTTATTCCCGCCTGGCTGGCCGGACCCTTACGGGTCCTACTAAGATTGCGGTGCGGACCTGGAGGGCTGCCACTGCGGCCATGGGCTGGAGTGAGCGATTAACATGTGCTACTCCCTTGTTTGCTTCCGACCGCCTGGGTAGCTTGTGGACCACGAAGGGGTTTGACCAGTGGGACACGATTGGTATCAGCAAAGTGGGAGACCTGTGGCACAAGGGCGCGGTAAAGACTTTCGCGGTGCTCCAGGCCGAATACGAGCTGACCGACAGGGAGTTTTTCCGCTACGCCCAGGTTCGACACGCCCTGCTCTCGGTCTTCGGGGAGGGGACCAAGATCCCTGTTTCCTCGCCCCTCGAGGACCGCATACTTGATGGACATGTCCCTGATAGTACTATTTCTTTAATTTATAAAAAATTAATTAATCACCGGGCGGACCTTCTTGTTCGCCTTCGGGAGGCTTGGACTGGGGACGGGGTGGAATTGGACGACGAAGATTGGCAGTCTGCACTGTCGTCCCCCAAGGAGGTTGCCATTCCGGCTCGTCTTCGGTTGGTACAGCTCAAGATTCTCCACCGGGTGTATGTGACGGGTCCGCGCTTGGTCTCGATGGGATTTTCCGGCGACGGGCTCTGTAAGCGAGGCTGTGGGCTCAGCGCCACCTTTCTTCATATCCTTTGGGAGTGCCGCGAGGTGGCGGACTACTGGCGCCGGGTCCACACGGTTATGGGACAGGTCACCGGGGTTGTGCTGCTGCCGGAGGTGCGTCGCTGTGTCCTGAATGTGTGGGAGCCCAATGACTACAGCGCGGCTCAGACTCGGTGGGCGGCCCTAGGGAACATGATTGCCAAGAGGGACATAGCGCAACTTTGGGGCGCTCAACGGCCGCCCACCGTGTCAGTATGGAAGGAGAATATGGACTGGTGTATGTTTAGGGAGAAGACTGTGTATGTGGCCCGTGGCAAGCCGGGGGCATGGGGTAGAATTTGGGGGCAATGGAACGCGTATCGCGGAGGCATCTGTACGCCCCCCCTGGTAGATACTGATATCGCCATGTCCCCCTGACCCTTGATGGCTCCTGGCGCCTTCTGGAACAACTACATATGGACGTTCGTCTTCCTTGACCCCCTCCCCCCCCCCCCCCCTCCGTCCCCGGCCTCCCGGTACTCCTCTCTTTAGCGGTTTGCTCAATTGTCCTGACTGGAGTTTCCCGGGGGGAGCCTGACCCGCACTGGTTTCCCTCATAACTCGCCTTTTGTTGTGTATTGTTTGTCCTTTTGTTTTTGTGATTGTTGGACTTACGCTTCCTGTTCCTCGAGAACTATCTGGAGCCACTGCAGGGCAGTGCCCTGGGAACTGATTGTAGCTTTGATATGTGTAGATTTCCTTCTGTACCTAGCGGCCGGCCCGGGTGGTTGTAGGCCCGTACTTGTAACCGAATTATTGCTTAATAAAACTTTTTCAAAAAAACAAAACAAAAAAAAAAAAAAAAAAAAACTATTCCCTACCCTTGGCTTATTTGCTCTTTCTATTCTGCCTACTTTCTCTCTGATCTCTTCATCTATTCTTCTCCTAACGCCTCATATTTACCTTTCTCTTTCTCCTCTCCCTTCCTTCCCTTCTCCTCCTTTTTTCTCCTCTTTCCCCCTTTTTCTCCTGGTTGCCTTTAAAATTTTACAAAATGCTTTTTAATTTTCCCTCAGGTTTCTTATGTTTAACACATGATGACCCTCTATTTTTTTTTTTTTTCTCTTTTTGATTCTGTATGACAATGTTCTTTATATGACCTGTATTTTGTTGTTCACTATACTTTTTCTTCAATAAAGCATTTCAAACAGAAAAAAAAACAACACAACAAAACTTGGCACATGCTGTGGGTTCTGCCGGGAAACTCCCAAGAATGATCCTTTACTAGGAACAAATGACTGTGGGAGACGCATAAACAAACCCAAGGCATCATTCTTCAGGTCACTGGCTCAGCCACGCACCTCTTCTAGAGTTTCAAGATGGAAAGCTCTGTGCTGGCATCTTTACCCATTTAGCAAGATAGAATTGGCTCTGAACTGGCACCTCATGTGGTCTACACAACTGGTTTCAGGTGTGAAATGAGGATGGAATGAATTTAGGATCTAGAGATGCAGCTATCTTGTGAACAATGTCAGAGATGGCGTCATTCCTCTCTCTATAACCTGTTTGAGCCCACAACTGAGCGATAAACAGAACTTGTCACAGTCTTGTTCCTACATGTAGGGGTTCTTGGGGGTGAGGCCTTAAATAAAGCTATTCAGTTTTTCTCCTCTTCCTAACGTAAGTCTGTGCAATTACCTATTGCACCTACAGCCAAGTTAGACAGCGTCCACTCCCACTTATTTAAATCCCATATTTTCAATCTTTGTGAGTATGCGATTTGTAGTGACCTCAATTCCTTATGGACACTTCATACTAACTGGCAAAGACAATTAGAATGCTGCACTTATCTGGGGAGTGATACAAGAATTTAATAAAGAAAGTTCATGTTCATATTTGAACAAAAAAACTGATTTATAAGGAAATTACAAAATCTGTCTCACAAATATTTAACTCTTCTCATGAATTCACCGAACACTAAACAGATATGGTTTTAAGTGCTCAACCAGATTTCAACCTGAGCTATAGCGTGTGTCTTTGCTAACAGCGAACAAAGACCCCAGCTGAAGTGGTTATTTATTATAACAGTGGCACTTTAGATCTCCTCCAGCAAATGAACTTTTACAGAGAAAAATTAAGTTTTGTTTAAAAAATGAGAATGATTATTGAAACCTTTAAGTTGAATGCTGTGGAATCCCATTTTGCACGTTTGAAAGTAAACTGACAGATATCGTATGTAAACATTTTCAGTAGTGTGGTTCTTTAGGTCTGGCTTGACAATGCAGCTGCAAAAAGACCTTATGCAATCATCAGATAATGATGTTTGAGTAATACTAAGAGAGGAGCTTAGGCTCCACTCACTAGTTGATCTCCCTGTCTACGACAGTGGTTGGGCAGAAGGTGTGTGCTTCCACTGAAAACGAGGACTTGTTTTCCCTCTTGGAAATGTTTATGCTCCGAACAGCAGGTTATGAGAAGCAGCCCTGTTTTCTTTATTATGAAAAGCACATGTGAAAGCCAACAGGCCTTCAGGCGTGGCTGGTTACGGCAATACTTTACAGCCTACAGATATCACAGATCATTGTAGGAGGAAAGGGCTTTTGTGTGGGTTACCCCCCTCTGAAAAACCCTGGGAGCAATTGTTCAGGTCTGCACTCTGCTTATCCTTGTTAATCCCTTTTAAAATGAGTTATAAGATATGCCAAATTTAATTTTGTACATATTTGTATTTTATGCCTATATACCTGGCAGATGTATGGGAAGGATTATGCTCGACACAGTAGGCTTGAATTGGCTAATGTGACATGTCAATATCAAAGACAATGGGGCTTATTCGTTCATTGGAAACGTTATGTAAATGCTATTAGCTGTATCTGTTTATTATGAAAAGTTATACCAAAAGTATTATGCCCGATATATCGGTTGTGAAAATCAAATGAACTGGGTGGATTGTTACAGCAATATATTAAAGTCTTTAGACAGGTATTTTGGTACATGGAAGCTCACATATGACAGCTGTTCCCCAGACACTGCTATAAAGCCACTTGCTTACCTCTCATTTCATCTGCAGTGTGCTACATTGAACCTGGCCAGTGCTTCTGAACCCGACAGCTAAGTTGGAGTCGTACTGTCCATAGTGTAGCACTGGTTTACTGTTCCAAGATGGCCACAGCATTTAAAAGAAACATATCAGTCATCTTATATCAGTACAAGGCATACTCAACATGGCCGCCCAATGAGAGGTTTACTAAGAGTCCATCTTGGAATGGTACTGTGTGTAGAATACTTATCAAAAAAGGGGGAGGAAAAGGAATAACTGGGTTCACCCTCCTCAATAGTTACATAATGAACACAAAAAGAGAACTCTGTAAAATGAAGGACTAGCGATGGACAGACACTCCACAATGAGAGTAAAACTCTGTTTTTCTTAGAAATCCTCCACCCGCCAGGGTTTCCCCTTGGTGGCATGCTTCATCACTGGGGTTCTTCCCGATCTGCTGTGGATCGAGGCGTGCTGCAACCAGACGAAATACGCAGGAGCACTTTTTAATATTGTCTATGATGAAGACGGTGGTGTGGGAGGGGAGGGGAGTGAAGGTGCTAAAAATACCTGACTAGTAGGTCGCCCTATGTGGTTATAATCAGGGGAGAAAGGAAAGAGTGTCAAGGAAAACTCTCCCTTTCTGGTCAACATGCTTCGAGCCATGCCAAAATTGCCCCTTCGTCAGGACCTAAGGAACCAAGTTCCTTTTGGTGTCACTCCTCAAAACGTCAGAGTTAGGAACACATTGACTTGCAAGCCGTGCAGAATCACACAAGCTGCATACAAACTTAATCTCAGGTAAAACGTCATGTGTTTATTCTAGATGCCGTGATCACTCCGGGGAGGAGGGGGCCTGTAGTCACAATTTCATCAAGGCTGCCCTCGGCCACGGCACCTGAATCAACTCACCCGGGAACCGCATCCTGATGCAGTGGCCGAGGGCGGTCTTGATGAAAGTGTGACTACAGGCCCCCTTCTCCCCGGAGTGGTCATGACCCACTAGCACGGCGTCTAGAATAAACACAGTGATGTTTTACCTGAGATTTAATTTGTATGTAGGTTGTGCAGAAAATATTGCCTCTCCTTGGCATGCTTTCTTCCAGAAGTATTATAAAAAATGAACCTTTTGAACTTAAAATGAATTTCCGAATCCTGCATGTAAGCAGAGATATTTGAAAGTCTATGAATGTCAAAATTCATCCCACAAGGAGACGATCATGCAACAGCTAAAAGGATTTTATACCTGTGATATGTTTTTTATGAGAAGTTAGGTAAATTGTTATGATAAACAAACAAGTTACATTTTCTAACAACGTATTACACGTGGATATTTCAATATCTGTCCCCTAATCATCAATTTCATTAGACTACTAAATTTGCCAGGATCACTAGGAACGTCTAGAACGAGTACAATAAAAACATTACTAAGGGAATTAAAAGTTAGTCTGAGATGACGTCCAAAACAAAGCACGGCACAAGGGCCAAATATTGAGCAACGTGCAGGGTGACAGGAGGCAAAGAAAACATCAGCTGACTTAACCGGTGACAACGCCTTGCATAGTGAACGCTGAGCTCATAACCAAAACACTCCGAATTCCTCGGCTTTATGAGCTAACAAATATGTAGAAATTACCAAATGTGTCCCTATAGAGTAATAGACTGCTTCACATTTTTCCTTCACCATTATGACCAAAACTCACAACGGCAGCATCTATGCGCTGCAAAAATTCCGTCATAACTACTTTAGCTTTCCCTCTTTTTAAAAATTTGTGCTCCATTATTTTTCTGGTTTATTATAATAATAATTAAATATTATGTAAATCATGACCACTTTTACAACAGGAGACACCTGTGTCTTGCAGGGGTGGCTCCTCCGATGGAGCATCGCCCCACTTAAATGTCCATGAGATGAAAAATAAAATGTTAATTCATTACTATTTAATTTTTCAGCCTCCCGCCCGAACCGAGTCGGGGCGGGGCGGGGCATAGTGAGAGCAGAAGCAGGGAAGAGGGTGGGCTGTATGTGCACTTTTCAAAGTGTAATGCCCCTTTGGCCGGCTGTCTTGTGACGGCCAGCCAGACATGTGCACTTTGAAACCTCTAACCCAGCTGTTTTAAGACCTCTGGTTTAGAGCACGTGCAGGCCTCCAGAGCGCTGTGGAGCGCCGAGACAGGTCGCTCCCCCCAATCAGGGTGTTGCTCTCATGCTGGTGAGCAGTGCCAGGATTGGTCAAGGGAGTTGCAAAAAAAGGTCTGGAGCGAGGAGGTCCTGTAGTGAGGTAAGAGTTTTTTTTAAATATATTTTTGTTTTATTAGGCACGTGCCAGCGTAGTTTTTAAAAATATTTTAAATATTTTTTGCATGCAAGCGTGCTCCCCCCCTCCCCATAGATGCCAGCCGCCACTGCTGCTTTGTAGTGAGAGCGGAAGCAAGTTTTCCACTCTAGTGCTACATGTAAGTCACGTGACATTCAGGGGGCCTGCAGGACCTTGGCTGTTATTTGTTTATTTGTAGTATTATGTAGTACGCTTTTGGAGAAGAACTGTTTAAGCATTACAGCTTCCTGAAGGACTGAAGAATAAAGTTTCATAAACTAGATATCCAGAGGTGCAGAGGGTGTGACATCCTCTTGTACATTTTTCAGCCAAGAGGAGAGGTAAGCCATAATAAAAAGCTTTGGGCACCATGCAGGCCAGGTTAAAATGGCTTCTCCCTTCTATGGGTAGCTATCTGAGGGTGGATATAACTGGTGTGATGTGCTTACACCTTTTGGTTCCAGTTGCATGAAACACTGCCACCCGTACTTTCAGGAGACTGACGAGAAGTGAATTTCCATAGTCAATCCTGGAGTACACCACGGATCCCGCCACAGATTTAAAGTTGTTTCCTGGGATGAAAGATTTGATTCTCTTTAGATGCTGAATTTTGGGTTGAAAGTTGTAGGCTAATACATTTATATGTTTATTTCGATTTATGTTTTGATCCTCTAGTAAGTCTGGACCAGGAGAATATATAGCTTAGTGGCTAGAGCTGCCGACCATGGAGGGAGGGAACACAGGTTTGAAATCCAGCCTCTGCGCTTGGCTCAACATTATGTTAATTATTTTGCTCACGTGTTAAACCGTGTCCTCACCTTCCATTGAAGCATATGACCTCTCAATGTAAAGCTCAGCATACATTCTGGCTGTGTTTTCTGTCTCAGCACGAGTCTGGTGACAGAGTTGGATATTCTCCATCCATTACTTAGAAGCACCTCGGTGCGTCCAAATAAATGTGTATTCAGGTGTCACCTCAGAGAAGTGTTTTTTTCTTTCACACTAACTATGAACCCAAGTCTGCCCTAAACTATTTTCTGAAGGTAGGCCCACAAAAAAAGGAAATCCAACTTGGAGTCTTTTAATTCTGTCTGCCAAGCCGAAAATATCATTGATTCCAGTGTACTGCACGATCCCTTGATACCCATTCCACAAAAGGCATGCCAAGCTCAGACTGGAGAAAATGTCATCCAGGTCCTTGCCTCTGACCTAAGACCTGCTGCTTTAAGTAAAACCAATGCTGCATGTCCCACAGAGAAGATGCCTGAAAGGGAAATCCAAAGAAAGAGGACCCTGACAGCAGCAGTTCCCCTTGGACAGGGGAGGTTCTTATTTATAAGAAAAATACATGCTGGTCGATATAAACCAGAAGCTATGATTCCTTATAAATGATACCTGTGAGTTTATAAGAGGGTCTCAAAGGTCTGAAGTAAGGAACCTTGAGAGGCACTGTGAAATAAGTTACTCGCCTAATTTTAGGTAAAGGTAGGTCCTAAAACGGTGTGTGCCAGGTTTTAAGGATGCTGAAAAAATGACATATCCCAGGATGGTTAGTCAATTGTGTTGCTGTCGTTAGATGCCGAGTAATCAATCTGCAAAATGTTTGTACCAGACTTTGAAATGGGAAGAAGGATCCCGGGCCTACAACCTGATTCTTAACTGTGAGCTCCATCCAACTTTTGGGGGTTGTTGAAGAGAGGGATATAACTCTTACTTTTTTCCAAATACTCTCTGAACTCTTGAAATTCACATACAAATTATTCTTAGCGATGAATTGATTAAGATGGGATTCAACATAGCACGTAGAACAAAGACCAGCTGATAGATGCATTTCAGTGAGTGGTAAGAACGAGGGTGAAATCACACAGATTTCAATGTTCTTTATTGTTCTTTTTTTCCTTCTGAGAATTAAACAGGTTGTTTTGCGGGTGGAGGTACAAGGTCAAAATTGTGTTCCGCAGACCTTAAGAGCTTCCCGGGCCGGTTCTTAGCTGTATTTATATTGCTTTTCTGGAAGGTTGTTTTTGTTTCAAAATGTGTTTCCTCTACTGGTTTCTGACCCTGTTGTAGTGATTCAAGAGTTCTCTAAGAAGCATTCTGTTGCCAGATGCATTCATTTGATCTGAGGGACTTCCTTTCTTCATTAAGGTCTTTCAAGAACAATTTATTTGTCTTTTCAGTTTGAGTGGAGCGTGGTTGTTTCATTGTGCCAATTTAATAATCAGTGAGATGGTTCATACCAGGTTCGCCACGGGCTTCTTACAAGCTAGAAGAGATTTATGCTGCATGGGTTAGTGTGCCAATATCTTTGTAGTCTTTGACCAATTGTTGGGGTTTTATTGGTTGGTTGAAGGTTATTGATTTGGATCTGTGACGAGAAAAGAGAACAAGAAAGAGATCCTACCAGTCCACTGGAATCAGAGGTGCAGTTTCAAGGAGGCCTAGTAAAAGGTACATGTTGGATCCCTCAGAGGGGTTGGGATAGATGGAGAGTATTCTGAGGTCATTATTGAGCAGGTACAGTGATAATTCAGACATAGAAGAGTTCTTGGGATCTGTCCAATGGAGAGTGAATTGTCCCAGACAAATATTATTGTGTGTGTTGATTGAGGTTTCTACTAAGAGCTCCATATGTTCAGTGAACAGGAGGTTGTTGCCAAAAGAGTGGTGGATGAGGTGCAGTTTTGAATGGTTTGAGGAGGAGGGTTTTAGTTCTAGTAACATGTATTGAAATGTGAAGAACTTTCCGAATTGTAAGAATAGGAAGACTGAAGGGCAGGGCCTAGACAAAGGTTGGCATCGTTTTGTTATCCTCCCCATGCTGCAATCATCAGGAAGGATTACACACATCGGATCCCTCCCTTTTCAACAGTCTTATTGATCCCTTACCCTCTTCCCTCTCACTGGTCCCAAAGTCCTTCCAATCGATTCAAGCTCATCGCTGTGCATTAGTCCCAGCTCCTCAAGCTGCTCACTAGTGCCAACTTTTCACACTTCATACTAGTGCCCGCCCTTCACAGTCCTCTCCACGGGATGCCTGCTACTGACACTATGGGACCCATAAATTAATTTAATGTTTCCATTGCACTATCGCTCATAAAAGTACAAGTCTGCTGAGTAAAGGCACAGGGAGTAGACCAAGAAATCAAGACAGGTTAAGAGAGATTATGAAAAAAGTATGTGAAAGGAAAAATGACCATGCAATAAAATTTCTCCAATCCTAACATTATAATGAAAAGTGTATAATTCCAGAAACTTGAACCAAAAATCCTGAAATCTCCACAGTATTTTGCGGTGATCTCCTATGTCATTCCAAGCTGGTATGCAACCAAACCTTCAAGAAAATCATTGAGGAAGAGAATGTTGTGGGGGCGGAACTCTGAAGTGGGCAGTTGAAATGGACACTGAGGGATGAAAACTGCTCCTGTTGGTTGGTGAGATATGAGCTCCAATAAAGTACTTGGACTGACTTGAATTGGAGTCCTATTTCTCCTTAATGAACCCCATCATTTTCAGCTCACTAGGCGTCTTTCTCTAGGAATGCCCAAAATAGCATATTCTCAAATCACATTCTTCCTAATTTTCCAAAGCGACTTCCCTACAACATATTTTCTCCTCCTAATATCAATTGTTATATATAAATAGTTATTTAGTATAAAGATTCAAACTGCACTTCTGGCATTTTGAATCACTATAAATAGCAGATACTACTGTTATCCAGTATAAGAAAATAGTCAGCAAAGCAAATCTGAGAAAGTTTAGATATCTGTGGACACACTAGATATCCTGCAGATGGACCGCAACTACAGAAAAATCATCACATCAACGTATAATTACGCAGAGGCTCTTCGTTAAAATGACAAAGGTGAGATTAACACTACTGCGAATGCTACACTGAATAAAGTCAGTGGAAATGTAAGTTCCATAGATAGGGTATGGGAAACATTAGGATTAGTTGGGTTAAAGGGAAGGTTAGGGAAAAGGGAGATTTATTGTAAGACTTTGAGTAGTGCAATATTTAGAGGTAGGTGGAAGGTTAGAATGTGGCCATTGAGGAGGGTTAGGATGGGCTTAAACATAGCCCTATGTTTAGGGGCAGGCTAAATGTTCAGCTTAAGGACAGAGTGAATCTTATGATAAGTGATAGAGATATCGTTAAGATAAAGTTGTGTCTTGGGGTTACAGCTAAAGCTCACATGATGTTATAGGCACTCCCACCACTGTATGTACCTTATTCGATCTAGCGCTGCAGTGAGAAATGATACTTATCACAATCATGTCATTTTTTTTTAAATGTTTTTTTTTATAAACTTTATTTTTCATTTTATCATAAAGTAATTTGTTACATATGAATATACACAGTCATTTCTAAAAAAAATTAAAGGAATTCTTACACGTTATGTTTGCCTAGTTAGGAGAAACATGTCAAAAGTTACAGTTAAATCCCACATATCATATAGTATGCGATAGTCTTTTTTAAATTTTTTTTTTATTCTATTCAGCAGAGCAAGAGGTACAAGGAAAAAAGAGAAAAAACATTGCGAAGTACAATTAACATTCACATCGTAGATAATATGGCTTTGAGATGTAAAAGTACAAAGAGAAAAAAAAAAAAAAAGTACTAGGAAAAAGTGCAATGTGCCTAGTGCAAAACAGCAAAAGTACATATACAAGATAACCATTAAAGTGCGAGTGCCAAGCGTGAATAGTTGCAATAACATTACGACAAAGAACATTCGTTGGCATATAAGGAAGCAATACAAAAACATTGATTAAAACCATTAACCATTTCAATAATATAAAATCTAAAAGTGCAGAATAAATTCTTAATGAAAACCAATCAAGACAAAGCTACACTTCCAATCGAAAGTGCGATGTGCCATGAACAAACTGCAAAAATACAATCATCCAATCCACTAAAGTACAAGTGCAAAACATAGCTATTTACGGAAATGTTATGATCAAAGGAATTCAATAGCATAAAAGCATCAATTGAAACCTAGTTTCAGAAACGATTCACCGGGTCCAGTATTTAAAATATAATTACTAAAAAAAGTGCTAATACATTCTTGACAGGCAATAGGAAAGTGAGATTCGCTTTCATATGGAGAAGAATATAGAAAAGACTATTTTGTAGATCACTTCCTAAATTGCATTTGCCTATTGATTCTTCTCCAAAGTTTCAAAAAACCTCCAATTTCGCTCGTATTTTTTTAAGGCTCCTACCCTCATAGCATAAGCCTCCTCAAATTTTTTAATTCTTTTCATTTCATTAATCCATTTCTGATGAGAAGGGGCTTCATTCGATCTCCAATTTTGCAAGATTAGGGAGCGTGCTACCGCACAGGCAATAAAAATGAAAACTCTTTCTGGATTAGACAATTGTGGGCCTCCCTTACAGTATCCAAATAGGACAATCTCTGCTGCTATCGGAATTTTACTTCCGATTGCACGCTCGATGTCTAGAAAAACGGCTTCCCAAAAAGACCTCAGACCGTGGCATACGTAAAAAATATGGTGCCAACCACCTTCCCCAGATTTGGAACACCGAAAGCACTAATCTTCTACATCTGGGAATCTTTTACTAAGAGTAGAGGGTGTTAAATTGGCCAGCCACCTTGAGAGAAAGGCCATCCTCTTAAAATTGGCAGCACGCAGTGCTCTGCCACCTGAGTGGCTGATCCACTCCCATTCCCTTTCGGAAAAACTCCAGATTTATTTTTTCCAGATGGTTCAGGATCAGAGGAAGATGTTTTGTTTTATGTAACAACTTGTACCAATTGCCTATTCCTCGTAATTTGGCACCAATTTGTCAACTGGTTGGGAGATTCGGTTATATCTCCGTTACTTCTCAACCATGAGACTAGCCGCAGATATTCAAAGAAGGCCGGTTTCCGGTAGGTCCCTGACCTGGCTAATATTTCCTGCCAGGAGATCAGTCTATTCTGGACTATGAAGTGTCTCAGTTCGGTTAATCCCGAACTCTCCCAGGCCTTAATGTGGCTAGCTTGTATCTGGAAACCGAGACTGGCACATTCTCTTATATTGAGATATTGAAAGCCCATCAAATTCATGTCCCTGGAGATAGCCTGGAGTCTAAAAAGGGAATCCCTTAAAGTTTTATACCGAGTTTTCTTAGGAAGCTTAGCAGTTTTTAAAAACACTGGAGTGGATGAACCAATTTCTAACAACATTCTATCGAAAAAAAAAAGTATCTCTACAAAGAGAAGATCCTAACAGCCCAGATACTAAATCGAGAAGGGCAGCTTCATAATATGATCATTACGTGTGGGAGCGCAAGCCCCCCTTGGTCTATTGGTAATTGTAAGGTGTTCAATTTAACTCTGGGGGCTTTTTTCTCCCAAATAAATTGTCTAAAAAGAGTATCAATCTCCCTAAAAAATACCTGATTAATTTTAATAGGGACATTAGAAAATAGGAAGATCAATAAAGGTAGTATAGACATTTTAATTAAAGATACTCGCCCTACTATAGATAATGGAAGCAGTGACCATTGGTCCAGTAATTTGGTTATTTTTATCTTCATCCTTAGATAATTTAGATCAAATAATTGAGAAAACTGTACGGAAACATAAATCCCGAGGTATCTTATGGGATCAGTTTTGGATGCCTGTGATTTTAGAGAACAGGGAAAGGCATCTATATCTGCATTCATGGCGAGAACTTCTGTTTTGTTTGCGTTGATTTTATAGCCGCCTATTCTTTCATACTGAGAAAATTCTCCCAAAACCTCCTCGAAATTAATCTTATTGGGGGCCAAGTATAAGATAATATCATCGGCGAATAGTTTAAGTTTGGGCATATCAAGAATTGGGGAGTGAATAGCAGCATTATTTCGGATTCTTAAAACCAAGGGTTCTATAAAAAAAGTAAAAAGTAAAGGAGAGAGTGGACAGCCTTGTCTCGTTCCACGTTTTATTTGTAATGTTCCTGCGTAGGCGGCGTTTATTACAAGCTTAGCTGTTGCACCCTGGTAAATATTATTTAGCATTTCTACCACAATTGGTGGAAAACCAAATTTATCCAAAGTGATAAATAAGGTTTTCCAGTTTACGAGGTCGAAAGCTTTTTCTGCATCGACCATTATGATACTTGCAGGGGTACGATTTGTATTTATGTAGTCTAACGCTTGTATTAAAAACTGGGTATTGGCGGCCATTGATCTGCCCGCTATAAAAGCCGTTTGATCTCTATGGATGAGTTCCTGAGCTGCAGATAACAAACGCGCAGCCCAAACCTTCATTAGTAATTTATAGTCAGAATTTAAAAGACTTATGGGCCGATACGAATTCATATCGTCAGGATTTTTATCTTTTTTAACAAATGAGACGATAATCGCTTCTTTAAACTCGGACGGGACCTGGCCTCCTTCTCTTATAATATTAAACAAGTTCCTCAGCGGAGCAGTTAATTCTTTTGAAAAAAACTTTAAAAAACTCAATTGGAAACCCGTCTTGCCCGCAAGCTTTTGACCCCGCAGTTGATTTAATAGCTGCTAAAATTTCACCAACCTCAATTTGACTTCCTAAATTGAGGACCCGCTCCGGGGATAGTTGAGGGAGATCTAGAGTTGAGAAATACTCTTCAATTAAGTTGTCCTGTATTTCATATTCAGTGGAGTATAACCGGGCATAATGATCCAAAAAGAGTTGGGCAATTCTGGAGCTATCGACTACTTCCGAACCTGTATCGGGATCCAATATTTTTATTATTGAGGCTGATTCCTGTTTCTTTCTAGTAGAATTCGCCAGGAGTCTGCCAATCAATTGGCTCTCCTCATAGACCCTCTGTTGGAATAGTTGTGAATTGCGAATCTCTTCAAAGGTAAAAAAATCTTTCAATGCTATTTTAGCCTGGTCATATTCATTAGGCAGAGACTGCAATTGAAGGGCATACTCCTGTTCAAGTTCGAGCTGTAATTGAGCTATCTTTTCCCTTCGAGCCTTATGTTGGGCGGTTGTAAAAGCTATTATTAGACCCCGAGCTGTCGTTTTAAACCCACCCCAAACCGAAAAGGGAGAAGCAGTATTTTTGTTAATACGGAAATATTCCCCAATCCAGACTCTGAAATCCTTTACCCATTCCTCGTTCTGCAATAGGAGACGATCGAGCTGCCACAGGGGTCGTTCCCTATTCTTACCAGTGATTTTAATCTCCAGATTAATACAAGCATGATCGGAAAAGGGGTTACATCCTATACCTGCCTCGACAATCTGGAGGGACCTAGAGCTAAGAAAGAAATCAATTCTGGATGCAGTTTGAAAACGATGCGAATAAAAAGTAAAAAATTCTCTCTCCGCATTCCTTTCCCTCCAGCCATCAACCAATTGGAAACCCTTAATAATAGCCTCGATAACTTTTTTTGTATTCGGTTTCACTTGTCTCCTCTGTTTATTTGGCGTATCTTTTTTTGGATCCATTATAAAGTTAAAATCTCCTCCAATTATCATCTGTCCCCGGGCACCCGATAATAAAGTATATATTTGGGTCAATGGAGCCTCATCACCTATCGGGCCGTAGTAATTAATTAAATTAAGCCTCTTCCCATATAGCTTTACTACGACCCATATCCATCTCCCCTGCTGATCTCTATGAACTTCAACAACCTCCCAAGGAAATTTGTTGGAGAGATAAATTGCCACACCCCTCGATGCTAGACCAGAGGATGCGAAGAATACGTTCGAGAAAATTCTAGGTATAAACAGCTTAGGGGAGTTGGACTTTAAATGGGTTTCTTGAAGGAAAAGTATTTGGGGGCCCAATGAGGTTAGCCACCTAATTAAAGCTCCATACTTTTTTTTATTCAATATGCCATTTACATTGGCTGATAGAATCTTGCACTTATTCAATTCCCTAACGATCTAACCGTCTATTCATAGCCAAATTTTTGCCTTGCCTTTCCATATACATTCTAGTCATGACCATATTCCAAACACCTCTTGCCCTATTTTTCCCCCCTTGCCATTAGTGAACACTCGACGCCCCCGACCCAAGCCACCCCTAACAAACCCCTCCCTAGAATGTGGGAAACCCCCTACCAGCCCCGCTAACCACATTACTGCCCACCCTGCTACACCCTGGGTGTCTTGACCTTATACCCTTAGTGCCCTGAATCCACCACCACCCCCCCTGCCTTGTAAATTTAACTTATAACCTGGAACCTTGAATATCAAAAAAAGAAAAAGAAAAATTAGATAAAGCAGCTTTATCATTTGAATTTAGTCTCCCTTTGAGATTTCCTTTAATAAAGCCTGGGCTTCATCCGGGTCCGAAAACTTGCCCTTTACAAGAACTTTTAATTTGGACTGTTGAGCGATTGAGGCTTGAGCACCATGAGTTTTGAAGAGTTGCAGGAGCTTAACAAATTCTTTTCTTTTACGTGCAGCTGAGGCACTCATGTCAGAAAAAATACGACATTTGGTGGTGGCATTTAAAGAGAACTGTCTCTGCTGAATTGCTCTTGTTATTATTCTTTCTTTTATTCGGAAGTCCATGAAATTGACCAGAATTGTTCGTGGCATCGAAGAGTTTGGGAAGGGTTGTGCCGGAACGCGGTGTGCCCTTGCAATTGTGAGGTCTCCTTCAAATTCCGGAAGGACAGACTGCTTAATAAAGGATTCCACCCATTGCAGTGGCTGTGACTTTTCAATTCTCTCTGGAACTCCGACTATCCGTAGATTTGATCTTCGTGAGTGATTTTCGAGGTCCTCAATCTTACTTTCAAGATGTCTCTCTTTGATTGTGGCAGCTTTCATTTCTTTAGAGACAGTAAGCACCTGATCTTCGAGGAGCGAGACTCTAGCTTCTGCCTCCTGGATTCTAATAGGGAAGCCCTGCATAGCCTCTTCGATTTTTCCCAAGCGTTGATGCAATGTTGCTGTTTCGATTTTCTGTGCCCTCTTCATCTCACGGATTTCCTCCAGTATAAAATTGAGAAGGTCCTTGATGTCTAATTGCCTTTCGTCGCTTCTCTCGCCTTTCTCCGAACTCATAATTGACTCAATCTGAAATATAGTAGACCCGGTGGACTTGGGAGACGTAATAAGAGTAGTAAGAGTTGTAATTTCCCCTTGTACTGGCACTGGCACTGGAACTAGCATCGAGTCGAGATGCGGAGAGGCCAATGTAGCAGATGAACCCCCATCCGATGTTTCAGCAGTTAACGGGGTTTGAGTCTTACAACCCCCGTGCATATTCTTGTTCTGATTTGAATTTTGATCCTTTCCTTGCACATGCATCAAGTTTTGCTCTCTACTTTGTGTTTGAGCGGGCTCCAGATCTTTGTCCCCTAGAATTAAATGACTCTGAGGAGCTAATTCCGGTCTTAGGGGTATACCGTCTGGTGGTTCAATTATCTGGTCCCTGTCCGCTACGTCGCCCTTGGTTGTAGTCCTTATGGGTGAACTAGAGCTGGAGAGTGGAGGTGGCAGAGTTGCTTTTTTAAAGAATAGCGGAAACTGCTTTGAAGGGTTTATTTTGTCGTCGGGACCATCAACAACCACTCTATCGGACTCACAGAACAGCCCCGGTTCATCTTCCAAAAGAGGCTCCTTGGCTTTTGGGGATGTCGATAAGGCCAGCTCCTCTTCAGAGCTCTCGAAGGTGCTATCTTGGACTAGTGTAGGCGTGAGCTCATCTCCCTTTTGAGCCTGGCTAGCAGTATATCTTGCCTCCTTCGCCTGCGCTAGATGAGTTTTAATTTTTTTTTGGCGGGCAACATTGTCATTTTTAGCCATCCCTGTGCTATTTTTTTGGGGTTTACCCATATTTACTCCCCCTTAGACCTCTTGTTCTCTTCTTTCCACTTAGGGAGAGGGAGAGCTTTTTTTTCCCCCTTTCTTTCCCTTAGGCTGAACACGTCGACGTCAAGTTGTCTCTCCCACCGGCAACAACTGCTGATGGAAAACAAAGTCTTTCTCCTCCCGAAAGCTAGAATGAAAATGACGTTTTATGCGAGCGAGAGGTCAAAATTATTTTGTTATAGTCGGGCTCTTTTATTTCCCCTTTCGAAGTCTTATCGCTTTAATGCGAGAAGGAAATGGATCCTGAGTTTTATCGATATAAGCGTTTTTTTTTTTTTAAAGAGCTCCAATTGTCAAATGCTTATTTTGTAGACTAACATGTTTGTCATTCAGGGACCGCTTTTTCAATGATTAGCTCAAGTCTCAAGGTTAAGTATACCAGACCGGACTATTTTTAAAGATGAAGCTCCATTACTTCATTCACTCGCTCGCTCGCTTACTTGCTGTAGCTGAAGTGGAAAACAGCCCCGGACACCTGGCTGAACACCTGCCGTTTTAATTCCTGCCTCTCGTTCCGCATTCCGCACTCTGCATCCGCATCCCGTAGGTCCGCACTGAAAGCGCCACACAAGGCACCGGGAAAGCACGCCGCCAAGCAAGGGAAAAACGCCGTTACCGCTGACTCTCGAGGTCCACCATTACGGGGGTGGGCGTGGAAGCCTCGGATACCTGACTAGCCGGAGGCGGGGCACTCCGCAGTCATCTCCGGATCCTCTCATAGTATGCGATAGTCATAACCCCCAGAAGTGCATACTGGTCATCCCCCAAAATATTGATCCCATTCCAGTACCCGCTGCAAGAGCTATGCAAAGTATAATGATAATAGATGTTTTTTAGGAGTTGAGCGCAACACACCTGGTATTTGATGCGGGTTCCTTCTAACCCACCCCTGTGGGAACTATGCCCTGTTCTACCTGAGAGGGGGAGGCTCATTGTAAAGATGTAAGGTAGGCTCTGAACAATCATGTCATATTTAAACAGGTTTTTTTTATGATTGCATCAGAATAAAAGTCTTTAGAATGGAATCATTAACAAATAGACTATTTCAAATACGGACAGCTAATGCCCTTAAAAATAATAATAATAATAACTTGGTTTCTAATTTGTTAAATGAACCACCCTTATAAACCATGTCTAGCCTGTTAATCTCCACTGATGTCTGTGTTTAAGTGCAAAACTCTGACATTAAGTAATGAGCATGCTTTCAAGTTCTGCTTGGAATGAGATTTTACTGCTTATGGAATAAAACAGCATTTTTCTACAGTTTGAAGGTAACAAAACTGCTACTCACCGTGCCATTTCCCTTTGTATACTGTCCCAAAGGACCCAGATCCTATTCTATTGGACAGCATCACTTCACTTGCTTCTATTTCCCAATAAATACTTGAATCTCTTTGACCCCGGGCCCTCTGAAACAGAAAAGATTCGAAGTGACAAACAATTAGTTGTAGCAATAATTACATTAAGAGCACGATTTAGAAGGCTTAGAAGCCATAAGGGGTTGACGCTTGTATACACTTTTGAAATTTATTCTGAATAACCTTATGTCAGTACTGAAAAAAATCACCTTAAAAATATTATTGCTGCTTCCCATAAAACCAAGGTTTCTGTAAAGCGAGCACCTTTTCTGCTGGGAAGAGCAGCCTTTTTAATTAAGTTTGTTTAAATGCTGCTACAGATCACAGACTCAATTTTCTATGATCTACCTCCTGCTTTAACAAGTGACAGGAATAGTGTCAAATTACCAACAAGAAACTCCCAAACAGCTCAAAACTGTCCTCATGGAACCTCAGCAGATATTACCTAGGATCAACAAGGTGACACACAAATCTGTCCTCACAGTGCTGTACTTACAATTTTCATGCCTTGGTTACTGGATCCAGGGGCCTTTTCTCTCTGGGCTGGTACTGGAGTTTTAGGCTGAGACCAACCAGTGGGACTTAAATTGTTGGGGCTACTAGACCGGGCTGTAGGAGAAGCTACACAAATATGGAGAAAAAAACTTTTAGATATGGAAAATGATATAGAACACCTTCTCACAAATAATTGTGTTTTAATAGTAAAACACTTGTACCTGATTCACTTTGATTTCGGATTGCATCCTGGAAAGTAAAACAAAATATGTTAACACTCCTTAATGAATGAATGATTATGTCAGATGCATTAAATGTCCCAAATTCACATGCACACTAAAAATCATTCATATGTTTCCAATGATACATTGAAATAAGAAAAACACTTCACTGCATGTCCAAGTGCCACACAGCGATTACACAGTAAGCAGAAACATGATTCAAACAGAGGGTTTATCAACATCTTTATTTATGCTTTATCACACAGATTAAAATTAAATATCATGCGTTAACATCCAATTTGTCACCAGTGTAGAGTATAAACAAATTAGTTTTTTTTAACTGTTCCACACTAGACTTTTTACATTAACATGGGACTGCTACAAGCACAAAAACATCAAACAAAATAAAATACACCTAATAGGTAGTCAAGATATAGCTCAAGAATAGCAGTATAAATAACAGGTGAAATAAAGAAAGAGCACACACAACAGCTGCAGGCATACATCCATCCTTCTCAAACTTGACAGTGGAGAAAGAAATGGCTGGCTACAACAATACAATGCGCCTTTTAAAAAACTCACGAAAGCCTAACATGGCTGATGTTACAGTAGCTATCTTCATGCAAAGCTTTAGCGGAGTTGTCTACATTTGTTCTTATTTTTTGTTAGACATTTTCATTTCAAACATATGGGAAACTGGATATTGTTCTAGAAATTAACAAAGAAAACGTACTTTTCCTTTACTATCAAAGTCTACCTTTTTTATAAAGTTCATATTGGCTCTTTATCGGAGCAGGGATCCCTAATGTCCATGCTCACCGAGAACCCGACCTAGTATCACAGTGGAGCTTCACAACAGACGGAGACCATGATGCTCCAACATTGGTCTTTATCCTTTTTGTGCCGCACAAACTGCAGAATTGGATGTCTGCTGTACGACCCCACTGAAGCATTGGCTGATATCCTACCCGCTCCGCAATTGCCGTCTAATCTGCAACCTAAATAATGCTGTTAAGAATCTTTAGTTCAGGTACGCGTCAAGCGACTTACACATAACTATTGCAACACCAACCACGTTTGGCTGGTACCTCGCAATGGAAACGCTAATATACCTGTCTATAAAAAATTTATAAAATACTTTGAAATTAAAAAAAATAATAATAATAATCTTTGGTTCTAAGGACGTGGCCTCAACAACCAGATCAAGGGACCTCTTCAGGACTCAACACTGCAGAAGATTTCAGCAGCATGCCGCCTGACAACTTCAGGAGTCTGCATGCGGCATTGGAAACCGATAGAGGGCCACTTTTAGGTCTGCCATGCAAGGCGAATGACCAATGTCAGGATACAGAAATCTGTCAATTAATGGAGGGAGGATTTTTAATATTTTAATTTACAGAGCTACCTGCCCTTAAAACCAAGTAATTTGTGCTACTAATATAGGCATCATCATTTCGGCATCATCAGGCAAGCTAACCGTAAGGCCCTCGATAGTGAAATAAAAATGTCTGCAAACTAAGATCAGACAAAGATTCAATTTCACAGCTCCCAGTGGGTCCTGAAGATAACACTTTACAATTTGTATGCAGATTTTTGGAAGTAGAGAGGAAGACTCAAATTGGAAAAAAAATCAAAAAAACTTATTTACAGGCCAACTGGCAATTTCATCTTCGGGAAATGAGTTTCTGGTGTACAACACTTGCACAACTCTCTTCCTCCATTCTAGATACATGTCCCTATTCTGAGTTATACGTGTCAGTTTCTGTAGGAGTCTATTTAGTTATAATTGTCTGGTATATTTTTGGATACGCCTTACAGTACTTACAAAACGTGGGTCACCCAAGGTCCCATAACTCATTTTAACCAGACTGTGTACAATACTGTTTTATATCGTCATGCCCTCCCAAGAACCTTCAGTCAGACCTATAAATAAGTTGCCAACACAATGGGATTTTCTGTTTTGCTCTCCCATTTTAAGTGTGGGTGTACGTGTTCCAGCGCGCAGAGCTTGCTTGCTAAACGTGGCTTGCTAAACGTGAAACTGGTGCCGGCAGGTTGGCAGCAGTTCTGTTCATCCCTTAATAAATGCACTGGAATAATTTAACCAGCCAGAGAGAGAAATAAATGGACTTTTATGTCAAACAATGTGTTTATTGGAACGGCTTTAATAAATCTATGCACTTCTAATTAACAGAGAAAAATAAAACAGTAAAAAAGGGTAGGATCGAGTAAAAAATATATATTCTGCACCTCTCACTGCAACTAAACAACTGTTAGCACAGGAGAGGCAGACAAAACCAGTTGCACTAGCAGAATGTTTAATAGAACAGGTGTGACAGCTTTTACTTTGACATTAAAATGTTGCCAAACCAGTTATTTAAAGCAACCAAGCGTCATGACCGAGAAATACCTACTCTTCCACTCAAACAAAACCGCCTGCACCAGGACCTGGGAGAAGCATTCAGGCTGTTATTCTAGTCCAAAACAATAAAAGACAAGGAGAACAGTAAAGAACAAAGAAAGCAAGAGAACAACCGGGGAGAAAACAGGTGAAAAGTATAGAAAAACAAGCAGGTAATGAAAACGGTTAAAAAAATGATAGTGACAGACACTCTGTTCATAATGTACCCAGCACATGGGAAAAGCAAACTAAGGTGCACCGATATCTGCATAATTCAATAATTCTCTGAATTTTTCTGTTCATTCTTGAGAAAACAAATGTATGTATAGAGAGTGCAGAGCCTGGTTTTCTGCTCCATGTTGATTTTATGCATGCAAACATGGGCGTAGCAACCATTGGTGCAAAAGGTGCTGTGGCACCGGGACCCAGATCTTGGAGGGCTCATTGAGCCTTGACAATGCTGTATTTTACTAACACAACATCAGTCAAAGGAACTATTGTCCTTGCTTGAACTATTGTCCTTGCTTGCACCAGGACCCATGGCCTCCTTGCTACACAAGTGTATGCAAGCAAGAATGGATACGTGCGTTCTACCAAAGATTTTGAATTAAAGGAGTTCCTTCACCGATAGTTCCACCCTGGTTTGGGAAAATAAATACACAGAAATACAACAGGGTGGAAGTTAAGGGAATATACTTTAGGTAATGAGCAAACAAACAGTGAATTAGTTAACTACCCACCACCTATACTACCTACCAACAGATGTTTTAGAGAAGTGCTAGACAGAAGGCCTAGAAGTGGTCAGCACCACAGGTCACAATTCTAATTTCAGTGGGTGCTCGGAGCCTTGCAGTGTCCACCAAGTGGAATCCCTGTAAGTCCACAATATTGCAGAAATCCCAGCATTTGTGTACATGAGCAAAAGGTATATCTCCTTCTCAGTCACATGGTGTGGAGTCATTTTTATGAATCTAGCGTGTAAATCCTGGGACAAGAACGATCAGCCTCAAGCAGTATAAATCAATATAACTGTAAAGCTAAATATTGCTTTGGACAGAACAGAAATTTTAGGTATACCAATTGGCTAACCTGTTGATTT
This sequence comes from Triturus cristatus, assembly GCF_964204655.1. Classification (NCBI taxonomy): domain Eukaryota; kingdom Metazoa; phylum Chordata; class Amphibia; order Caudata; family Salamandridae; genus Triturus; species Triturus cristatus. Next base: position 244,528,912 of record NC_140592.1, on the reverse strand, counting down.
CTATGCTGGAACTTCATGGAGCTGAAGGGTCTTGGGTCTCAAGGAAAACAAAAACAATAAATTATTTAATTCATGAGTTAACCATTTGCACGTGTGCTTGGATTTGATGAAGAAATGTAGGTTTTGTCCTCTTGGTCAATTCTTTAATCTGACTTGGAAAAGACATCACAAAGAAATGTGATCTAACTAGTCCTGGGAATAGCCACAGCTCATCTGAACATGGCTCCCACTCCGGCTTCGATCTTCCACAGGACTGGCTTTACCCTGGCACTATAAAGTGTTAAGGCAGTTTGCTAAACCTATTTGACGCAGCAGTGCATTTTATTTTCATTTGTTGTATTGTTGAGTTTTCTCTAAGTAGGGTTGTCCTAAATCCTGACAGCTGATCTGTCTGCAGTGGCCCTTCCTATCCAAAGTGGAGCGCCCATGGAGGCTTTTCTACCTGCTAAACTGCTCCGCCGCTTGGCTGACCCTTCTGCAGTTAAGGGGAGCTGCAGCTTGAGGCTTAGGATGGGACACTTGACACTGCTTGGTTCTCTAATGCCCTACACAGTAGGCCCCAGTGCACTGTCAAGGGTGAAGGTGACAGTGAAAACCTAACCCAATTACTATTGGTTCTACCAGTCTTCCAGTATAAGGTGTCAGTGATACTTAAGAGTAAGGAAGAAACAATATCCTTAATGGCAGTGCTTAATTTGAGGGGTTGTTGCCAGTGGGGGGCACCGGCACTTAGTTTTGGGAAATGGCACCTATTTTTCCATCTGAGATATTTACCAAGTCAAGAGATGAGAAAACATACAGATAGGAAGGCAAAGATGGCATAACCATCACAAACAGAAAGCAGGCACCATCAAACGCTAAAAAAAAGGAAAAAAGGGCAAGGGAATTAAAGAATACTGGCCTTGGTATTCTGCACACTGACATTTAATCGCTCTGGTGGCCGGCGTCTGAGCAAAGCTTCAGGCACCGGCACTCGTTCTTCCACAAACTAAGCACGGTTTACAGGTGATCTGCCCGTAGGCTGCTCTTCAGATCTCTGGACAAACTTGGTGTGTGTTAGTGCAGGCCAGGTTTGTGGCCTTTTATGCAGCCTTTGGGTGGGAGGGGTGGGGGGGGGGGTTCGTGGTGTCACCACTAGATTTAGGCAGCACTTCAGTCTGTCCAGGAAGACTACAGACCAGGGTATCTAGGGTAGACAACCCTCTCATTTGCCTTAGTATATGTCATTCTAAGAGGAGGGTTCTTGCAGATAAACTCTAGATTTTGCTCAAGCAGAGCTAACATAATTTGGCCAGTCTTACACTGTATCTGAGCTCTGAAGAGTGAGCCAAAAGGCCAGTGTAAAGGTCATTTTGGACTCTTTGTCCTTTGCTCACAATGTGTAAATATCCCATTTACCAACTGTTGCCGATAAACTTTCTCCAAGCTAGAGGTAAATATACACCTGTGAGCATAGTAACTAGGTTATTCTAGTTCACCTCACGTTCTCTTCTCAGTGGATAATTGCTGTTTAAAATGTTAACCTGCTTTAGTAAATGCCAACATCCACTGTTTTTAATGGTCGCCTGCTGCTCTTTGATGCCTCATGGCCCTTTGCCCTTATTTGATCCTGGGAGAGTTGGATTCCTTTAGCCAGGCATGTGCCTCCTTAATGATGTCCCCATGGGAGGTTGTTTAGTCTCAGTCTCATCCTCCAAGAGCTCCTATGCCCTGGCTGGTCATCCTTAAGATTGTGGATTATCACCAAGAGAAGGGCACAGGGTTATGTAGCCTTGCATCCAACCCCTCCACGAGACCAGCTGAGGTGTATCTGTAATCTGCGGTCCCCAGCTGGATGCTGCGCAAGTCTCTTTTTATTCGCTTTCAATCCTCATGACTGTGTACCATGGCCCCTATCATCATCGTCATGCCCATGCGTCACCCATGCTGGTGTCTGTGTACTTGTATCTCAGCATCTGTGTCTGGGTCGCTTACAGTCATCCTTGCTTTTGTGACCCGTGGTCCATAGGTAGGTCTCTCTACCTGGAGTCTGCATTTTTTCAGCTCCTTGTTGTGATTGACAACCTCACATCTACATCATTTATTCTAGGATCCGTAACTCCTTCCCTCATGTCTGCTGTTTGGCTCTTTGTCTTCAAATCTTCTTATTTCTACTTGATGTCAAGTCTTTCGTCCTGTAACCTTACCTGTGTTTTTGTGTGTATGTCCCCTGCATGTGTTTGCCCTATTTTTAAGCCTATTTTTCACGCTTCGTTATTAGTGTCTTCCAGTACTTCTGTCAGTTGTTCACTGCAACTCCACGCCCCTTCTACCATTAACACCTATACTCCATGTCACACGTAATCTCACCATGCCAGGGTGCTAGTCACCCTGTACTCAAGTCTGTTGCGCCCCATTTGAAACCCTCAGTTCCTGCTTCTGGGACTCGCAAACCCTGAGATACTGTCTTCCTGTCCACGACTGTGCGTGTGTTCCTGTCTCTGGGGGCGTCTCTACATTTCCCCTGCCCATGTGGAAGTAGAAGTTTCAAACCTCCCAACATAAGTCAGGTTAACTAGATTGATTCATATCATTTATTTGAAGTCAGTGCCTTCGTATGTACACTCTCAGACCACAGTAGCAGAGAGCAGGTTACGCAACAGTAGAAAAGCATCAAGAGGTTACGCTGCAAGCCATTTCCAGTCCATTTAAAACTGATAAAAGAACGTATGGTTTGCAAAACGGTTTGCATTAAATTCATCTGGGAGACATTCTACATGAGTAGCGTAAAACACAAACCACAGTGGACATAATAGGGTTGGATCATCTTGAGTGACATCTACAGTTCTGAGGTGTGTGTTGGGAAAAGTTCAAGCTCACTTAAAGGTAGCACTGGTTGGTGGAGGCCAAGCTAAACGCCCTACCAGCAAACACCCAATTTGCAGAAACCTTTTTGAAAAAACATAGTACAAAAAGTGTCTACTGTACTTCTGTACTTGCAGACAGTGCTTAATTTGTGTAGGTGGCGGGAATCAACACTCATTTTTGTGGAATGGGTCTTCTTTCTCGTCATCAGAGTTTGACCCCAAGCACGAGAGAATAGTAGAAAAGGGAGAACGTAGGAGGAAGAGAAATTTAGAAAAACAGTGACAAAGGGAGAAGAGGTGGTGAAATGAGCCTGCAAGAGTGAGATAAAGAGAGGTGAAGTGTAGGGTGGTGGATGAAAGAGGCAGGTGGTAAGATCAAAGCTAGGAAGCAGTGGTACATGGTGACCCTGGCATATGGCAACTGGTTTCTAAGAAAATGTTTAGGACCCTGTACTTTCATTCGTCTTACAAATTAAGCACTGCTCTCAGAGAAACACGTGTCGGTCTTTACCTCGATGATTCTGCTGTCCACGGGCATGGTGGTGCTCACCATATGAACATTGGGCGTGGAGGTGGACCGCTGTCTTTGGGAGAGGGAGCACTCTGACGAAGGGTTTGAAGAGTTAAAGGTGAAGGCATGAGGAGTAGAATACCTGTGCTGAGAGCTGGAGGAGAAAAAAGAACCATTATTGGAAGCAGAAAGCACAAATCAGCTCAAAAACAAGCCTCTCAACCTACAGCAGCTGGCAGTGAAACAGTCAGTGCAGCTGTCTGCTGGCTAAACACCACATATTTAGCTAGCTGGCCGCCATCCAGTTAAATTAATTACTACTTCAGTGGGTTTTAAGCTTGATGGCTGGCAAGACATGTCTGGCATGGTTAGAAACAGTCAACTCGAAATTTCGCATTACACCCCCTGCACTGTCAACACATTATTTTAGCTGTAACTTTTCAGCTGCTGCTAAATTCGGTTAAAATGCAAGGCAGTAAAACCCTAAGGCACATCTGTGTTAGTAGACACACGCTAAAGGTCTTGTGCGTGCCACGTCACTTTAGTTTATCAGATCCAAAGTACTATAATCATGGCATTTGATACTAGAAACAAGGACAGGAGAAGTTCTCTGCACTCTAAATATTGATGTTATGAAGTCACTTGGCAGTCAGTAGCCTTCCAACAGTTTCCTTTACCCATGCTCTTCATAAACTAATGTCCCAAAATAGAAGGTTCCTTGGCTGTCCCAACACAGCACTAATCCCCCCCTGAACAATTCCAAAATAACCCTCCACATTGAAAGAATAAGTCGTGCTCCCACTAACAGTGCTTTTCCACCTTAGATCATGAATCATGTAGACATCAGGGAAAGAGTGGCGAGAAGTTTGAAGGTAAGGTGAAGTGCCCACAGCTTCATATAAATCTCTTAAATACATAAATAATTACAAATGTAATCCCTCAAATGAAGCAATTCCAAACAAAGATGCACATTAGTTTGTAAACCTATTTTTAAAAAAAAGAATGTTGTCACAAACATCTCTTTCAAATGGCACATGTCCTTTCTTTGGTATTTTTTTCATGTTAGATATTATTGTAGATTGATGAGATAATACAATATATGCCCACCTTCCCAGATTGCCTTACTGCTAATAGGAGAATTTACCGAGCTGATCTTCCATTGCCAGATTGCACACCTTGGAAGTACAACGTGATTACAGTTGTTGGGTTATTTTCCCCCGCCCACGACTTGACCCCTGAGCTACCGGGTCAAGACTCCAGGTGCACTACACACACTATTCTTCATGAGCCATGTCGCACTGTTGCTCATGTATTTCCCCCCCAGTTTTGTGCATGTTGTGACTTGAGGAAGGTTCTCCCTCTTGGAGTCCATATTTGGTTGAATTCTGGTGAGGATCCTGTATTTAGAGTAGGGTCAAAACGTTGTGGACTTGCACTTAGGCCATTTCATTGTTTATTATAATTCACAGGCAGTGCTGTTCTTTACAGATCTGATGCGCACGTTGATCCCCTTCATCACACATGTGTATTACACTTAAAATTGCAACAAGCAGGTCTGTCACTAGCACCCCCTCTGTTGTTTATTACATTTTGCCTTTCGCTTTTTTGCATTCTATTTGTACATTAAATTACAATTTTGGCTTTGATTTAAGTTTGCTCAAATTACTCCATTAGGGGCCATTGTTCCTGCAAAAACTTGTTATTAATTCCAGTCACCTGTGCATCACTTGTGGCTCATTACATATCTATTTACTTGGTAAGCCCAGGAGAGAGACATCTTGATATATGGCAGCCAAAGGTCAGAGTACTAGAATTGAGACAGTCAATGGCAGAATACTACCACGCTTTCAACCCACAGGCCTTATTCCAGTCTGCAGTATCTAGCACACAATTACTTAGCTAACAACTCATTTTATTAATCATCAGATACTAAATACATGCCTGTACTTTTGCAGAAAACTGCACTCAGACTTTAAAGAAGCATCAAGTAATTACCACTACTAATTCAAATATAGCACACTGAGCATCACCCAAGAAATTAAGGGACCTACCCACATCGCCGGACACTTCTTGGACCCTATTTTCACCACCTTTGACACCATCAAAATCGAAAAACTCACTCCAGTCTCCGGGATAGACCAAATCTTGGTCAAGCTCAGCATCCCCACCCCAAACGCCTCTTTCATTGAATGCCTGGCTCCACTCAAACACAGCAATTCAAGAAAATCTATAGATCCCAGGCCAGTTGGTACACAGAGGAACTCTGACCAATGAAACACCATTGCAAACAACGGCAGAGCAAATGGAGAATGAGCCAGGACAACGCAGACAGGAGAATGTTCAAATCTGCCTTGGGATGCTAGCACCAAATGATCCGGACCACAAACCGCCCTGCTCTGGCAGAACGCATCGATGTCAGCATTAACAAAAGCAAAGATATCTTTGCCATAGTGAATGATTTCACCTCACCAGCGGCCGCTTCCAATTTGATCACCCCATTGCAGAACATCTGCAACAGTCTCTCTATACTCTTCAGCAACAAAATCTCCATTTACAGCAACCTCAACCAAACCGGACAGCCTTAGCCAAACGCCTCTCGACCGTATCCAAAGAACCAATGCTAACCACATGACCCCCACCACACCTACTTCAGAGCACTGTAATCCATCAGCGCTAAGTTTATACTCATTCTCCACGCTTCCACCTCATCCAAGACCTCCCCAAATATCTGGAAACATGCAACTGTCCTCCAATGGCTGAATAATCCTCCATTGACCCTTCAACATTTGTCAACTACAAACCGATCTCCCTACTATCATTCCCAGCCAAGGTCCTTGAGAAAATCACCAACAGATGCCTCATGAATACTTTAATGGCCACCAACTCCTCAACATCACTCAGCCTGGTTTCAGACTGAACCACAGCATAGAAACGTACTAATGGCCGCCACAGAGGACATCCGAAAGATGCTAGACGGAAGGGAGACGGCAGCCTTCATCTGTCTGGACCCCTTTGCAGCCCATCTTATCTAACGTCTATGAGACATCAGAATTCAATCAATCAGAATTTATAAAGCGCGGCTAATCTATTGTGATGGATCTGCTTCTCCCTGACTGAATGGACCCTGTCGGTGAGCCTGATACCGTACACCTTGGACACCCACAACCTCATATGCAGAGTTCCGCAAGAGTCCTCCCTGAACCTCTTCAATGCATACATAATCCCTCTAGCAAGCATCATCCGCTCTCACAACCTTAACGTCCTCTTCTACACCGATGACATGCAACTCAGTCTCTCCCTTACAGATATGATGCCAGGTACAAGTTATTTGCCTGCATGACTGAATTCGGCACTGGATGAAGACCAACTGTCTCAAGCTGAACATTGACAAGACCAAAATCAAGATCTTCGTGAAGAGTAGTTCACCGTGGGACTCTACCTGGTGGCCAACAAAGCTAGGACCGACACCAACCTCCACCACCTACGCCAGGAACCTCAGGCTTGTCATCGACAGCTAACTGGTTGACTTTGCTATTCTCTGTTTCCTACAGACTTATTCCAATGATTTTTTTCAAAATTGCGATGGTGCCTCAATTCTTTTAACTTGCAACAGAGGCGCTTAAAGATACAGAAATGTATCTCTACATAATTTAGGCACTGCATTTAATGAAAAATATTTGCATCAAATTAGAAATCTGATTTAACAATTTGATGCTATTTCTAGTTACACACACCTCCTGTTCGTTCAAACTTTTATTCAAAACAAACCATAAGCATCCAGAAGACAGAACTGACAGTTTCTCAAAAGCAGAACACAGTGACTACAATCAGCTTTGGTCAGCAAGCATCCCTGATCCATAAAGGGGTTTAGTCTCAGAAAGCATTAGCGGACATACCAATGGTAGAAGTGCAATACACAATGCTAGTAACTTGACATGTTTAGTATGATAGTGGATCACTGAAGGAAATAGGCAAATATGTATATTCAGCTTTATTTGCCTGCATGGTTTTACACTACTTGCCACTAGTTAAGAGAAGATATACTCAGGAGCGCCGACAACTGCCCTGATTGGCTTATTCTAGAAACATATAATAAACAGAATAAATAAAAGGTGAAATTAAATCACAGTGACGTATGTTATAGAGATCATGAGATCTAGCACAAAAAAGAGTGGGTTACCTAGCAGGTATTTTAGAAACTGACTCCCGCATCCGCCGCATGGTCATGGATGGTAGCGTGTGAACACCATCACCAATATTCGAATTTGGGAACAGTCTGAAAAGAAATCATTAAATCAATGAATTGCTCTTTCAGTGCCATCTGACTTGTACAGTGGTCCGAACATTGTTACTCTGAAAGAACTGCATTCTAGGAATTCTCATTCTCTGTATAGAAAACAAATTCACAAAGTAGGAAATAAAAAATAGAGCCTCTCAAAGTAAGTGACCTTTTATCTCCCCCCGATTTAACATCCATTATTCAAAAAACAGATTTATTAAACTTCTTAACTTTTATGTCTCCTGTGAACTGCCATCCCCATGTGCAGAAAAGAACAATCAGGGTGGACTTGCCTAGCCCTTAAGAAGGCCCAAACCACATCTTCTCAACCAGCAAAACAATTGTTTATAGCTTCAGCCACCTCTACGCTTGAAATAAACTAATCAACAACCAATTTTGCTATCCATTAATTGTTTGCTAGATAACTCGGAATAGTTGGCAAGAAGAAATCCAACAATTTATTTTTGCCTGTTTTCTTGTTTTGATTTAATTTCTGCAATCTTAATAGAATTCAACAGTTAACACTTCACAAAACATTTTTTGCATCACAGTTCCTTCCGCACACCACTTTAACTCTCATTAAATGTAATCTAAACATCACTAATGTCTAACTTCTTGTGACAATCTGTTTTCACCGTGAAATATTTAAATGTCATTGACTGCACTGAGGTTTTCTTCTGCGGGCCCTATTACGAGTCTGGCAGTCCGAGGACCCCGCCAGACTCGTGGTGGCATGGCGATGCGAATCCAACCACCGCCACACCTGTGGTCAGACCGCCCGATGATGACTCGGGCAGTCGGACTGCCCTGGGTCCGCCGGCTCCACCAGAGAACTTCTGTTCCCTAGCGTAGGAATGGCGGTCAGAGGCCGCAATATGCTTGCTGGTCCCGCCACGGTCCCGCCAAGCATATTACGAGTTTCCTCTCAGCCATAGTTTTCATGGCGTTGGAACCGCCATGAAAACCCTGGCAGAGAGGAAACAAAGGGGGCCCTATAGGGCCCCTGTGCCTCAAACATATGAGGATGCACACAGAGGGGAACAACATGTTACCCCGGGTGTGCATACACATAGGTTCCTGCACAGCATGGACTTTCGAGTCCATGCTCTGCAGGAACCTTGTAGAGCCGTCCCTTGCAGTGCCTTTTTTATTGGCACCACCGCCTTTAAAAGAGGCACCGCCATAGGACCGCCACACCGCCCGCCTTCCAGACTACTAAAAAGTCGTAATCTGGCAGGTGGCGGCATAATCTTTGGCAAAGCGGTGACATGGTGGTGCAAACCGCCGCGCCACCGCTCCGCCAAAAACTCATAATAGGCCCCTTAGTGTTTCTTATGAAATATTCACAAATTTACAGTCTGGGTAATTATCAACTGGTTATTTTTCTATCATAACACTATCACCTGAAATATTTCTCTGGGAATATTACATGTTATAGATCTATTGCCCAGCTATCACAGGGTTTCAAGGTTACCCTTCTATAAAAGAAAATCCAATTATAACTGCTATAAAAAAAAGCAGATCCCAGAAATGCTTTTAAGGTCACCAAGTAAACAGTATCGTGCATGGCAAATACAAGTGCTCCTGCTTTCTCATCTCTGCAGCACCCTGATGGAAGACATTTGGACGGCTGCCCTGCCTGAAGTCACTCATCAAGACAGCTCATTATTTACACTATAATATTGTGAGCTTTACACAGAGTGTCCTGGTTGGCCATGATATTTCTATGTGACTGAACTGCCAATGCAGTCAACAAAAAGGCAGATTATCCTACCGCACACCAGCAACGCAATCTTTACCTAATATGGTAAAAGTGGTGTTGAGCTGCCTTCTCACCGTATATCATGCTCTATTAAGTAGTATGAGTGGCTTTGCGATAAACCTATTAACACACCGCCCATTTGATTTCTCAGTATATTGACATAAGGACGACCGAAATCCACCCCATCTCTCTCTCCATTTATACAAGGTAACTGAGCTTTTACGGTCTATAGAGTAATTATAAGTTTCAACTTTCCCGCCAAAGAAAACCTCAATAATGGAGGCAAAAGGCTCAGAGCGAGTGGCTAATAAAATTGAAATTCCTGCCGCTTTATTACTTAGTTTGAATCGCACAAACATCATCTTTTTCATTTGAATTAATTATACTCCCCAGTCTTTCTTTCACATCCCTAACAAAAGGTAGTCACTTACAAGAGTTGCCGGATGTTGCTCCAGTCAACACACATGGTTGGGACTTTGGTGCTGCAGTGTTCATGGAACTTGTAGCCACAGGTCTGACATCGGAAGCCATTCAACAGGAACTTCTGGCAGATGTCGCAGAAGGCTAGCTTTAAAAATGTCTTCCGAACCTGCAGAATGATGCAAGGGAACAGGTCATTCCAGTGACCAACACCTGATATCAACAGAAAACCCATATATCAAGGGGGAATATCAGCAGACTGGTCCGCACAGTCTATATTGCAAGTTATCGAAATATTAATCCTTTAGAAAGTGCAGAAATATAATGGACATGCACAATAAGCACGTTAGTCACTTGCAGTAGTCACTTGTAGGCAAATTCATTTGCATATAATAACGCCAATATTATTCAAATAATAACGCCAATATTATTCAGGATACTACTACTAAATTTGAATGACATTCGATACCATAAATGATTTTAGACAATCAATATTAATGAATGTATCTCAGTAAACACCCATAGGACATCTGTAATTATGCGGTCAGTTATTTGCACACACTCCACATACTTGCTGTGTGCCGTGGTACCGTGGTGGGACTAAAAGTACACACACTAAAATTAATATTTATCACTTCCTATCAACAATATTAGTAGTGTGCATCCCAGATCAGATTGAACTGACCCTTGCACCTGAACAAGCATTGGTCCCATTACTGAATTCTCATTAAATAAAATCTCTTGCATCCCAATCTGAGTGCCTCACAGATGCTACAAGCATGTGTGTGTTAAAGGGTGTAGTCAAATAAATGTGGTTGTATTTCTATTCTTATGTTTCAGACTATCGTTTTGCTCTACAGAGCTTCCCACTTCCCCTTTTCACAGAGTTAAGGACAAATGATATTAATTGTTATAAAGGTTTTAATTGCTTTGAATGGCCATTTTTTTTGTACTTCAATTATTTATTTTCAACAAGTACATCACATTACAGTCAGATATTGATAGTGTAAAAAGAGGATCAGAATAAGCACTAAAGACAGCAGGAACACAGGTACAATTTATTAATATACAATAAATCAGCCATGTCGTTTACTCTTTCTGTGTTTGCTGTATCCTAAACCCGCTTATTCTCATATTCGCCTAATCTTAGAGAGGTTCCCTCCCCTCTCCGCTATCACAAACAGGTAGCCAACCTAGTACTCGTAACAACTTATGAGTTAAGTAATTAATCCCAACTCTATTTCGTCTCTTAATTGGCATTAACTAGTTTGATGCCTTTGTTATTTACCAGTCTATCCTCCCTTTTAAATTGTCTCCCGTAGGTTTCAGCTTTGTGCTGCTGATGCATCCATTTGCACCAGGATTCATCAAGCTTTCCGAATGTCCCTTGTTATTCTTATCATCCTCACTAAATGTCCACGTCGATAAGGTAGTACTGCATACAAAAAAATGTTATGTGTTTGCTCAATAAGGATAAAGGGGTAGATCAAGACACATGCAAGGATGAGAATGGGCTATCTGATAAAAGACACATGAGTAGGAAGGGCCAACTGTCTAAATCAATGACAGTGAATGAGGCATAAATCAAATGAGAGAAAATAGACAATGTCCAGAATGAGAGAAGAGATTATAATTGACAAAGTAGATTTTGACAACAAAACTTTAAATGTGCACTTTACAAACACCTAGAAAAATAACATTGGAACTGAGAAGAGCTGAAGCACCAGCACCTTTAAAGTGTGCTTTGATTTGTAGAAATTGAAGAATTTGAATATGATGAATTTAATATGCTTAATAATGAATTACCTTATTAGTTTACCAAATTCATAATGAAAGATTGATGAAAATGCTTGCTATGATGAAAATGAACACAGAAGCAGTATATCCATGTATAAACGAGTCTCACACACAATTGTGCAAATATTAATGAGGAAATGTAGCTTCTTTAATTTCATTGTAACGCACCGCAGCAAGCGAAAAGTTGGTGCAATACACTTGTACTTTGTGATATATAGAAGAAACTTTCAGCATAAAAGCTTTGCATTATTAGAGTCTTAGATTTCCTAAAACTACATTTTTATATTGATTTTGAAGAATAGTTTATACGTATGTACTTTCAAAATTTTGGTAGTAGGCCATATTTAGAGTTGAACATTTCTATCGAATAACCATTGACAAAAGTTGCAATTACTTCATTATTTGACATGCTTGATTGAATTCCGTTACGCCTGAACTTAATAATGAGCTCATTTACTAATTATGAAATGTTGACTTTAAATGCATTAAATTGCCTTTTTCCTTAGGCCTGCACTGTCTACATTCCTAAAGGAAATGTATACTTTTCTCAGTGCCCAAACACTTCACCTAAGTACATGAAATGCAACATAGTAAATAGGCTCTTTGTCAACTAACCTGCGTGGACTGAGTGGACAGTCATTTCTCATGACAGACCTGGGAAACAAACTGAAACTTACCATGTGTGCCTTATGAGCGGGAGATGGTCACAGGTCGATCAGACCATGGTGCAGTGACAATTGAGGTCACAGTTGGACTATATGGAGTACCAAAATAGACTTTCCTTGAAAGAGGGATGCTTATTGGTCTTCATGCCGAAATCATTCTGGATTCGATCTGAGTCCTATCTCAGAGTCCCTTTCCTTCCCCCTACTACTAGCGCTATTTCCTGATGAACTTGCCTGCTGGACGATTTGGAGCTGTCTGGTGAGAAACCAGACTAGAACTTTGCCTGATCATAACTCCATTCCCCTGGCCCGTGCCTATGCACTTTCCATCAATGGAATTTAACCAGACTCTTCCCAAGCTAAGAGAACTTTTCTAAACTTTCCTTCTGCCCTTGATGGTGGTAGAAAACTCTAGCTTAGCCAGCCTTTCATGGATGCTGTTATTCAGCACTTGATTTATTCTGACTAAATGTATGGTTTTATACTATGTGCTATGTGACTCATGACCAAACTACTTAAAATGTTACTTATATGCATTGAATTTAGATCTTTAATACAATAACCAATTCATCTAAATGTGTTAAGAGTTTTTTGTTATTTGTGTCTAAAATGTTCTTTGCACAGAAACTGTGCTTACAATATGTGATTTCCAATGCATGAAAGGGATAGTCATAGATTATTTTCAGAACATCAGGTTCATCTGCTTTTGTTCTTCATAGCTACAGCAGAACTACTGGTTTGTATGATTCTTGTTAGGTTGAACTTCTTCAGGTCTTCTTGTTGACATTCTTTACATTCATAGTATGGTTCTGAGGAAGTTGTGCTTAAATTTGATCACTAACCTGTGAGTTCGCTATCAATTATTGGTCCTTACTGGGTGGCCAACAGATCGACACCCTAGTTTCTTACCCCTCACTGCGATAAGCAAGGTCCTTCGGAGGACCCCTGCCTCTGTGGGTGGTGTTTAGAATCTGATTGAAGTGACTTAGTTAGAGATTGGGCCCAAAACAAATTCTGCTGCAAAAGTGGCAATAACAAAATCAACAAGGAGAGCCTATGGCACAAGCTGTATAAAAGGAGACAAAGGTACGGTAGAGAGCAGAGGCGGGAGGCAGAAGAAGGAGCAGGGCTAAACACAAGTATGATAAGAGAGGGACACTTGGTTCAATCCATGTTAGTGATGGCAATCACAAGGTGTTTGAAAACTGATAAAGGGGCACATGATGAATCACAGAGGAGACCAAAGCACAAGACATTGGAGAGAGGCACAAGACAGATGAAAGAAAAGAGCAAAGCAGAATTTGGATAAGTGAGGAGACTAACATACAAGATGAAGAAGAAAATGATGACAACACAAGATGGATGAAAGAGGGGTGAAGCAGAAGACAGATATGAAGGAGGAGCCAAAAGGGAAATGAGACAGTAAACAAAAGCAACAGTGGGTGAGTGGTGGGACTGTGCTGCATGACAAGTTAAAGAGAGAAGAAAGTTCTGTGTCAATGAGAGGGGGTTTCCAATCGTAAATAATTCCCTCTGACAACTAATTCTCTTATATCAACTCTACATACAGGCACCCACACAGCAAGCACTCATAACGCCAATCTTGAATGAGTCAGATGCTACCAACTTAACTGGTACTTTGTGTCTCAAAACTTTAATAAAAAGTCAATCAGTATATCATATATCACGACATCTCACAAGTTAAAAATGTCATTGCATAAAAGGACTAAACATCTTGTAAAATACACAACGACCAGATGGAAACAATCTACAAGAGGGAAAACATACAAGACAATTATATCTGTCATCCAGTTAGTTTGTAGGAATCTATCAGAAAAGACACAAGATGAAAACCAATTATTTTTCTAATGAGCTCATCTGTTCCTCAAACTTAGCACAGTGTATGTGTTTACATGTTTCAGTGGATCGTGAAATTTATAACCACCTTCTTCAAGACAACAAAGATATTTCCCTCCTAAGGAGATCAATTATCTTAAAAACCGGTAGGAAGCAATCGTCTTTCTAACGGTGCGGGTATAAATCCACCGCCACCAGATATGTATTGCAGGAAGAAAGGCATATATGAAAACCTCCCCCTCTAGCGCAGTCCTTATTCAATGTAGATCAAAATATCAAAATGACGATTAAAAAGGCTGCTGAGTCACCTTGTTTATCTATGGTGTCTGATATATTTTCAGGCCTCCCTCCACCTCCAATGTCGGTGATATCATGCTTCAATGAGGTGAATAAGGCATAGCTTTCTTGTTATACTCTATAGGGTCGGGGGCTGCACGCCATGTGGTCTTTGTGTACAAGAGATTTATGTTTAGTCCTTTAATTTTAACCTGTGGGATGTTGCAATGATTTATGATATTCTGATTGACTTTTTATTAAAGTTTTGAGACACAAAGTTTCAGTTAAGTTGGTAGCATCTGACTCATTCAAGATCTGAGTTATGAGTGTTTGCTGTGCGGGTGCCTGTATAGAGTTAATATAAGAAAATTGGTTGTCAAAGGGAATTATTTACGACTGGAAAGTCCTTTACAGAGCCCTGTCCCTCTGTATGGTAGGGCCCCTCTTAATGAATTTCTTTCAGTGAGAGAGGGACAGATAAAAGAGTGATGGGAGGGGTGATGAACAAGCCAGGTAAGTAAAGAGACAAATGAAATCGGTGGAGGAGAGGGAAGATCAGGGAACAGGAATCAAGAGAGAGAAAATCAAGAAACAAAATCATGAGAGATGGGAATAATTGTATGCATGAATGTGGCATTTCCATAACGCAAACGTAGCCAAAATACAGCAGAGTGTTGTATAGGGTCAAAGACAATGATGCATTCAGAGGATGAGGAAAGAGAACAAGGCACTTGGAGGGAGAATGAGGGAAATGAGGCATATGATGAATGACAGTAAAAACCAAAAGGACAAGATGGTGAAAAAGGGAATCAAGCTCCAAAACAGAAGGGAAAGGGAACTGAGGAACAGACAGCAGCAAGGTGATGACCAGATGAGAGACAGCTACGGCACCCAATAGAGTGGAGTAAATACATAGATGAGGGAAATGATCAAAACAGATAAAAGAGTGAAGCAGAAGATGTAAAGGGAGTGAGATGCAGAACAGATGAGAGGTGGGACTATGCACACTATGGAAGAGAAAGAAGACAAAGGCTCCCAGAAGGGTGATAGGGGAACGAGGTGCAAGATGGATGAGAGAGATTCATAAGAAAAATTAGCAATGGGCACAAGATAAAAGAGAGGGAGGCAGCACAAAAGATTTATGAGAGGGAACAAGTACCCACAGTGGATTTGATGGGGCATTAGGGAACAGAATGGATCAGGTAGGAGACCACAGCATTAACTGGATTAGAGAGGAAGCAGGCACAAGACCAGTCAAATGAGCGATATCAGGGCGGCAAAAGTGAAAAGAGTGGTGTTGGGACTATATGGCTTATCAGAAAGATAAAAAGGGCTCTACAGTATATGGGAAAAGGGACTGAGGCACAATGCGGATGGGAGGAGGGCATAGCACAAGATGGTTCTCAGACGGAAGTGGCAAACTCGTTTTTTTCTTCTCCTCTTGGTATTCAGAGCCAGCAGTTTAGTTTGGTCAGTACAGATGTCAGTCGGGCCTTTAACATGGTAAGTATAACTGCAATCCTCCTACAGATGTGTGCAGATGTATTGTCGAGGCTCATAATCTTGCAAGAAATTCTGGTTTAGGAAATTAGTGGTTTTGTTTTAATCTGGAGGTTACAGTTTGGTGCTCTTTCACCTCAGTGTGATGGACTCTAACATGTTTTAAGCTTTTAGTAGTCTGCACTCAGCATGCTGGAATGATGATGTGAAGGGGTAACATCGAAACTGGTCCCAGGATGCTGGTTTCCGGTCTAGGGAAGACATGGCTTGGCAGTTCGGGCTGGACTGTTCCCATGAGGCACAGGTCAAGACTGATTTGCATATAGCTGAGTCTGAACTGGGGTGGCAAAGTGAGCTAAAGAATGATGATGGATTCAACCCAGATATTCACACACTGGTTACCCAAAAGAATCAACCTATGCACCCACCTGAACAACATACCATTTCCTGGATTGCTGCATTTGAACAATAAAGGCCAAGGAGAAACGTAAGTACATTCAAAGTGAACTCCCTGCTAGCCACACAGAGTGAGTGTAGTATGGTATCAGTAATAAATTGCCTAAGGACTACATATGTGGGAAAGATACGGTTCTGTGATGTTTCTTTACTGCCTGAGGGTTAATATCTACGAACCAAGGGCAGGTAGGTGCCTCAAACCAACATGCCACTTTATTTGCTTGAAATGTTTCTAGCTGCATCTAGCTTAGATCTTTTGGGGTCTCTGAAAGGCAATATGTGCCTGGTATCCCTAAAAATCATGAGAAAAAGTGTAACACATCTGATAGTCCACAACCATTTTTCTGTATGAGTAACACAAGGGTTTGATTGTTTAGTTTGGAACTTAGGGTGCTTTAGTTTTCAGTAAATAGTACAATTTATAACCTTAATAAGTTACGGTTATAAACTGGTTCTTCAATTTATCTTTGAGTTGGCCTGGAACCATATTTCTTCGATTCAATTTAGATTTACGCCCTATCCCTTGAAATGTAATGGAGCTGACTAAAAGGTGACTACAATTTTAGGAACTTAAGAGAAGCTCATGGTGAAGAGAAACTGGAAAAGTATTAAATATAAGTGAAACAACAGAGAGCACACGGAGATGGACAATTTCTACTACTTAACTAAGCTAAAATAGCAGGGTGAGCCCCATGAAAATTAACTGAAATTAAAAAATCCTTTAATAGAAGAACAATTAAAGAGGTAGAATACGTTGTTAAACAAATGCATGGAACACCACCCCATTATGGTATCGAAAACATGGAGAACCTTATGAATAGTGGGAGTCAAATGGAGGTTACATGAAACAAAAAAATGTGAAGTTGAGGCGAAGATATGGAAATAGACAAAAACAATGCACTGGTTGAGTGGGGTGACAAACTCATAATGGCAGTAAAAGATATTTAAAAAGAGAATTTCACAAGGTGAATTGTGCATATTGATTGGAATTGTCAGTTTATAATAAAGGTACTGGAAAAAGGTACAAAGGTACGTTTGGCTTAAATACACATATATAGTTGTTATGGGATACTGACAAAAAAAAGAGCGATCTGAAAGTCTATACAGAAAGGTCAAATCATTTTTGGTGAATTAAGCAATAAAAGACATTGAGGACTTGAGACTGAATTTTAAATCCATACTGGTGATAAATTGAATGTGATATGGTTTCACATAAAAGGTTCTACTATAAGAGTTAACTCAAAAATGTGTTAAGGCGAGCATTACGAGGCAGTATGTTCCTAGTGAGATGGCTAAAATTATCATAAAATTAAATATATACCCTTTCAATAAAATCAAATGAGTGAGAGATATACAAATTAATAAATAATAGAATGGTAATCACTTATGGATATCACTTTTTACTTGTTATAGTTGTTCTGGGGTTGACATTTCTCAGCAGATGAACAATGCACCATAACCTGTGAGCCACAAATTTACCGATAAATGCTAATATTACCCAAATGCCGTGGAGTCCAGGACACCTATGAAATTTCACACATATTCAGGCTTGCCACACTCTTACATGCAGGACAACCTTTCTTTCAGAATATTGAACAATTTTCATAAAGCTCTTTAGAATAAAATTAGATAGTGAATCAGGGTGCACCAATAAAATCAATCTGAATGGGCCAACTTCAAACATATGATTTCCATGAGGCACAAAAAGACAGTAACACATATTTGAACGTACCAGCTTAAAAATAGCACAGTGGTCCGCACCCAAGCAGTGAAGAGGCTACATTTTACAAAAATATAGTCTATAGTAGAGAGAAAGGACATGGCAGTGCAAATGATAGAAATCCAGCGCACACTTAGTGGTATGCAGGATGACAACCTAGTAAGTAATAATAAATTTAATGCATAAAAAGGAAAACTCCATCATTTGCTTACTAATGCAAATGTGAACATTTTCACTAATATTATGGCTAATAGAATGGAGAAGGTGTCAGCAAATCCTGAAAAATCATGTGGGACAATCATGTGGGACAAAATGGCACAGAAAATCATGTAGGACAAAATGGAAGAACTGTACATCACCAGACCCCTATTTACTGGCACGTTACAGCCAAAAACTTAACTACAAAATAAAAGTAACACTGGCACCAACATCATTCCATATGAAAAAGCATTTGGTTAAGTGAACCAAAGGTGCGCATAATGGGGCTCAGAAGGCATGTACTTTTAACACAGTTTCTTTCGGTTAAAGTACTGCATCAAGTTTCTAGAGCATACAAGACTACCAATGGAATTAAACATTTTCTTTAAGTTAGAGATAGGAGCAAAGCACCTGCTACCACTCCTGCCAATTTACCTTCATTGCCCCTTGTAACGGCAACAAGATAAACAAAGAGAAGAGTGGACGATAACATGGAGATTCCATAAATTCAACCACTCATCCAGGCCTTGATCTTCTGTTTTATACTGCAATTCCAAACTCCAGCTCTTCCTCGAATGCCACAGATCCGGTGGACTGATCCTCTCTTGCTACGTCTTTAGTCATTTGCAGCGCTTCAACTTGCACATTGCTCTGCTGAACTATGGAATGATGGTGTCAACATGAACCAGCCTTTGATCTACAGGCATGTGGACCTTACGCTATCAGCAGTGAAGTGGCAGATACAGTTGGTATGCTTGGTCGGCTTGTAGAAGGGGTCAATGCTCTTCATATGGTTGCAGACCACACCATACTACTCACAAACAACACAGCTGCAGCCTTCTCTATACTAAACTGTTCAGCAATTGCAGACCTCAACTTACCACTGACAAGGCTGTCTCATGAGGACATGTTGAATCCTACTGTATCTTCTTGCCTCACATAGCCAGACACTACCTGAAGGTCTGGATGAGCTAGTTTGCTCAGGCATCAAGTGCAAAATACACCAGCAAACTGTTATGACACACTTGTCTCCTACCTATAAATGATAAAGTACCATCTTAATATTGTCTTGACTGAACACCAATGAATACAAAAATGTATATAACACTCTCATGTGGAATCAATGAAGAGCTTAGCACAAAATCCTACAAAAATTGTCGTGTCTACTAAAAGCACGATCAACCCAAAGTACAGCAATGTGAAGATGAAGAAGAGTCTAGTGCTAAAAAAAAAGCCACAACTCAAAAATACAGCATAGAAATTTACAATTTTGACTATTCTCCATTAAAGGATGCACTGGAAGCAGAACATTAGTCAGTGGGTGCAGAGATCGCCTCATTTATTTCATGTATGCTACGGTAGAAATGAAAATTCAGCTATAACTGGAAACCCGCTGACAGTACCCCTGTGCTCCTTCCTGCTTGACATTGCAAATGGTCCATGGAATGTACAATCTTATTTAGAAACGAAACCAAAACATTTGTAAGCATTTCCCACTCATTATTTCTTTGTTGCTTGACATTAAAAAAATGCCACATTATGGGAGAGTCGCACTCTAGTATTTTGCAAGTGGAGAAAACACAGATAATCTCCTTGGGAAAATATCTCAACTCAGCAAGAAGGCATACTTAAATGGCAATAAATTATAAAGGTTGACTTACAAAATTGTGTGTGGTGAGGGGAACATGATCCAGGAAATCCACCTGGAGCTCTTCTCCGATCAACGACGCGGCATCAGTATTCCAATCCAAGCGAGATTTCTTGCTGAAATAGGAGAAAAACTAATTAGCCAAACAAAAAGCAGAGACGTTAGCAAAAGTTCCTAGGGACTCAAAAAACACAATCTTTGCCAATTGGACATGTAACCCTTTGAAGCATGGATCAGGTACATAATGTATGTTTGCCTACATGCAGCTTTTTTGCAAGTGCTGCTGTAAGTAGACTGAATAGTGAAATTACATTTTGTCAACACTCTGAACTGCGATGATTTCAGATTTCAAGTCATTACCGTCGATGAGGGGGATATAGAGGGTTTGCTTCAAAATCATTAAGGTTGAAACCGACCCAAGACACAGCTCTAATGATACATTATTTGATGTTTTGAAGCAGCTTGTACTCGACTGCGATGGGTTGGGTTGAGGAGGGCCATGCAAATTTCCATCCTTCTGGTTTAAGATATTCAAAGTCAAAGGTGTTCAATATAGGTACAGGAAGGCTGGACACATTGTGAGATTATCCAAATAATTTTAGCATAAGATGTGCATACAATAACTTTTAACCAAACTTATTTACATAGTAAATTTGTCATTGATCTGGCCCTACTAGATCTAAGTTGGAGACAAATGCATTACACACCTGATTACAAATGCCCCACACTGCCAGACCTGCAGAACAGCTCAATGAATTGGAAGATCTCACAAAAATGTCTGCAAAAATCATCTCAAACATATAGCCTTTCATTATTTGCTTGAACATTTTTAAACATGTGGAATTAATTACATGAAGCTGATTGTTAATTACCAACAATACAACAACATTACCCAGGGAACGAAGAATGCTCATCTGACATTTGACTACTGGTGCCTTTTTAGGGTCCCTGATTAAAGGCCGTCTTTGCAGTTATGTTTATCGATTGGGTAACAAACATTTAAACTGTTTTGAGAATCCATTTTTAAGTCTTTGCATATCCCATGTGTTTCATTCAACTTTATTTTTTTCGGAACAAGAAGCTTTGAACATCCTTTAACCGCAAACTTATGTGTGAAAAACAATTTTCACAAATAGCAGCACTATGTTTTGGCAAAAGCTAACTTGTTTACTCTTCTCTCCAACCCCATTTTTAGTTACAATTTTTCTGCTCCTGTAAACGAGAAACACTATGAAATCCTGTAATCCTCCCTCTTTTCCGAAACAGTCCTGTTTGCAGCAAACAAAGCCCCTAGAACCAATTAAGGCCCCATGCATTTTACAGATCTTCCAATTTTTATCAAATTGTTATCAAGAGCAACTTTAGAAAACCCTTTATAGTACTGTGGAGTGTAGCAAGTAAACTAAATCCATGTATTACTCACCCACTTAAAGGAATTTTGTTAGATGGACATTGGTTGCCCTCAAATGACATTTATGAATTTTCACTAATTAAGCTATCTCCCTCTAGCTTATCACAAGAATTTAAATTCATTACAAATGGTTGTAACAAACTGTCAGCATTTGTTTTCACTAATTCCTCAAGTGATCTTGTTTTTGGGCCATGCCAACGTATTTCAGTCGTTCACTGGCCTACTTGATTTAGGAATGATTTTCATTGCGGTTAAAGTGGTCAGGCTGTTTAGCCCCACATTAATTTATAGCCAAATGATATAAAGGTTTTGTGTTAATAAAATGGAGAAAGATTTGCATGATTCACAGGAGTCATGAAAGACTCTTCCTCTCATCAAATCCTTGCTATTATATGCAAATGTGTTTGTACAATTGCAATGCAGTAGTGTTTACTGGCTAATGGCCACAAGTGGAGCTTTCATACCACATACAACTTACTCAAGGAGGCAGGGAGTCCTAGCTACAGGCAATAATGAAGCAACATTCCATGTAACCTTGCTCCCAGAATACAGCAATATAAAAGTAGTGTCCGTCTCAGCACTGATGCTGCTCATGCCACACTGTGTTCAAGGGCCGCTGTTTCCCTGTCTGGCAATGCAAGAACTATCAATGATATTGTTGAATTACCTAGGTGCATACTAACACATTTACAACTGGCAGCACAAGACGGTTGTCTGACTTCAAGTTATGGTCTAAGTTGTAATGGAAGTGACTGTAACCAGTTCAAGACCTTTACCAGTTAATCGCAGGTATTGCAGGGTGCACATTACAGGACTTGACTTTCAAGTGAATTCACACCATCTCCAAGTTGTAGACATTAATATGCTCAAAGAGCAATAGAAGAAGTTCATTATACTACAGCACAGGTCTTAGCTAGCCACTTGGTGTACAGATTAGAGATACAGAATTCACAATAAGTCCCCTTTATTGTTGGAGATTCAGAGAAAGTTTCTAAAACCTGTTTTATAAAGTATTCCACTCTTGATGCAAAAATGCTATAGATCTTTTAGCAAATATGTACTTTGTAGATGTTTCAAATGGGCTAGCCTGCCTTTTAACTGCTGTTAAACAATACTCTATGGAACTTTGTGAAGAATTGTATTGTGTATCTTGATGCTCTATAGACAACTGTCTTCATAAAATGTGTCCTTACTACTACAATTGACAACAGACCCGAGAGCCAAGAAAGCACAGTGAATCATGCCCCCGCCGGCTAACCATATTAAAGCCAGCAGCCAAACCTCCTCAGACAACTTGAGAAAAATAATCACTGAACATCGAGACATCACTCACTCCAGCAGAATGTGTAGCAATTTTATCTTCAGACAGCGGCAGGATCTTTCAATTCTCACACAATCAGAAACCCATGAACTGGCCCATGCTAGTGTTTCACATAAAGCAACAGAACCAGCAGATGTTTGGGCAACTCTGTTGAGAACCTCACAGTTATCAGTTGAAGTTCTTAACTACCCGTCTGTGAAAACGGACAGTCCGATTAAGCTATTAAACACCAGTTTTCATGACTGGGATCAATACAAACATTGCAAATTCAAATAATCTCATAATCAAAGCTCCAAAACAGTAGAAATTATGCGCAACCTTCTCCCTGGTTTTGGATGAACTGCAATCGCTCCCGCTGGTCTTAGGAGATATTTTCAACAACCTCAAGAAGGCTTCCCAACCTGACAGCCCGGAAAGCAACCTTACACTAGCCACAACCCAGGCTGCCCAAACCACAAAGGAACTTTTCCAGGTCGCGCCTCCTCCAGCACAAGCAGGCAAAGAGCGCTCGCCCAGTGGCCGTCGAAGCCAAGCCCCCTAGGCACTGCACACCTTCACAAGCACCGCAGCCCCAGCGGAGAACATCTTGTCAGCACCAGCAAACCAACTGTACCCCTTGATACAATAGTACAACCAAGGACGAGAACCGGGGTATACAAATTGTCAAGGACACAACTGCCTAGGACCCACAGAAGAAGAAACGACGCAAGGCATGTGAGCAGAAGGCTATGTGTGCCGGATGGAAAACGATCTACTCTTTTTTAAACAATTCAAACTACAATGTAAACCTACGCAGCCACAATGCCTTAGTGCAACAAGCAATCAACACTGGTCCTGGCCCGTCCAACCAAATGACAACCCAAGTCAGCAACACAGCCATCACAAAGTCTCTGCAAGATGAAATTGCTGAAGAAGGGAAAAAAGGATCCTCCAGAATCAATAACTATTTGAAAACACAAGCAGAAGGACACTCTCCTAGTAGGCCCGGTACCACGAAAGCAACCTTCGATCCTGTGGCCAAAAATTAATCTTCAGAACTGCCACAACATGATCAAAGAAATCGACAACCAAGTCCAGATACAGAAGATGTGTTGACAGTGCAAATCACCAAGCCCATTGACAGCATCAATAGCCCTACTGAGGGCACAACAGAGCTCAAAGAATACACCAAGATAAAATCAATAATCACCACAGCAAGGCCCCGCGGGTAATTTAGCATTGATCAGCTTTCCCCCAGTTCAGGGGCCAACTTGCCCCTAGATTGTCAGAACAGCGCCACTAGTTCAGAAGCCCCATCTTACAACACGATTGACAGTCAGGTAACCCTAACGTACCCCGAGTACCAATCGAGAGAGCTGTTTGATTTACTAAACGTGGAAACATCCTTTGCCTAATAAGTCAAATCCTAGACACTACCAAAATATGCTCAAACCACACCGCCTCTGTGGAATTCTTGGCTCCTACTTCAGGACGTACTAATGAGACCATTAAGGAATGTGGACGTCGTCTACAGCAGCCAACAAGGTACTGATGGCAGCAGAGACACTCAACAGTTGGAGGATACATGCCTCACACTACAGAGAACTAGCATATCTACATTACTTAGCCTCACATACGAGGAGCCGCAATCTCAGCGGCTCCCACAAAAACTATGTTAAGTCTTGAGAAATACACTGAGCAAATCACCTGGTCCCTTCAGTTCCTAAGATCCTCAACTCGGCCAGATGTTCAACAGAGTGCTAACATCAGACCACGACTGGAGCTGGATCTCCAGAGCCCTGAATCAACCCAAAAGGCAAGCATGAACGTCTCCTCTGTAGCGAAACCGACTGAGCTGGCAGGTAAACTTTAAATCTGCTCATGGCTCATTAATGGCTTGTCAGATAAATTAGCCGATAGTGAGACTCTCGGATTTCTGCCCTCATTTCAGATAATCTTACTTCAAGAAACTTGGGCAGAAAAGGCGCCCATGATGCAAGGCTATATCAGCTACTCGGTGTCTGCAAAAAAAGAATCTGTTTATGGCAGCCACTGCGGGGGGACTAACAATTTATATGCAGGCTGTCCTAAAAGGCAACTATCCAATTAAACAGATAGAATGGAACGGCCTGCACATTTTTCAAACACTCTCATACATGGTCCAAGCACGCTCAACCTGACGCTCATAAACATAGATATATATATACCTCCTAAAGCAGCAATAAAACAAACAGCCATCAAACTTTTAAAAAAGGCAATCTCTGATCTTCAAGACGGCCCACAGCCAACAGAAATTGTCCTCTCTGGGGACTTTAACATGAACTTAATCAAGTCTTCGTAAGACGAAGAGTTAATAACAACCCAGAATGTGTTCTGGTTAGTCCCAGAACAAACTCAAACCTTCGTCTTCAGGCATCACAAAATCGACAAGTCCCTCATAAAGGAATTAGAGTATTCCAACTTAAGAGCAATCAACGGCCATTTACAATCTGAGAGTCCACCTTGTTTTACATATCATAACCATAAGACCCTCACTCTAATAGACTTCACTGTGCTGTCTGTCACACTTATGTATTTAGCTTTTAGGTTTTCAATAATACCAAGAGGTAAAAGCAACCATCTACTGCAAGAACTATGTCTTGCCTTCATCCCAGACAACCATACATCAGAAGGTAAGTTGTTATTGTTTCAAGTTATTTAAAACATAACAATGTAACCTAGAACATCTCAAGCAGTAAAAACAAGGTTAAATCAAATAAAATCACAATTCGTCAATTCACACATGCGCCCTTCAAGAGCGGTAAAAACAAGATAAAATCAGATACCATAGTTGATTCATTTGAGCGTTGTCCCGTTCAATCCATTCATCCGAAAAACATAGACTTTGAATAAATGACTATTATGCATATTGACTTCATTCAAGAGCACAAATCCTGTAATGCATGTAGCCTGCCCCACCCGTTCCCCACTCGGTCTAGACCAAGTGCCATTGCCGGACTAAGGCCAGTGAGTAGCGAGCAAAACACTGTCCTATCAGTCTAAAGATATTAGGGAAGAATGATAGCATAAATGACCGGCTCTATTCAACTTTGTAGGGCTTATGAACAGCCACATTTGTAAAGTACGATATTCAGTGGCTTATGGCTAGACAGTGATAGCTTGTGATAGCTTGTAAAAGGCCTAACTTGCCTTGAGGGACCGGTTCTCAGCTTGCTTGAAGACAAGTCCACATCTGATTCAATAAAACTCCGGGCCCATAGGGCACCCAATCAGATCATAAAATACTGGATGTGAAAAACGGGGCCAGAGGTGGACAACTTGGTGTTTTGTTTTAGACTGGATTTAATGCAAAGTTTTGGCTTGGAATCAAGTCAGCAGCCCAATCTTTCAACTGTCTGTAGACCTCGAATTCAGTAACAAACACTTGCCCAAGGAATTTCATGCACCTGGCTGAAAGCTGCATATCAGCACCACTCAAACATGCAATAACAGCATAGTTGCATTGAGTGATGTCCAAGCTTCGAAATATCGGCTTCAGCCAACTGCACCTTAAGCTTTTTAGAGCAGGACAAAGGCAGATTACATGCATCTGTGATTCCTGCCTAAAATTGCATAGTTGACATTTATGATTGGAAGAGCCTTTTAAGTGCCCACATTGATATGCTTTTAAAAGAATTAGCCAGCATCGCATCTTCAAGAGATCTTTTTTGAGCACCTGTTTCATGGGGCTGGATAGATATAGGGTTTTCCCTGGCCTTGGTAAGACGACATACAGAGGTCTGCATGGGCCTTTTGCGCTAGCTCTTGCAGGTCTTCTTTCCTTGATTTATTTTTCCATTTGTGACTAGGATTTTGGTCGTTGACTTTGGAGGCAGATTTTGTATAGGGATACTCTGGGCCCCCAAATGTTCAGTTGCAGTTATCGCATAGAGTATCTAGTGGTGTTTCTTTTCTAGAATGCCAAGCCATATTAGTTCTTTGAGGGTTATTTTGGGGGCCCTCTTAAGCTTGGCATAGAAGGTGAAAAATATATCTTTCAACATAACTGATTGTTTACTCAGTCCAAATTCTAGCAGTATTTGGGATGGCATTGTGGCAATGGGAAGAAGAAACAGGTTTCTGTAGCATCACGTTTGCACTTTGTCCAGCCATGAGTCAATTTGATCTTTAAATATCAATAGACCATTATAGGTTAGGGTTGGCATGAATTTAACTTCAATCACTTTGCTGCATGCAGCCTACATAGAGAAAATGGAGAGTGTGCATGACTGGTTTGTTCGGCCCTAGAGGGCCGACCATACAGTCAGGGCCCACAGCATTGGGCAAGCCACTCCTCCCCGACACGCCAACCCACCCGCTCCCAACCAGGCATACCGTTCTGCTTTCTCGCAGAGTGAGAAGCAGAAACATAAAATGGTATTTAAAATACCATTTTATGTTTCGGCTTCTCGCACTCCGAGAAAGCAGTGGGGCGACGCTCCTCCGCCCTAATGGAAGAGCCGCCCCTGATTGCAGTACTGTGCAAGAGTCTCCAGCGATCGTTGAAGTGTGGGCAAATTGTAATGTCTCATCTGCATACTAGAGGCAATGGGAGCTTGTATCCAGTTATGTCAACATCTGGTGATTATTTTGGGGTTTATGCATGGTTTGTTGTTGAGCAGACATGAGACACCATTGGGGCAGAATGATGTTGGGTACTGCAAGATGTGTATGCTCAAAGCCGAATAGAACAAGGCTGTGACCAATGAAAAAACAGCCATAAATGTTCCCCAACCATCCCCCTCCCATGCTCCTCCAGCAGGCTCATTAAACAACCCGCCAACAACCTACGTCCTCTCGCTCCGAGAGAGCACCCTGCAGTATGGTCTGCCATCACCCAACCTGTCATGCAGCGGCCACTCGGGATAGACAGCCTGAGGACCAATGCTTGTCTGCACCCTGAGTATTACCTTCCACCAGAGAAAAGGGCAGAGAGTAAGTCTGCAGAACTCAAAGGGGGGTGACCCAAAGGATGCCAGCAAGGGGGGCGATAGGGTAGACTATTAGGAGCCCAGCAAGAGATAGAGTCATTTGGGTAGTTGGGTTATGTGTGTAACTCTTGTACTAGCCCATCCCGACCTAAAATAAGCCAAACCCCTAGCCTATGTACAGTTATCTCAGAGGCTCACTGAACTACTCCACTGACCAGAGTCCATGTAGGAGCACAGTCATTCCAAAGACCCACAGACTCGAGCTCATCCCCATGTGAATGCATCCCTAGTTCCAAACATTTAACCTACCATCAAAACATGGACTTCTAGGGCTTTTTCATACACCACAAGAAAGGATGCACAGTCCACCCGGATGAACAAGTCACTACTTATCAGGTCAAGACCAAAACTGAGTATTCACCGACCCCTCTTTCCTTTAAATGCATCCGCGAGGTAGCATTACTGGTGTAAGTGAACACGTATAACACCTGTTTGCGAGTGTACATGTTTAGTCAACTTCTCTCTGAAATCAAAATGACGCAAGTTTTTGCGATGCTTGTTTTCTGTAGAGGGGGCTTAGACAGATCAATGTTTTGCATTTATAAAAGTCTACCAACATTTCACTAACGTTTACAACTACTGCACATGCCCGATAGCCACCTTGCAAATCTGCACATCTGTGCCTTAGTCATTCTCAAGCATCTTCAACCTCTACTCTCGAATAGAACCAAACACCTCATCGTTGTGTAAAGCCTACAATACTTGAACCAACATGCTTTAGCATTATGTGGAGGCAAATCATCAAGCAGCGTGCTAGATGCAATGAAAGGGGCAGGACAGGGAATAAGGATACAACAGGAAGGTGTAAAGGAAAAAGAAGAAGAAAAAGAAGAAGAAGAAAAAGAAGGAAAAAAAAGAAGAAAAAAAAGAGAAAGAAAAAGAAGAAAGCTCCGTGTGATAACTGCACATTTTAAAACCATCCAATCCACAACAGAGAAACAACATGACGTTAAAACATATTTCGTACCCTTTCTGCTCGTGAAGTAACCGGAACACTGCACAGCATTCCGGCTGCAGGCCTCGTACTTTAAGGGCCTTCATGAGGCAATCGTGTAGGCTCATCCCATTCCGCACGCTGACCTGCAAACAAGAGGGAAGGTGAGATCTCAATGCAGTATCTACCTAGGCAGAAGGGGGCGCCAGAACAGTTCAAGAAAATGTTAGTGAAGGTGTAATTCATTAGACACCTGGAACAACCAGTACATATGCGTTAATCTAGTGATGAACTTGTTATGTTGAGCCTGGCTGCTCCTAAATTTAATAGGCCACCGTTCGACAAAAACATTATATAAAATCATTGGTAAAAAAAGAATGGAGGAAAACAAGAACTAAGCATCAAGGAAAACAAACTAGAGCAACTTGAATATATACCTATTCCTTCCTTTCCATCGTATTCCCATTTTCATGAAGGGCTAGGCAGAGCATGGAATGTTTGTTTTCTATCATGAAGTTGCAGCAGGTCGAGGGTATTCACACTGAGGTGTATTATTTGATCGTAACCTAACTTAAAAGCTATCTATACATTCCAGAACATTATCTGCTACTCTATTAATCTCAGGATTAAGAAGTTTCAATAACCTAAATGGGGGGAGAGAAAGTGGTTAATACGCTCTAATTAATACCCATCACACACTCCAACAGCAACATCTGTACTAATGCTAACATGTGATGCACTAGATAAGTTTCCATATGCTAAAATCTAGTATCAACATACTAGAAGCTCCTTTGGAAAGGTATGTTATCCAAGCTTCCACACTCCGAACAAAGTTATAATATTGGAGATAGATATGCACTCTCGCCGGCCAGCATGCTTGAAGCAATTGTTGGGATAGCTGATTCTATTACAGGACCGGAGGCTTCGTATTATGCTTCTCTTTCTTATTTATTGCTACTCACAGCAGCCAATGAAAACTTTTCTTATGTAAAACAAACTACATTTCCCATGATGCATGCACCACATCACTTCCTGCAGAGCCCCATAAGAGCCAGTAATACCGGAACCAGTCCTCTTTCTTTGCTGCTCACGCAGACAGTTGAGATCTCCATTATTGGCATTGCTAATGTGTTGTTTTTATGATTGATGCTTTAATTGCTGTCAGCGGCGCATTGTCAGTGTATTACTAAGCTTAACTAACGCCGCTTTGCTTCTTAAATGAACTGCCCGACTATTGCCTTGACCGCTGTGTAGGCGGGTCGGATTTCGCGCCCTTGGCGCTACGGGGCTCCCGCAGGGAGCGGGGATGCTTTATGAGCTTTGCCGAGTCCCCCGAGTACGGCGATCGATGCGGGTGTGCATCGCGCCGATTTTGCAACTAAAAGACGCGGCGCACAGCCGCTTTGTCAGTCTAAATTTCAGCGCGTTTAGCGCTTAAGCAGAACATTGGGCACGGTACCGCCCCGCCTTCGGCGGGTGAAATTCACCTTTTGAGATAGCGTGAAGGCTCCCCTCATATGTCGGTGCGCTGGGAGCCTGTCACTTTTACTTTTGTTTTAGGTTTCCACGTGCGTAGCCCAATTGGGCTATTTTGGTAGGATTTGGGCTACGCACGTCGTAAATGCCCGTCTTCTGTCGTTTTTCTTTTGTTTTTGCCACTCCAGGCTGAGTTCCATACAGAGAGCACTGCTTTACGCCTGGCTGGCTGCAAAAACGACCTGGGCCTGGAGGGAGCACACCTCCTTGGATATTTTCTTGCTCTTTTGGCTCCACTACGCCCTGTGGGCTGTGATAATTGAGATACAGCTTTGGCTGAGGAGCTAGGTACCTGTACTGTTGTGCTGTGGGTTGGCTACCCCCCTTTACTACTCCTTACTGTTGCCTTATGAGCAAGTACTTCTATAAATTTGGCTCCACCATGGAAAATTGGGTGCACTATGAGGAGGATGACACCTTATACGAGGAGGAAGTACGTACACCTTCCATCGAGGAAAATATTGTTGAGGCCCTGGACGCTTCCGTGCAGGAGTCAGTCAACAAGGCCCTGGAGAAGGCAGTTCCGGGAACTGTGCAGCAGGCATTGGCGACTGCGTTGAAGCCTATTACTAGGCAATTGGAGAGGTTCGCTTAGCATCATGGCTTCACTACCCCAGCAGGGGCTCCGGCAGAAGGGCCACAGCCTAAGCCCTGGCGTCATTCTGCCTCTTACTCGTCACTTCCGCATCCTGAGACGGAGAGAGAGAGGGTGCAGGATACCGACTCGGAACCTGGTTCCACCTCATCGGACACCCCAGATGATTCCCCTCCCAAGAAGAAATCTAGGAAGGCTAAGAATGTGGAGACTCCACAGACGGCCCCTACGCCTTTCACATTCAACCCCTCTGATATTGTTCATCCTAGGTCCTCTGTACCTGCATGAGAATTTGCGCAAAAGTTTTGACAAGGAGGTGCGCAACAGACTGCGGTCAATGTCCCCGACCGGATCTTTCGGACAAGGTGGCTGAAACGCCAGAAATTGACTCTAGTCTACTAACCTTCCTTAAAAAGTTTACCAAGGACCCTAAGAAGGGTATAGATCGCACCTGGCGAGGGTGCCAAGACAAGCTTCTTGATGTGGTCGGTCCCTTGGCCAAGATATTGGAGATGGCTCTAGAGGCGCAGGAATCGGGAACCACTATTGATTCCCATGTGTTGGCGGGCTGGACCCAGCGGGCCATCTGCCTATTAGGTAATGCCAACTGCGCAATCTCCACGGAGCACAGAATGCCCATTCTGATGCGCATGGAATCTAATCTAACGGAGTTGGCGGCGGCAGAGCCTGGCCCATTGGCGGACGGAAACCTCTTCGGCGACCGTTTCGTCAAAGATGTGGCGAAATACGTGGGCACTTTCACGACCCTGGATAAAGCACAGGCAGGAATCAAACGTGTATTTCAAGCGGGGGTTTTCAAAAGGGCCGGACGAGGCAGGGGACGCTCGTTTGGCCGTCAATTCTCACAAGGTCCTCAGCGAGGAGACTTCGGACGCGGCAGGGGAGAGTGGGACTCTACCCGCGGCGGCACCTTCTACCCCACCAGGCAACACAACAAGAAACGCTTTAACAAGGGATCCTATCGGGGAGGATTCCAGAACACCGAGTCTTCAGGTGAGCGCTCCAGACTTATTTCTTCTTCCATTGGGGGGACGTATTCAGCAGTTTTATCACAATTGGGTTCAACTATCGCAGGATGCCTGGGTTTTGCAGACAGTTCAGGGATTTCATCTAGAGTTCTTCCAGACTCCTTGTCAGGTTCATCGGCCCAGACAGCTTTCTTTTTCCCAACTAGAGTGCGATTTCATAGATTCAGAAATAGAAGGATTGCTGCAGAAACACGCGATAGCACCTTGCGACGAGGGCCCTCGCGGTTTCTGCAGCAATATTTTTCTGGTACAGAAGAAAGGCGGTGGTTACAGGTTGGTACTCAATTTGAAGGATTTCAACCAGTACATGAATTACAAGCACTTCAAGATGGAGGGCATCCATCTGTTGGCAGACCTACTGAAGCAGGGGGACTGGTTGGTCCGTCTGGACCTGAAGGACACCTATCTGTCCGTTCCCATATATCGCCCTCATCGCAGATTCCTTCAATTTCAATGGCGGAACCGGTGGTACGAATATTTGGTCCTTCCTTTCGGACTTTCCTCAGCACCGTGGTGCTTCACCAAGGTTCTGAAACCTGTCGTAGCCTACCTCAGGGAACAAGGAGTTCGCATGATTGTCTACTTAGACGACATGCTCATCATGGCGCAGTCTCAGACGTTGGCAGTTCAGCATTTGCGCATGACCATTCGTATCTTGCAGAACCTGGGGTTTGTGATCAACGAACCAAAATCGGTTCTGTGCCCCACGCAGACGATAGATTTTCTGGGGTTCGTCATAAACTCTCAGACGGCCCAGCTCAGTCTTCCACGTTCTAAACTTTGGGATACCAAGTTCCTGACCAAACAAATGTTTTCTCTCAGGGTGATTGCCCGGATAGTGGGACTTCTTGCGTCGTCCATTCAAGCAATATTTCCGGGACCCCTACACTACAGGGCCCTTCAACGACTCAAAATTCAACACTTGCAAAAGGGTCTTTCATACACGGACTTAGTCCCTCTTTCCCCGGAAGTGCGGGATGAAATGCAGTGGTGGCTGGCCCACGTGGAAGCGGGGAAAGGCAGAGCGATTTTCAGCTCACTGCCGGAAGTGGTCATAGAATCCGACGCCAGCCGTTGGGGTTGGGGAGCGCGCTGCGAAAATATTTCCACAGGGGGACGTTGGTCCCTAGTAGAGTTAAATCTTCACATAAATTGTCTAGAACTCTTTGCAGGATCATTTGCGATCAGGACACTATCTCCCAGACAGGTCTCATGTTGCATCCTTCTTCGGATGGACAACATATCGGCGGTACGGTACATCAACAAACTGGGGGGCACGAGGTCCTCAATGCTGGTAGAGATAGCAAATGACTTTTGGCATTATTGCCTGAGTCATCAGATTTCGGTCATACATTCTGGGTCAGTCCAATGTAGTGGCGGATTGGAACGCACGCCACCTCAAGGACTACAGCGACTGGCAACTCCTCCCATGGGTGGTCCAGTGGTTGCAGGAGATATGGGTGTTCTGCGAGATCGACCTGTTTGCCTCCAGGCTGATTCGTCAAATGACGAAGTTTTTCAGCTGGAGGCCGGACCCATTGGCTCTGGCGACGGATGCCTTTGCACAGGAGTGGACTCAGACTTTGAATTATGCGTTTCCACCCTTCATTCTCATTCCTCGCGTGTTCACTCAGGTGATGCGCCAGAAAGCGGAGGTGATATTAGTGACTCCCTTGTGGAAGTCGCAGCCTTGGTTCCCGTTGTTGCTGGAGGCGAGTTGCGACTTCCCCAGGAGGATCACATGGTCCTCAACAATGCTCCAGGGCCCTCATGGAGAGAAGCACCCGATGGTTCTATCGGGGCATCTGTCACTGATGGCCTGGAGACTTTCAGGCAGTGTTGGCAAATGCCAGGGTTTTCGGAACAAGCGTCAGGCTTCATCAACCAAGCGTGGGTCCCCTCTACCAGGAAGCGATATTCTTCAGCCTGGGGATGCTGGGTTCGTTGGTGCATGGGACAGCATGTGGATCCCGTGGGGGCAGAATTACCCTTTATTGTAAACTTCCTGTCCGAAAAAGCATCGGAAGGTTTAGCGTATCGCTCTGTTAATAATTTCCGTTCAGCCATATCGGCGGGCCACTCTCAGATCGAGGGCAAACCTGTCGGGATGCACCCTTTAATATGCAAACTCCTAAAGGGTATCAGAGTAGCTAATCCACGCAAACCAAAATATTCTTCCTTGTGAGATGTCTCGCTGGTTCTTTCCCTGTTTCACAGATGGCCCAACAACAGTATGTTGTCCAGGAAACAATTATCGGCCAAACTGGCCATGTTGCTATGCCTAGCGGCTTGTAGACGTTCCTCGGATGTTAATGCTCTTGATATTACAGGTAGAGTATTTACTCCGGAGGGAGTTTCATTTAATATTACGTCTAGAACTAAAACCATGCTTTTCCCGACAATGCTAAACTTTGTGTGGTCCAATGCCTTAAGGTTTATGAAGAATGTACCAGGTCTACCAGGCCTGATGGTGGGGTACAATTGTTGATTGCTCTGCAGAAACTGTACAAACCTGTTACTGCGGCTACTATAGCCAGATGGTTAAATAATGTTATGCAGGAGGCAGGTGTCGATACTCAGGTCTTTGGTGCACATTCTGTTCGAGGCGCTATGGCCTCTAAGACCTTCATGTTGGGTTCTACTGTGCAGGATATCATGCATTCTGCAGATTGGTCTTCTGAGTCAACATTTAAACAGTTTTATTATAAACCGGTGGGTGACATATCTTCTGTAGTTTTTAATCAGCGTTAAACTAGCATAATACGAAGCCTCCGGTCCTGTAATAGAATAAAAAATTAGCTAGCATTCGCGTCAAGAATTTTCAATTCTATTAAGGACACGGAGGCGAGGATTATCCCACCCGGTTAAATTACAGTATTGTAATTATTGCCCACCCGTTTGCATACATATTCTGGTTATACAGAAGTTACGGGTTGTTCTATCTCTGTTTTTTCAGGTTCCGAAAAGAAGATGGATTAGTCGTAATCCTGCCTGAAGTTGACGTTCCTCCCAGCTGGTCTGGTTCTTCCACATTGGAAGCTGTTGTTGGACTTTGTTATAATTATTGGACTTTAATGTTCGGAGCAAAGAAAGAGGACTGCTTCCGGTATTACTGGCTCTTATGGGGCTCTGCAGGAAGTTTTCATTGGCTGCTGTGAGTAGCAATAAATAAGAAAGAGAAGCATAATCCTCGCCTCCGTGTCCTTAATAGAATTGAAAATTCTTGGCACGAATGCTAGCTAATTTTTTATTTGTCACCAACATCCTCTGTCATCATCTTCTCTGTGCTGATTTATTCACAAATGACTGAGTGTAAATCAAATACTAACCAATCGTACTTGTCAGCTTGTGAAAACTGGATGAACACATCTTGGGTTCAAGGCTTCATTGTATGCCCCACCCTTAATATATAAGAAAGTGCCCGGCTGCAAAGTGAGTTGCTGAATACTCGGCTGCCATATCGGATTCAGATACAGATGTAAGTTGATGTGCAAGGCGAAACGTTCTCACAGTGAACCAGGCATCACATTACTTGGAATAAGTTCCATCGACAATTGTGACCCCATTCTTTTCACAAACTTAGGCAACCCTGCTGTGCCATTTGTGTGCCTTAATGGTGTCTATTTTTATAAAGGGTGAGTGATCAGTTATTTAAAAAAAAAAAATATATATATATATATATATATATATATATATATATATATATATATATATATATATATATATATATATATTACCTACTGGCGGTCGCCAGTAGGTAGTTATAGTTAGGACCACGTTTCCATAGGAAAACCTCAACATTCTATTTTGAATAACTTTGGCGCCGGTCGACGAATCCTCGCGAATTTCTCAAAATAGGTGGGGCGCTACGCTCCGCTCCTACCCTGAAAGTCTCGGGGGGATTCGTCAAGCGGGGGCTGAGATAAAAGGGGGGTCCCAAAACGCGTTTTTCCCATGCATTTTTCCATAGGACCTTTAGACAGGGCTACAGCCCGAACGGCTGAACAGAATTACTAGAAATTTGGCAGAGAGGTAGTCCTCAGGTCAAGGAAGTGCCTTTTGTAGGTTTGGTGTAAATCTGTTCAGTAGATTCTGAGAAAATAGCCTTTAAATCAATATATATATCTGAGCCCGCTTACGGTACGCTTACCGTACGCTTACGGTAAGCGTACGGCGGCGTGCGCGAGCGCGATTCTGATTGGCTGTTAGATCTTAGTAAACATTCGAATCGGTCGAAACCAGGAAGCGGCGGCCGCCATTTTGTGTATTTCACTCTGAAAAAAAAGAGTGAAAACAAGGAAAGGGGGCAATGAGGAGAGTTACAGACCCCCTAACATTTGTAAGGGGGTCAAAGAAGGACAGAAAAGTACAAAAAAAACATTTATTGATTTAAAAAAAAATCACGGGGTACGCGTACGGTAAGCTTACGGTAAGCGTACGGTAAAAAAAAAAAAAAATAGATAAATGAAAAGCAGATTTAAGAGTTTAGAAATTAGGGAGCTCTAAAAAGAGCTGTTGTGTTTATGAAGTCATTTTTTTAGTGGTACCTACAAGTAAGTACCGATGCAGAGTCTAAGGTTCAAGAGGAAGACTCTGTTCCCTTCATCATTGAAGTGCACACCATCTCCTCTATAAATGTCTTGCATGTCATAACGCAAGTTGTTGTGGTAAATGGCACCCATACCATAGTCACGGAGGAAAGCAGAAACAGATTTGTTGACGTGCTTTCTTGCTTTGTCAATCTGTGGACAGAAATGATTGGACCAGTTCCATTTTTGCCTTTGGCATATGTTGGAAAACACAAAGGCAGTTTTAGGGAAAAGTGTAAACAGTTGTGCAAAGGTGTCCTTCATAAGCATTTCCAGACCTACCCCAGTCAAAGTGCCTAGGTCATTGCCACCACAGTGCACTATTATGAGGTCAGGGTGTTGGATTTGAATGAAGGATTTCACCAATGGCATCAATTGGTGCCACTTTAACCCTCTCTGACCAATCCATTTAATGTCTACATTTGGCAAAGCAAGGTCTCTCACCATATCTGTTTTCTCTGCAAACTTTTCACTCCAGAAGACATAGCTGTGCCCTACAATCCACACTGTGAACATCTTCAAAGGAGAACTGGATGCACTCAGGAGGTGTCTTTCAGTAGAATGGCAATAAGAAAAAAAAGACAGTTTGGAAATGGAGGCATACATATTTTTTTAAAACAAAAAGAACTGATTGGCTGTTTCATACCATTCTAGAATAAAAACTAGGCTGTATGTGAAAATTAATAGAAGCATGTTTTGTATTGGTACAAAAAAATGTGTAACCAAAGAACAGTACTATGGATTTGCTGTAAGGTTTGAAAAGTCAAGCACTCTTGCTCTGTGGAATTGAAACATTGTGTGTCGAACTTCTGACCTAACTGCACACAGCAGTGTTCCATGAGCTGTTGCTATGGTAGCAGGCAGAAGTCAAGTTGGGGGAAGGGTACTAGGCAGAAGTCAAGTTGGGGGCAGGGTACTTTTGGAAAAGGGTTGGTTTTCAACCAATAGAAATGTGTGAATACATGTGAAAAAAAGGGGGAAGCACTGAGATTTGAAACTTACATGTATATGTGTGGAAAAATAGAGGGAAAGTTTGCCATTATCTGGTTCTGCTGAGAGGAGAGAGGTGAACAGAACAGAGATCCTGGCTCTGATAATCTGCTGTTTGAGTGTCACATTTCTTTCACAACTAACTAATTTTAAAGGTGAGTTTACAGTTTGAGAGGGGATGTATGTGGTAACTTAAGAAATGAATAATAGAAATGGGAATTGTTTTTGTTGTAGTTACACATGGTGGTTTCATAATGTGTCAGTGTGTAAAAGTGATTTACACTTGCCCCGAAAAAAAAAAAGAGCAGTAAGTGTGCTTTCAAATTGGCAAAGAAATTTCGTTTTGGCACTAATGTGAAAACATGACTCTGTGTGCATAGAAGAATTATAGGCAGAGATTTATTGCGTCTTGCTCTGGTGATTTCACAGTTGCATTAGATGGAAAGGGGGAGCGAATTTTTGGGGGAAGAAGCAGAGGCTTAGCACACACCCATGTCCTTGCCGTGTATAGTCATGCACAGTATTTACAAGCGAGTGGGGTTTTCAGGTTTAAGTCTGTAATGCAAATACATTCAGCATCTCTAAGGCTGGTTGCCCTTGGTGGAGTGTAGGCAGTCACAGAGAATGCACATGGTGGTGGTCTGAAAAAAAAACAGCTTG
Organism: Triturus cristatus; assembly: GCF_964204655.1. Taxonomy (NCBI): domain Eukaryota; kingdom Metazoa; phylum Chordata; class Amphibia; order Caudata; family Salamandridae; genus Triturus; species Triturus cristatus. Next base: position 244,490,883 of record NC_140592.1, on the reverse strand, counting down.
GACACGTGCAATTAAATAAATCAAAAATAGTGGTTTCATAATGTGTCAGTCTGTAAAAGTGATTTCAAATTGTAAAAAGAGATTTTCACTTGGCCCGAAAAAAAAAAGAGCAGTAAGTGTGCTTTCAAATTGGCAAAGAAATTTCGTTGTGGGACTAATGTGAAAACATGACTCTGTGTGCATAGAAGAATTATAGGCAGAGATTTATTGCGTCTTGCTCTGGTGATTTCACAGTTGCATTAGATGGAAAGGGGGAGCGAATTATTGGGGGAAGAAGCAGAGGCTTAGCACACACCCATGTCCTTGCCGTGTATAGTCATGCACAGTATTTACAAGCCAGTGGGGTTTTCAGGTTTAAGTCTGTAATGCAAATACATTCAGCATCACTAAGGCTGGTTGCCCTTGCTGGAGTGTAGGCAGTCACAGAGAATGCACATGGTGTTGGTCTGAAAAAAAAACAGCTTGGACACGTCCAATTAAATAAATCAAAAATAGTGGTTTCATAATGTGTCAGTCTGTAAAAGTGATTTCAAATTGTAAAAAGAGATTTTCACTTGGCCCGAAAAAAAAAGAGCAGTAAGTGTGCTTTCAAATTGGTAAAGAAATTTCGTTTTGGCACTAATGTGAAAACATGACTCTGTGTGCATAGAAGAATTATAGGCAGAGATTTATTGCGTCTTGCTCTGGTGATTTCACAGTTGCATTAGATGGAAAGGGGGAGCGAATTATTGGGGGAAGAAGCAGAGGCTTAGCACACACCCATGTCCTTGCCGTGTATAGTCATGCACAGTATTTACAAGCCAGTGGGGTTTTCAGGTTTAAGTCTGTAATGCAAATACATTCAGCATCACTAAGGCTGGTTGCCCTTGCTGGAGTGTAGGCAGTCACAGAGAATGCACATGGTGGTGGTCTGAAAAAAAAACAGCTTGGACACGTGCAATTAAATAAATCAAAAATAGTGGTTTCATAATGTGTCAGTCTGTAAAAGTGATTTCAAATTGTAAAAAGAGATTTTCACTTGGCCCGAAAAAAAAAGAGCAGTAAGTGTGCTTTCAAATTGGCAAAGAAATTTCGTTTTGGCACTAATGTGAAAACATGACTCTGTGTGCATAGAAGAATTATAGGCAGAGATTTATTGCGTCTTGCTCTGGTGATTTCACAGTTGCATTAGATGGAAAGGGGGAGCGAATTTTTGGGGGAAGAAGCAGAGGCTTAGCACACACCCATGTCCTTGCCGTGTATAGTCATGCACAGTATTTACAAGCCAGTGGGGTTTTCAGGTTTAAGTCTGTAATGCAAATACATTCAGCATCACTAAGGCTGGTTGCCCTTGGTGGAGTGTAGGCAGTCACAGAGAATGCACATGGTGTTGGTCTGAAAAAAAAACAGCTTGGACACGTCCAATTTAATAAATCAAAAATAGTGGTTTCATAATGTGTCAGTCTGTAAAAGTGATTTCAAATTGTAAAAAGAGATTTTCACTTGGCCCGAAAAAAAAAGAGCAGTAAGTGTGCTTTGAAATTGGCAAAGAAATTTCGTTTTGGCACTAATGTGAAAACATGACTCTGTGTGCATAGAAGAATTATAGGCAGAGATTTATTGCGTCTTGCTCTGGTGATTTCACAGTTGCATTAGATGGAAAGGGGGAGCGAATTTTTGGGGGAAGAAGCAGAGGCTTAGCACACACCCATGTCCTTGCCGTGTATAGTCATGCACAGTATTTACAAGCCAGTGGGGTTTTCAGGTTTAAGTCTGTAATGCAAATACATTCAGCATCACTAAGGCTGGTTGCCCTTGCTGGAGTGTAGGCAGTCACAGAGAATACACATGGTGGTGGTCTGAAAAAACAGCTTGGACATGTGCATTTAAATAAATCAAAAAAAGTGGTTTTATAATGTGTCAGTCTGTAAAAGTGATTTCCAATTGTAAAAAGTGATTTTCACTTGGCCCGAAAAAAAAAGAGCAGTAAGTGTGCTTTCAAAATGGCAAAGAAATTTCGTTTTGGCACTAATGTGAAAACATGACTCTGTGTGCATAGAAGAATTATAGGCAGAGATTTATTGCGTCTTGCTCTGGTGATTTCACAGTTGCATTAGATGGAAAGGGGGAGCGAATTTTTGGGGGAAGAAGCAGAGGCTTAGCACACACCCATGTCCTTGCCGTGTATAGTCATGCACAGTATTTACAAGCCAGTGGGGTTTTCAGGTTTAAGTCTGTAATGCAAATACATTCAGCATCACTAAGGCTGGTTGCCCTTGCTGGAGTGTAGGCAGTCACAGAGAATGCACATGGTGGTGGTCTGAAAAAAAAACAGCTTGGACACGTGCAATTAAATAAATCAAAAATAGTGGTTTCATAATGTGTCAGTCTGTAAAAGTGATTTCAAATTGTAAAAAGAGATTTTCACTTGGCCCGAAAAAAAAAGAGCAGTAAGTGTGCTTTCAAATTGGCAAAGAAATTTCGTTTTGGGACTAATGTGAAAACATGACTCTGTGTGCATAGAAGAATTATAGGCAGAGATTTATTGCGTCTTGCTCTGGTGATTTCACAGTTGCATTAGATGGAAAGGGGGAGCGAATTATTGGGGGAAGAAGCAGAGGCTTAGCACACACCCATGTGCTTGCCGTGTATAATCATGCACAGTATTTACAAGCCAGTGGGGTTTTCAGGTTTAAGTCTGTAATGCAAATACATTCAGCATCACTAAGGCTGGTTGCCCTTGGTGGAGTGTAGCACTGTGGACATGGGCTTTTTAAAAAATCTGAAAAGTGGTTTCATAATGTGACAGTTTGTAAAAGAGATTTTCACTTGCCCAAAAAAAAGAGCAGTTTGTGTGCATTCAAATTGGCAAAGAAATTTCGTTTTGTGACTATTGTGAAAAGAAATGTAGTAATATATTTAAATACAATAACAGATTTTTTTTTTAGTTTTTTTCAGGTATTGCTGAAGAACAGTGAACAAAATTTAAGATGCCTACAAAATCTCGAGTTCAAAAAACGCTAAAAAAAAACAATATTTGAAGACAACTGGAGGACCAAAGTTAGTAGAAGATGCTGATGTTGGGAAAAAGAAAAAATCTTCTGGTAAGCAAAAAAAACAATTCCTAAACAAAATATTTAAAACAAAGAAAAATGTACAAAATGTCTGTTCTCGGAAAAATGTAACAAAACATAGAGAACAGCAAAAAATTGAGAATTTAGTTAATGCAAATATACCTTCTGCAATTGAAAAGTTTAACATAAACAGAAAAACAGCATTTAAAGAGATACGTAGAAAAATGTTTCAGAGAAGAGTTATGTCCAATTTGATAAAGGATATAAAGAAATATAAGCAAAAGGCTAAATATTACAAGAGAAAAAAAGAAATTGAAGCCATTGCAGCAAAAGCATTAGAATTAAAAAGGAAACTATTCATATTAATTTTGAATAGGATGCGTACATTAGATAAAATGGTTAATGTACTGAAATCACAAAGCAAAAGCAAAAGAGTAGTGAACAGAACAAACTTTTGTAAAGTGTTTTTAGGAAAGTGGATGCATAGTTCAAGTAGTGAACCTTTTTTTAATGAAGAGAGCTATTTTCAAAGTAATAGTTTGCTGCATGCAGTTGACACCAGAGGTCGTTCATACGAAGTAAAAAATGGTTGCATAATGGAGAAGGAGATAATGGTTCCAAGAGATGAGGTACAAGTGATGGCAGATGAGGCAATGGGGAGACGTCCTAAAGCCCCAGTGTACACTTGGAATTGTAGTAGTATTTGCACTGTGCGTCAGGAATCTATTGACAGATTTCGAGAGTTTCTAAGAGAATATAGTAAAAAAAGTGTAAAACAAAAGATTAAGGTGCTTCAAAGTCTGGATCCATGCAGAGTGAGAGAGAATACTGGTTTGCAGGGTCATTCTCTTGCTTGTCTATCTAGAAAAGTGTGCAATAGTGTTTTCCATCATTTTAGGATGCTGGCTGTTCATCATACTGAAATGAGAAAGTTTGTGAGACGGTTGTATTTTGCCAAAAGTCCAGCAATAAAGTTAAATGAATTGAATAGGGCTCTGTTCCGAGGAACGGTATCAGATGTAGAGAAGGTTGTTGATGAAATTCAGTTTTGTTACTTTGGTCCTGAACAAAACAGTGCAGAGAAGGACACAGTAAATGAGGAAGAAGTGGAAGAGAATGTAGAACCCTCTGTAAGTAACACATTTAATGATCACATAACAAAATTTGCAATAGTCTCTAATGAAAGACCAAATTTTACTTGTATTTGTTGCCGCAGAACTCATTATAGAAAACAAACTAGGAATGTTGATCTCTACAGAAAGAGTGAAAATGAAGATAATTATAAGTGGAAGGATTTTGCCACATATATATTTCTAGAAAATTGTTTTGAATTGGGTGAAGATCAGCGTATTTGTAAATACTGTTATAACAAGTTAGAGGAAAATAGAATGCCGACCAGAGCTGTACATAATAATTTAGAATTGGATGCTATTCCTGCTGAACTTTCTGAATTAAATACATATGAGTCTATACTCATTCAATGTGTTCATCCGTTCCAGACCATAGTACGTATGGAGCCCAAAACTGGTAAATTACCTCCTTCAGATTTACTGAGAGGTTTAAAAGGTAGAGTGGTGTATTTGCCCTTGGATTTGAAAAAAAATATGGAAACTATTGATGCGGATACTTTGGAAACTGAACCATTAATTATTCTGGTTAATGGTGTACCTACAAAGAATAAGAAGATTTGGCAGGAGCTGGTAGATGTGCGGAAAGTACAAAGAGCAAATTTGTATTTGAAAAAAAATAACAAATGGTATGAATCAATTTATATAGAAGAAGAAGAAGAAGATTTACAAGGAGACACAGAAACACCAACTGGACAAATTGAAAAAGTGGACAAGTCAAAGGAAGAAGAAATTTATGAACATTTTAGCATACATCCTCTCCATTCGAAAGAAGTTATGGGAGACAATATTGATCTCTTTCAGATGAAGAAAGCAAAAGGAAATCCCGTGAGTGTATGGGAGGAGAGCTTGGAAGCTCGATGTTTTCCCCAGCTGTTTCCTAAAGGAAAAGGAGGACGATACGATGAACGTCCAGAACAGATTCCAGCTTCAGAGTATCGAACTACAAGACTATATGCTGAAGATCCCAGATTTCGACAAAGTATTCCTTATTTGTTCCATCTTTTATTTGAAAGCGACTTGTCTGCACTGTCTTATGCAGTAAATCACATTTTAAAAAGTGGAGTACATTTACAAAATGTGTCTGCTAAGGATTTTATGGAGAAAGTGCAGCACCGAGATGATCATTTGGAAACACAACTGATCAATCTGATGGCTTGTCAGCGTGGGACAAATGAATATTGGTACCGACGCCATGGTGAACTAAAATGCATGTTACGCAATTTAGGAACACCAACATGGTTCCTTACCCTAAGCTGTGCCGAGTACGCTTGGGATGATTTACTGGATTTTCTACGAGAGGCCAATTCAAACATTAAAAACATCGAATACAAGACAGCAGGAGAACTGTGCTCATTGGATCCGGTTAATGTTTGCAGATATTTCAATCATAGATTTGAGGCTATGATGTCCTTCATCTGCAATAAAAAAAATCCACCCCTTGGAGAAGTAGTGGATTTCTTTTGGAGAAAAGAGTACCAGGCAAGAGGTGCTCCTCATATTCATATGCTGCTGTGGATCAAGGATGCCCCAAAGTTTGGAACAGATACTGATGAAGCAGTGTTATCTTACATTGAAGAATATGCAACATGTGCTATACCAAAAAGCACAGAAGAGAACAAGTTAAAGGAGCAAGTTCTACGTTTCCAAAGTCATCGGTGTGGAAAATACTGTCGACGGAAATACAAGAGCAAAGAAAAATACTACACTAAATGTCGATTTGGATTTCCTAGACCTGTTCTTTCAAATGGAAGAGTCAACAGTTTTATGTCAGCTGTGAGACATACTATCACAAGAAAATCACCTAAGAATACCTACAACCTTAAAAGAAAAGAAGAATCTAAAAATATAAATGACTACAACCCAGTCATTTTATCCATGTGGAACGCTAACATGGATATACAGTATGTTGCTGACAATTCCATTGCTGTTGCTCGATATGTAACGTCTTACATTACGAAATCAGAAAAAACAGAATTGAAGGAAATGTGGGAAGAGATTTCTCACGAGAAGACTGTCAGTAAGAAGCTGTACAGTTTCAGTTTGAAGATGTTATCGCATCGAGAAATTGGATCCTACGAATGTTCAGATAGGTTATCTTCTGCAAGTCTCTACTCGAAGTCAAGAAGAATAATTTGGGCAAGTTTAGGCCTTGCAGCAATGAGAAATCGGGTACTGAAATCTGTTGGAGAAATTGAATATTTGGCTGAGAATGACCCAGAAAGTACAGATATATTGAAAACAAACATGTTGGACACATATTATCCCAAGAGAAGTCATCATCTGGAGAACATGTGTCTCTATGAAGTGTTACAGAACTACATTTATTCACGGAAAGCTGCAGAAGACATCAACAGTGGAAAATATAAAGTTGTTGGTGAAGAAGGATGTTTGGTGAAGCAAACCAAAGGAAGTTTGATAAATCACCGGAAGCTGAGTTGCGACACTACCGACAAGAAAGAATTTTACTACTTGGCTCTTTTACAGTTGTTTAAACCATGGCGTACAGAGGATGAACTACTGGGAGAATTCCAGAGCTATGAAGATTCTTTTAATGCTTGTAAAGACAGCATACAATGCAGTACATTCTCAACTTATCTGCAAATGTTAAATGAAGAAATTGAACAGGAAACTACAATTGCAGCAGAAATAGCTAGAGACAGTTCTCAGGACAGCCAAAGTTCAGGAACACACAGTCAAGATCCCCTAGGACAACCAATCGTTGAAAATGAAGCATCAATAGCCATGAATGAAGTGGAAACGGCTATGAATCAAGGTCAAGAAGAATTTATAGACTTAGAAAATTTGGAAAGACAACTGAATCAAGAGCAGCAACAAATTTATGAAGAGATCAAAAACAAAATTGATCACGGATTTCTACATATCAAAAAAGAGTGCTCATGCACATCATTTCATCCAATCAGGATGTATGTAAGCGGACAAGCTGGCACTGGAAAAAGTTTCCTAATTAAAGTCATCAGAAGCTACCTAAAGCAAAAAACGGATTCTACTTTGTCTTGTGTGGTTACTGCTCCAACTGGGTTAGCAGCATATAACATAAAAGGAATCACCTTACATCGTTTGCTAATGTTACCAGTGGAGCATGAGAACAAAATACAATTCAACAAGCTAACTGGAGAAGCATCCTTGGAAGTTTCAAGAGTATTGAAGAAGATGCAAGTTCTCATTATTGATGAGGTGAGCATGGTATCGAACTTAATGCTTGCCTTTGTGCATTTAAGAATGCAGCAAATTTTGAAGACAGACTATGACGTGTTATTTGGTGGAAAACACGTCATAGTTTTTGGGGATCTTTTGCAACTTACTCCAGTTAAAGGACAACCAGTGTTTAATACTGTGACACATGAAGACACGAAGAAGTCATTGGGAAGCATTGGAAATACAAATATTTGGTCCTTCTTTGAGTACAAGGAACTTACAACTAATATGAGGCAAGCAAACGATGAAGAATATGGAAGTATTCTGAAAGATATCAGGATTGGAATACTCACAGAAGTTGGGAAAAAAGCATTACAGAGTCGGCTGCTACATAATTTATTTCCAAAGGAAGAAATAGTTGCAGAGAAAATATACAAGAATATTGCAGAAAACAAAAGTGTCATCTGCTTAATGCCAACTCTACGTGAATGCTCAATATTTAATGAGGAGCTTTTGAAATTGGAAAAGGAAGACATCAGGAAATTGGAAGCAGTGGACAAAATTGAGGATGGAAGAATTACTGTCACAGTAACAGGCAAACTGAAAAATAAATTGGACTCACTAGAGAAGAACATCTCCAAAACAGCAGGATTAGAAAAAAATCTATATGTTTGCATGAACTGTAGAGTGTTTTTAAGGAGAAATTTGGATGTTGAGAAAGGCTTAGTGAATGGAGCAATGGGAAGAGTTGTGGGTTTTATTAATTATCAGAAAAAAGAAGGAATTGAATGTTTAAAAATAAAATTTGATCAGATAGAAGAAGTTAAAGATATTTGTCGTTGTACAGTTCGTTTTATGCTTGTGAAAGACTTATATGTACGTAGGAAGCAGTTTCCGTTTTCTCTAGCATATGCTGTAACTATTCACAAGTCTCAAGGATTGACTGTAGATTGTGCATTTGTGAACATTGGTTCAACTGTGTTCAAAGAAGGTATGGCATATGTAGCTTTGTCACGAGTCAAAACATTATCAGGTTTATTCATGATAGACTTTGATGACTCAAAAGTTAGTGCTGATACAAACTGTGTAAAGGAGTATAATAGATTAAGAAGAAGCTATGCTCCTCATTTAGGTCAGTATCCTGTGTTGGAGAAACGTGTAGTTTCTCGTAAAAGGAGAAATGAGAATATCTGTAATGAACATATAGAGAAGAGGAAAAAAAAGAGGAGTGATGTAATTGCAAGCAAAAAGAAAAAGGAAAATGAAGAACAGGTTGTAGGATGTCATTTTGAAAATAGCTCTGGTGTCAACTGCTATGCAAATGTAGTGCTGAATGTTGCATTTTATCTGGAAAGTTTGCAAGAGCAGATAATAGTAAATCAGGGAAAAAGATTCTGTTCAGAGCTGAGTCTCCTTTTTCAAAAGCTGAGTAAAGATAAAACTCAAATAGAAAGTGCTACTGACATTAGAAAACTTTTAGATGTATGTTCAGGACGAACACAGTTTTCTCAAAATGAACAGCAAGATGCACACGAATTTTTGATGTATTTTCTTCAGGTAGTGGAAGAAGAAGGAGTTCCCATTGACATTTTTTTTGGTCTCTCTTATAAATGGGAACATAGTTGTGATAATTGTTATAATATATGTGGCTCTATTGTTGATAATGAAAGGTTTATTTATTTGACATTGCCAGAGAGTAAAACAGTCACTTTTGCAAAATTAGTTAAAGATGCTAATCATAGCATGAAATGTGGTGAGTGTAATTCTGACATGTTATCAACATTAATTTTAAGGGAATACGGACAGTATGTAATTTTAATGATGCAACGATGTAGAGCTGATGGATCAAAATTGGATACTTTAATAAAGAAGTTTACAGGACAGCAATTATCAATTTCAGGAAAAACTTTTGTAACTGTTGCAATAATTTTCCATGATGGACCTACTGTTACTTCTGGACATTACACAGTTTATCTAAAATGTGAAAAAGGCTGGACACTGTGTAATGATTCCCAATTGATTTTCAAACAACGTTTGCCTTTTGATTTAGCAAATTCCTATCTAATCTTCCTGAAACCTAAATTTTAGAGAGACTTGGCAAGATCTGGACAAAATAATTTTACCATTTTACTGGATTACCATTGCAATTTTGTAGAAAAAATATTTTTAAAATTATCATTTGGCCTAAAGGAAAGATAACCAATTGTAATGTGGACTTTTTTAATTTTTAATGCAATTTTGAAAAACCAATAATTTAGAGATAATCGGTAACTTCTGCACATTTTAAATTTTGGAATGCTATTGAACTGCCATTGGAAATTTTTTTCAAAAATGATTTAAAAAATTACTATTTGGCCATGTGGAAAAGTAAGCAATTCTATTGTGGACTAAATAAATTATTCAAAAAATTTTCGTGAACCAAAATGTTACAGAGAATCGGTGAGATCTGGACAGATTAAACTTTAGAATTTTAATGGATTTCCCTTGGAAATTTATTCCAGGAAAAAAAAAAAAAATACTATTTGGCCTAAAGGAAATAAAATCAGATGTATTTTGGAGTTATTTGAGATATAATATTGTGATTATACTTCTCAAACAAACATATCAGACGGTATTTTAAAGAAAAAAGTATTGTTTTTAGATGATATTTTTTTAGAATAATATGCATTTCTGTAATGATAAGTTTAAGTGAGAAGAGATTCTGGGCTTTTTTAATACAATCTTTGTGATTGTTAATTTTTTTTGCCCGCTGTAAAATGATGAATGCAATTGCTTTCACAATTAATAGTGAAATGCAATTTATTCTGAAAACAGCAAAAATAAGGCAAAAATATTTTTTGGTAAAAAATGTAAATATGTGTACTGTATTATTAAATGGTTTAAAAATATTAATACTTTTTTCTTTATTTTCAGATCGATATAGAAAATTTTCGGAAACTACAACCATTTTAAAAACTATTTTTTAAAAAAACAAATGAATAAATATTTTTTTGAGTGAGTATGGTAAGTCAATAATAAAAATTGTAGTCTCTCAAGGACTTTATAATGTGATAAATGATTTTTAGTGTTTTTTTTTAAAAAATAAAAAAAAGGTACGCTTACCGTACGCGTACGGTAAAAAAAAAAAAAAAAAAGTTTTTAAAAACAAGTAAAAAAAAGATGGAAGATAAGGTTGGCTCTTAAAAGAACCGTTGTGTTCATGCAGGGACAGAGGAAAGGAAGCATGGGAAAATCATTCAAAGCTACAAATGTGCTGATCTATTTTGTTGTTCACTAGGGAAACACTGGTCTCCCTATGACAAATTAGACCTTTACAAAATGTGCAATGAATATCAACCTTCCGAAATCGAAGGTTCATTTCCAGAGGGCCAGCAAAAGGAGATTCTCCCCCCACAGATGAAGGGCTCACCTGACCTGCAGAAGAAGGAGTAAGCCCTGCAGGTGATGGTCCAGGCTGAGCTGCTGTGGATGTACTGGCTCGTCTTTCTGAAGAGTTACCTCCAAAAAGATGACCATGTGTCCTTCTGTGTACATCCTGGAGGTGTCTCTTCATGGTGTGATTCCCAAAGGAATACTTCCTGTTAGGATTACCTCTAGAAAGTACACGCTTACACAGCTTGCAAGTAACTAAGGGTGCATTCACCTTTTGCTGGCCTTCTGGAAAAGTAAAATAATCCCAAACATAAGAAGGCTTTACTTTCCTCGCTCTCTGCCTCAAGACAGTGCTGCTGGTGCTAGCCTCACTCTCAGAAGAGCTCTGCTGTTCTGCCATCGTATCCCAAAGACAAACCAGCTCCTTCTCCCAAGGGATCACAAGCAGAAATGAGGGGAATGGGTGTGGTGTAGGAGAGTTCTAGAACTGAAAGTACTTTCAACCAATCAAAAGTTGTGTTTCATGATCACATGACCTACCGTACGCTTACGGTACGCTTACGGTACGCTTACGGCAAAAAGTACGCGTGCGCGTAAAAAAGACACGCGCTTCCGCGCATACGCATAACAGTCACTCCCCGGCACTTCCGCGTAACGTGCGCGTGTGGCGTAAGCGCGCACGCGTCCCACGCGCAGTACGCGCGGCTACGCAAATTGCGTAACTATACGCAAGCAGCGTAGATAGATTACGGACGTTGCGTAAACCGTACGCTTACCGTGAGCTTACGGTACGCGTACTAAAAAAAAAAAAATAATAAAAAAAAAAAATCTGGTAATAAATTTTACATGTTTATTTTAAAAAATATATTAAAAAAAAATATTTAAGGATTTTAAAAATTTAAGCATAGTCTTTATAAAATGAAAGAAAATTAAATTAAAAATATGTTTGAAAAAAATGAAGAATAAAAAAAAAAATTAGCATTTAAAAAACCTTGCAAATTCACTGAAAAAACCATGGGTTACACACACGTTATAGTAAGGAATTAGCATTTAAAAAACCTTGCAAATTCACTGAAAAAACCATGGGTTTCACACACGTTATAGTTAGGAATTAGCATTTAAAAAACCTTAGAAATTCACTGAAAAAACCATAGGTTTCACACACGTTATAGTTAGGAATTAGCATTTAAAAAACCTTAGAAATTCAGTGAAAAAACCATAGGTTTCACACATGTTATAGTTAGCTGGACATTTTACTCGTAAAAAACCAATGAAATTGCCCCGTTATAGTTAGTTCAGCTAACTATAACTCGCGCGCCCGCAATGCACTGCTGATGACGTCACATATTACATCACTCATGACATGGTCAGTGACATCACTCATGACATCACTGATGACATCTCAAATGACATCACTGATGACATCACTGATGACATCATCCTTGTGATAGAGTGGCAGACCTCCTCTCACCTTAATATAAGCTTTGATACACACATTCAAAAATAGAGACTAAAATTTTCAAAACAATGGACATACCAATACCAGTTACAACAACCTCTTCAGTAATTCTAAGATCAACATACACATCCACTCATTCACCAACAGTCCTATACAGTCACTCATACATGTACTCACTCATCATATGTACTCATACACCTATACATCCTGTTACATAATGCCACTCATCCATAGAGTTACTCACACACATAGTCACTCATGCTAATAAAGAATCAAACATACATTCACCTGTATATACAGTTATACACACACCACCACACTTACTTCTACGGAAACTTACACATACTTAGTCTTTTAAACAATCACTTATAGAAACACATACTTATTCATACAGGAACTCTTTCAATCTCTCCCTCTCACATATACTCACATATATACACCAATAGTCACATATACTAGTTTAAAACATATGTAGTTACTCATAAAGACACTATTCAGACAGTCATTCACTCACTAACACACCAATACACACACGCATCCACCCATGCAGTCCTGCACACATGCTCTGTTCAACACATACAAACAGTGAGTCACTCATTCATGCACCTATGCACTACGTCATACCCCCCACCGAACCATGCAGACACTCAGACTAATACTCAAAAAAACCAACTAATAACCTATATAGACACCCATGTAGCTACTCACCAACCCATGCAGCCACTTATACACAAAGTGAAAAAATGATACAGATATTTACATATTTAAATATTACTCACTAAGCCATGTATTCACTATGATACACTTAATCAGTCAGTTACACAATCAATTTTTCAAAAAGAAATCATCCATTTAGACAGTAATATACCCATTTATTCTTCTATCAACCTTGAGATATACATATATAAAACATATTTAATTTTCAGAAAAACACACATTCACTGGATGATGTCATCAGTGATGTCATCAGTGATGTCATTTGAGATGTCATCAGTGATGTCATGAGTGATGTCACTGACCATGTCATGAGTGATGTAATATGTGACGTCATCAAGTGCATTGCGGGCGCGCGAGTTATAGTTAGCTGAACTAACTATAACGGGGCAATTTCATTGGTTTTTTACGAGTAAAATGTCCAGCTAACTATAACATGTGTGAAACCTATGGTTTTTTCACTGAATATATATATATATATATATATATATATATATATATATATATATATATATATATATATAATCAATATATATAATAAGGATGTATCATATCCGGTGGAAAGACACTTTGAATTATTTCATCAGAGCAACAGGGACCTGTTGAGCTTTTTCTGTTTGGATCATGTGCCACAAAATGTGAGAGGGGGCGACAGACAGTTGCAATTGAGGAGACTTGAATCTAGATATATTATAGATATCCAGACCAAGATGCCATCTGGCTTGAACAGTGGGGAAGAACTGTCTGTCCATTTGTAGCGAGAATTGCTGCCCACGGAGTATCTGTTTTTGTGTTTTCTTGTTATATTTAATTATCAAATACACTTCATTTAACATATGGCAGTAATTACCCATTCCGGGTGTAATGACAAGCTTGACATGTTTGTTAAGTAGTAAGAATGCCCATACAGGGCGTGAGAACTTATGTTATAACGCTATGCATTCTAAGTAAGAATGATTTAACATGTTTAACAATGGCTGCCATTTTGGACTGAAGTAAGTCCTATGTTGATGTTAGTGACGTAAGGAATGTATTTATGTCCACTGAAAGTCGACGCCGCTTACAATTGACGAAGGCGGTAGCCGAAACGCGTTTTGCTGTGAGTTTCGTCCTGTAATAAAAAATCAGGACACTGTTCCCGTGAGTGCTGGTGTGTTTGTGTACCAGGAGCTTTTGACTGCACGCGGTGTCCGTCACCGCGTTGGAAGCACCCGATCGCGAGTGAGACGGAAAAACTGAGCTGGATATATATATATAGATATTTAGAGATATATATATATAGATATATATATATATATATATCAAAAGACAAGCCGTCTCCGCACTTCCAGGTCGGCGAACAGAGACAACACGAATCCCAGGAATCAGGCACAGGTAAGTTTATTAGTTAAAGAGCTGCAAATCTGACATGTTTCGGGCCGTTGCCCTTGCTCACAGATAGCCAGATCTTGGCCCGCCATTTTTTAAATATGCTTTAAGAAAACACCACGTGATGTGATAAACAGAAACAAAATACTATGCACGAGCTGTATGTGTTACATATCAGTTAGTCTTTTTTCCAAGTGGTCAAAAATACATATTTTTAAATCTTGTCGATTGTTACAAGACAATAGGCATATTGAGATGCAAAACCATAAATGGTTTATATACGCAAATGGAAATAAACCCAAGTAAAATGGTATTATAAAATAGGGATACAGCAAAATGGCAGAATACCATGTATAAACACTGTGTACTTGCTATATAAATATTAGAACTGATAGACAATGCATAAATATATACCTATTATGGTTCAAATATATTATATTCAGATGGGCAATATGCTGCGTGTTATAGTGCTGATAATTCATAGAGAAATATGCAACACCAAATGGAACGATATGTGCAATATCCTGCAATCAATATATGGAATTGCAAATTCCACTTAGACCTGTTACGTACATCACAATAAAATCTTTTTAAATGTGCAAATTACGGGGGGAAAAAATTCTTTAAAAAAAAAAAAAAAAATTAAAACAGCATTTATGGATATCCCTGTGTAAATACAGCACGGTTCTAATGTGCAAAATTAAGCAAACAATTTGTTAACATGTAAGACGTGCAAATTAACGCAAAATTAATAAAGCTATATACAATTTTGTGCAAATATCGCCTCATGTATATCCAAAGTTATTGATATGATTCCCTATGAACACGTTCAAATTAGATGTGTTGATGATCACTGTATGTAAATAGAATTCGGGTTTATTAAAAACCATTGTTTGCCTGACCCCCTGTATTTTATTGATGTAACTTTATGAAAATGATTGAACCTAAGTCCTATCATCAGCTTATTAAACGTGCAAACATAATATGTGAATAGATAAAGATTCCATAGTGAGAAATTATTGAAAAAATATTTCTTTGTGTATAGGTTTGTGTTTAAAAAATGACGCCGCTGCAGGGAGGCAGCTTAAAAAGTCATAATCAGTGCTAAATTCTCAAAAGACAACCAATGTATATATACAATATTTTGATTCTGTACTTATAAGAAATGATACAGATCCTCTGTCGTGTTCAGTCCATTTGGGAATTTGCTGTCTAGTTCTAAAATTATTTTGGATTCCAACCTTCTCAGCATCTTGTCTCTGTCCCCACCTCTGCGTGGTTTGGGAACTGCCGCTATTACAAAGTAACTAAGACACTGCAAGTAATTTTTGTGTGTTAGCTTAAAGTGTCTTGCGACTGGATATGAGCTGTCGTTATTCACGATTGCTCGAAGATACTGGAGGATTCTGACATGCACCTGCAGCTTGGTGCTTCCTACATATCTTAAGCCGCAGGTGCATGTCAGAACATAGACAGCATATTCAGTTCTACAGTTGTAATTCTCTTTGATGTTAATCATTTCTGGACTAAAAGGGGTGGCGTATTGGGTGGTGTTGGTTCCAAACTTGCAAGCCCTGCAGCTGGAACATTTTACAAACCCCGGCTGGGGTTGTAGCTACATTTGATCGTTACTCAATTCTGGAAAACTTTTGGTGATTTGAGTTCTCATAGAGGGTCCTTTCCTATATGTGATGGACGGGGTGGCGGGGAGCCTTGGAGCCATCACACCATCCGTTAGTAATATGGACCAACTTTTTGTTATAATGGCTCTGATCTTTCTTTCTTGGTGATTATAGGTTGTTATAAATCTAGGAACAGATTCATTGTCTTTTTTATCTTTTTGGTCAAGATTTATACTATTCACCTCTTTTTCTCTAAAAAGTGAATCCCTGGGCTTGGCATTCATGGTATTGATTGCCTGATTTAGACTAATGTCCTTGTACCCTCTCTGTTTGAATCTCGTAAGGGCCTGATTTGTACATATGGCTAAATCTTCTTCGGTGCTGCAAACACGTTTAAGCTTTAACAGCTCACCGTAAGGAATATTGTTAATGACCTGTTTTGGATGAGCACTGCTGGCATGTAGTATGGAATTGCCAGCAGTGCTCTTCCTATGGAGGGTGGTAGCTATTTGTTCCTCACGAATAAAGATGGTAACATCTAAAAAATCTACCTGTTGTCTGTTGATATTTCTTGTAAATTTTAAATTTTCATGATTTACATTGATCTAATCAACAAATTCAATGGCGGTTTTCTCATCTCCTCTCCATATAGTAAAAACGTCATCAATATATCGCATCCACTTTAAGACATGATCAGTAAAAATGGAATTGTGAGTGCGCTTGAGGACCTGCTCCTCCCACCAGCCCACGTGCAAACACGCGTAGCTGGGAGAGAAGCAGGCCCCCATCGCCACACCCCGCTTCTGTAAATGTACTTCATTGCCGAACGGAAAATAATTGTTATTAAGACACCAAGATACGAGTTCCATAATCATTTTGTTGTGATTATAACATTGTAACGGTCTTGTACCCAAAAAATACTCCAATGCTTTTAACCCAGCAAGATGTTCTATACTGGTATAAAGGGACTCGATACCTAATGTGATGAATATTGAGTCCTCTGTCCATGGAATATGCTTGATCTTTTTTAAAAAGTCACCGGTGTCTTTAATATAAGTTGGCAAACTTGTAACCAAATCATGCAAAAAATAGTCATTATACTGGGTGATATGCTCTGCAACACTCTGTATTGCCGATATGATGGGTCTCCCAGGGACTGGTAATGTTTTTTTGTGCACTTTGGGTATCAAGTATAGTCTTGGTAGAACAGGATTTTCAACATGTAAAAACTTGAATTCCTATGCAGAAATCATTCCATCTCTTTTTCATTTCAAGAGTGTTTTCTTCAGATTATATTTTGCACTGTTGTACTCTTTTAAGGTAGATTTCTCATAGCACGTTAGATCACCCAATTGTCTTCGTGCTTCTGCAATGTATTCTTTTTGCGGCCAAATGACAATATTACCGCCTTTGTCTGACGTAGTGACAACAATTTGATGGTCATTGCTCAATTTATTGATCAGTGCTGTATATTGATTTTCCTGTTCACTTTTATATCTTTATCGGAGTTGATTTGATAGTGCAATTTTTTAAGATCATCCACTATAACATCATGGAAAGTGTCAATGGCGTCCTTAGGCATATTTGGCACGAAAACAGATTTAGGCTTAAAGGGACTTATATGAGCTCCTATTTGGAAAATAGCTGCTTCAGTTAGTTCTTCTTGGGTAGATATGCTCTGTTCCGAAGCACTATTATCCTGAGCAAGTTGGTGCATTGTAAGCAGGGTTCTCGTGTCTGATGCCATAAGTTGAACGTTGGTCTGATTGTCAGGATCAGCTTCCTGGTCCTTGAGACCCTCTTTGATGCTAAAGAACTTTTTCAGCTTGAGTTTTCGAATGTAACAAAAGACGTCTACACGCGTCCGTGTGTAGTCAAGATCACTGATAGGACAAAATGACAAACCGAGACTTAAAAGCTGTTTTTCCGCCTCCGATAACGTAATGTTGGAAAGATTTATGATTGTATTGTCTTTTACTGATTCTTTCGCCAATATTGCTTTCTTGTGAGAGTTTCCGCTTTTTGCGGCGTTCTCTCCGTCTTTTGTTAATTCTTGTTCTTTTTTCTTTTGATTTCGTGGTCTCAATGTCTGCAGGCGATCGTATACTAAAAAATCGATCTCTTCCACCAGATCCAGAATCTGGGTCTTGTCAAATGTTCCTGTTCTGTTTATGCTGCCTTCATCTGAGGACATGCTGCTTATCAATGAGTCATTATCACAGCTGTCTGGGGCTGAATCGATGTTAGTACTTGTTGTTGCTTCTGCTTGTGCCATTGGTTTAGCTGGCTTTGGATTTAGTTTAGATTTCTTTGCGTTTTCGTATTTTCGTGCAAAAGTTTAAATACGCCCCTGTTCGTAATCTTCTTTGTCACGAGAAAATGTATACAGTTTGCGGGCTTTGATTTTATCCTCCTGCTTGACCAACCTTTCCTGTATTTCTTTTTTGGATTTGATAAAGAGCTCATTAGGTTCAAATTTCGATAGTAGTATATTAATTTCATCAATTTCTTTCTGAGAGCCTGTCTATCGATTTCCGCATATTTAACCAAAATCTTCACTAAATTTGCTAATGCTTCCAAATTGCTGTGTCCCCATTCCTTAAGCATTTCTGATTGGGGTTCTCATAGCTCGGGGCTAATAAAATGCATAGCCCCCTAGGTACTCGCCCCTCCTCAATGTATTTCGATAGTGACTTGTGCTCCCACCATTTTGTTACCTCGGAGTGCATGCATTTCTCCAATCGTTTAAGTAAGTTTTTTATTTGAGCCTCGCTGGACAAATCAATGTTGCTAAGTGTTGCCGTTGCCATTGCCCCTTTGTTAGTTGTATTGGGGAGATTCGAGAATAACTTATCTGCGGCTGCCTCCCTGTCGCGGACTGCCTCTGCTGACATGATTGTGCAAGCTCTATTCGATGTAACTGCAATTTTTACTACGGAAACCCTCCTGTATGTTCCAGGTATTCCGTATGTGCCGTAATGTCCTCCCCACTGCTAGAATAAACCATTTCACTCACCACAGACAGGAAACGTTGTTGGGAGAGATATAACTCACCTCGTTGTATTCCCTTCGCTGCGTGATCCGTGTATCGCTGCAATCAGGGGCCGCCACCAAAACTTAGTTGTCGAAAAATGCTGGTTGATGGTGGTAGCAAACTTCCGGGGAGTGGATTTGTTGCGGAAGCAACCACCTTCTGAGTTTTCAATAAAGCAAAAGACAAGTTGTCTCCGCACTTCCAGGTCGGCGAACAGAGACGACACGAATCCCAGGAATCAGGCACAGGTAAGTTTATTAGTTAAAGAGCTGCAAATCTGACGCATTTCGGGCCATTGCCCTTGCTCACAGATAGCCAGATCTTGGCCCGCCATTTTTTAAATATGCTTTAAGACAACACCACGTGATGTGATAAACAGAAACAAAATACTATGCACGAGCTGTATGTGTTACATATCAGTTAGTCTTTTTTCCAACTGGCCAAAAATACATATTTTTTAAATCTTGTCGATTGTTACAAGACACAGGCATATTGAGATGCAAAACCATAAATGGTTTATATACGCAAATGTAAATAAACCCAAGTAAAATGGTATTATTAAATAGGGATACAGCAAATGGCAGAATACCATGTATAAACACTGTGTACTTGCTATATAAACATTAGAACTGATAGACAATGCATAAATATATACCCATTATGGTTAAAATATATTATATTCAAATGGGCAATATGCTGTGTGTTATAGTGCTGATAATTCATAGAGAAATATGCAACACCAAATGGAACGATATGTGCAATATCCTGCAATCAATATATGGCTGTGCAAATTCCGCTTAGACCTGTTACGTACATCACAATAACATTTTTAAATGTGCAAATTACACAAAAAAATATTCTTTTAAAAAATTTATGGATATCCCTGTGTAAATACAGCACGGTTCTAATGTGCAAAATTAAGCAAACAATTTGTAAACATGTAAGACGTGCAAATTAATGCAAAATTAATAAAGCATATACAATTTTGTGCAAATATCGCCTCATGTATATCCAAAGTTATTGAAATGATTCCCTATGAACACGTTCAAATTAGATGTGTTGATGATCACTGTAAGTAAACAGAATTTAGGTTTATTAAAAACCATTGTTTGCCTGACCACCTGAATTTTATTGATGTAACTTTATGAAAATGATTGATCCTAAGTCCTATCATCAGCTTATTAAACGTGCAAACATAATATGTGAATAGATAAAGATTCCATAGTGAGAAATTATTGAAAAAATATTTCTTTGTGTATATGTTTGTGTTTAAAAAATGACGCCGCTGCAGGGAGGCAGCTTAAAAAGTCATAATCAGTGCTAAATTCTCAAAAGACAACCAATGTATATATACAATATTTTGATTCTGTACTTATAAGAAATGATACAGATCCTCTGTCGTGTTTATATATATATATATATATCAAACAATTTTCTCCCAGTGTGAAAGAAAAATAGGGTCGCACTCCAGCGGTAATGCTCATGCAGTTTTATTCGAAATTCATGTAATCCACAGATGCAGAAAGACCAACGCGTTTCGTCAACGTCCGTTGACTTGTTCACAGTTAATGTTGAACCAAAAAAAAAACTGTATTTTAAACAGATTCCAGACAGGAAGTTGTCATACCCTCCTTCCCTGTCAAAACCGGGGCTTGTAAAAACCCAGATTTCTGGGAAATGTAGTCCCCGTTAAATTTCACCATTTTAAAGTTCAAGTTTCAGCTGATTTTTTAACGAAAAAACAAAACATTATCATAAAATTAAATCAATTCAATTATCATGCGAACATTTATATAGCATGATTGTAGTTCCCAACAATTTAATTATCAACGTGTCTTTTAAGTCCTATTTCGGTTAATGCTTTCTGTAAGCTTTAATTGTTACACAATGTCGAACATGCCCTCTGGTGGGCAAATGTTCCTTAATGCCCTCTGGTGGGCCTTACATCTTTGCCAGTCAAAGTTACAATGAGTATTAATGTTCAAAATAATCATTTGTACCGTTTTTTTGCAATATTGTTGGGAAACACATTATGTAGGTTTGTGAATGTTGCTGTTAAAGATGTATGTACAGTTCTTCGGACTGATTCAGACCAAACGGTGTCATGCTTCTGAAATTGATTATGTGACGCGATTCTTTTTGTCGTAGTAGTTTCTCCCGATTTCCTCCACGTATGTTGATCGATACCGTTTCTATTCCAAAAAACTTTAAGGACTTCCAGTTACTATTGTGGTATATTTCCATGTGCTTGGCTACCGCGTTGTTTTTGTCCTTGTTTTTAGTAGCCCTGGTGTGCTCTAAAATCCTTTTCTTTAGGTCACAAATGGTGCTCCCCACGTATTTCAATTTGCATGGGCATTCAATGATGTAAACAGTGTATTGGCTTTTGCAGGATATCAATTCTTTGATTTTCCAAGTTTTCTTGTTCGCCATTGTGACCTCACTTACTGGTTTAGCGATTTGGCACACCTTGCAATTTTGACATTTGATAAAGCCAGTTTTCTTTAGCCACGTTTCTTGTGCCTTGCTGGATTTGAAGTGGCTGTGCACCAATCGGTCTTTTAAATTTGGAGCTCTCCTGTAGGTTATTGTTGGATGGGATCCCATAATTTGTCCTATTGTCCCGTCTAGTTGTAATATTTTCCAATTCTTTTTAATGATGTTCACAATCTCTTTAGATTCCACAGTGTAGTCCAAGATCAATCTTATTGGTTCATCAGTGGTTCCTGAATCTTGAGTTTGTGCCAAACATTCTGCACGGGATTTCTGGTTGGCTCTGTTCCAGCACTGTTTTACTGTATTTTTATTGTATTTTCTCCTTATGAATCTTTTGATTGTTCCTGCACTCTGTTTTTTCCATTCCTCCTCCTCACTGCATATTCTTCGAAGACGGAGAAATTCTCCGTAGGGTATGCTTGATACTAGTGAGGGTTGCTGGAAACTCGTTGCTTCGAGGGTGGCATTAGTTGCTGTGCTTTTGCGATATAAAGTTGATTCCAAACGGCCATTCTTTACATATATTACTGCGTCCAAAAAATTGATTTTTTTTCCTTGTTTGTTTCATACGTGAATTTTAGATTGGTGACACTGTTGTTGAGGATCTCAAAATATTCACAAAATTCCTCCTCATTCCCGTTCCAAATTATTAGTAAGTCGTCGATAAAGCGTGACCATTTGATGATTTTGCTTGTGTATCGTTCATGTTTTGTACTCCAGGCAACCTCTTGTTCCCACCAGCCCATTACTAGGCAAGCATAGCTTGGGCTAAATGCAAAACCCATTGCTGCCCCGTTCCTTTGGCGATAGAGATCATCTCCAAATAGAAAGATATTGCAGGTGAGGCAGGACAGGATCATGTCACATAACATGTCATTGTGATCTTTGAAATGAATGTTTCTTTCTTGCAGGAAAAATTGAATGGCTTTCAAGCCAAGGTCATTATCAATATTTGTGTACAGAGCGATTACATCCATTGTTATTAAAAGGAAATTATTTTGCCAAGTCACATCGCGTAAGCTATTTAAGAGATCAGTAGTGTCTCTAATGTAAGACTTTAGTTCCACGACATGTGGAATCAAAAAATAGTCGATGTAATTGGCCATAGGTTCAAAAAGAGATCCTTTCGCCGACAAGATCGGTCTTCCTGGTGGTGTCGTACGGTCTTTGTGTATCTTCGGGAGAAAATACATAGTTGCGAGTTTGGGGAAATCAACTGATAGGTATTTCCGTTCTTCTTCATCTATCAAGTGTTTTGCTGTCCAAAGGCGCAATTTATTTTCAATTTCCAGCTGATACGACATTGTAGAGTTTGTTTGCAGTTTTTCATAATACATCACATTTTGCAGTTAGCGGAGTGCCTCAGAAATGTATAGAGATCGATCCCATATTACAACGTTACCCCCTTTATCCGCCATTTTGATTTCAATTTCTTTGTCATTCGATAGTTTTATCAAAGCTGCATTTTCCTCTTTTGTCAAATTCAATTTGTATTTTGATTTGTTGATTTTATACAGATCGTGTATAACAGCTTCTTGGAAGACGTCAATTTTGTTGCCAGGTGGTAATTGGGGGTAAAACTTGGATTTTGAACGTTTGTTACTGAGACTAGCCCCCAGTTGTGGAATTGCTGCCTGCAGGGGTATCTCTTCCCCTTCTTCCGCATTTAAATTGAGTAGTGTTAGGTAGTCATCAGCATTCTTTGCTAATAAAGTTGACGTAGGCGTTTCCGCCATGCCAGTAATTTTTGATTTCTTTGGGTTTTCCAAAAAATATTTGGCCAGTTTTATTTTGCGAATATACAAGTAAAGGTCAACTCTCATTTGAGCCAAATCCATTTGTTTAACCGGGCAGAAATTAATTCCTCTTTTTAGGAGAAAAAAAAAATTTTAAAAAAAAGAAGAGGAATTAATTTCTGCCCGGTTAAACAAATGGATTTGGCTCAAATGAGAGTTGACCTTTACTTGTATATTCGCAAAATAAAACTGGCCAAATATTTTTGGGAAAACCCAAAGAAATCAAAAATTACTGGCATGGCGGAAACGCCTACGTCAACTTTATTAGCAAAGAATGCTGATGACTACCTAACACTACTCAATTTAAATGCGGAAGAAGGGGAAGAGATACCCCTGCAGGCAGCAATTCCACAACTGGGGGCTAGTCTCAGTAACAAACGTTCAAAATCCAAGTTTTGCCCCCAATTACCACCTGGCAACAAAATTGACGTCTTCCAAGAAGCTGTTATCCACGATCTGTATAAAATCAACAAATCAAAATACAAATTGAATTTGACAAAAGAGGAAAATGCAGCTTTGATAAAACTATCGAATGACAAAGAAATTGAAATCAAAATGGCGGATAAAGGGGGTAACGTTGTAATATGGGATCGATCTCTATACATTTCTGAGGCACTCCGCCAACTGCAAAATGTGATGTATTATGAAAAACTGCAAACAAACCCTACAATGTCGTATCAGATGGAAATTGAAAATAAATTGCGCCTTTGGACAGCAAAACACTTGATAGATGAAGAAGAACGGAAATACCTATCAGTTGATTTCCCCAAACTCGCAACTATGTATTTTCTCCTGAAGATACACAAAGACCGTACGACACCACCAGGAAGACCGATCTTGTCGGCGAAAGGATCTCTTTTTGAACCTATGGCCAATTACATCGACTATTTTTTGATTCCACATGTCGTGGAACTAAAGTCTTACATTAGAGACACTACTGATCTCTTAAATAGCTTACGCGATGTGACTTGGCAAAATAATTTCCTTTTAATAACAATGGATGTAATCGCTCTGTACACAAATATTGATAATGACCTTGGCGTGAAAGCCATTCAATTTTTCCTGCAAGAAAGAAACATTCATTTCAAAGATCACAATGACATGTTATGTGACATGATCCTGTCCTGCCTCAACTGCAATATCTTTCTATTTGGAGATGATCTCTATCGCCAAAGGAACGGGGCAGCAATGGGTTTTTCATTTAGCCCAAGCTATGCTTGCCTAGTAATGGGCTGGTGGGAGCAAGAGGTTGCCTGGAGTACAAAACATGAACGATACACAAGCAAAATCATCAAATGGTCACGCTTTATCGACGACTTACTAATAATTTGGTACGGGAATGAGGAGGAATTTCGTGAATATTTTGAGATCCTCAACAACAGTGTCACCAATCTAAAATTCACGTATGAAACAAACAAGGAAAAAATCAATTTTTTGGACGCAGTAATATATGTAAAGAATGGCCGTTTGGAATCAACTTTATATCGCAAAAGCACAGCAACTAATGCCACCCTCGAAGCAACGAGTTTCCAGCAACCCTCACTAGTATCAAGCATACCCTACGGAGAATTTCTCCGTCTTCGAAGAATATGCAGTGAGGAGGAGGAATGGAAAAAACTGAGTGCAGGAACAATCAAAAGATTCATAAGGAGAAAATACAATAAAAATACAGTAAAACAGTGCTGGAACAGAGCCAACCAGAAATCCCGTGCAGAATGTTTGGCACAAACTCAAGATTCAGGAACCACTGATGAACCAATAAGATTGATCTTGGACTACACTGTGGAATCTAAAGAGATTGTGAACATCATTAAAAAGAATTGGAAAATATTACAACTAGACGGGACAATAGGACAAATTATGGGATCCCATCCAACAATAACCTACAGGAGAGCTCCAAATTTAAAAGACCGATTGGTGCACAGCCACTTCAAATCCAGCAAGGCACAAGAAACGTGGCTAAAGAAAACTGGCTTTATCAAATGTCAAAATTGCAAGGTGTGCCAAATCGCTAAACCAGTAAGTGAGGTCACAATGGCGAACAAGAAAACTTGGAAAATCAAAGAATTGATATCCTGCAAAAGCCAATACACTGTTTACATCATTGAATGCCCATGCAAATTGAAATACGTGGGGAGCACCATTTGTGACCTAAAGAAAAGGATTTTAGAGCACACCAGGGCTACTAAAAACAAGGACAAAAACAACGTGGTAGCCAAGCACATGGAAATATACCACAATAGTAACTGGAAGTCCTTAAAGTTTTTTGGAATAGAAACGGTACCGATCAACATACGTGGAGGAAATCGGGAGAAACTACTACGACAAAAAGAATCGCGTCACATAATCAATTTCAGAAGCATGACACCGTTTGGTCTGAACCAGTCCGAAGAACTGTACATACATCTTTAACAGCAACATTCACAAACCTACATAATGTGTTTCCCAACAATATTGCAAAAAAACGGTACAAATGATTATTTTGAACATTAATACTCATTGTAACTTTGACTGGCAAAGATGTAAGGCCCACCAGAGGGCATTAAGGAACATTTGCCCACCAGAGGGCATGTTCGACATTGTGTAACAATTAAAGCTTACAGAAAGCATTAACCGAAATAGGACTTAAAAGACACGTTGATAATTAAATTGTTGGGAACTGCAATCATGCTATATAAATGTTCGCATGATAATTGAATTGATTTAATTTTATGATAATGTTTTGTTTTTTCGTTTAAAAATCAGCTGAAACTTGAACTTTAAAATGGTGAAATTTAACGGGGACTACATTTCCCAGAAATCTGGGTTTTAACAAGCCCCGGTTTTGACAGGGAAGGAGGGTATGACAACTTCCTGTCTGGAATCTGTTTAAAATACTGTTTTTTTTGGTTCAACATTAACTGTGAACAAGTCAACGGACGTTGACGAAACGCGTTGGTCTTTCTGCATCTGTGGATTACATGAATTTCGAATAAAACTGCATGAGCATTACCGCTGGAGTGCGACCCTATTTTTCTTTCACACTGGGAGAAAATTGTTTGGTATATTAGCGGCGGTCCAAGCCGCATGGGTGCCGCACCTTCGAATTGAGCGCCAATCTCCGGGACCCTTTGGACCTTTTTTGGATGCATATATATATATATATATATATATATATAGATATATACACACACACACACAGAGAGAGAGAGAGAGAGAGAGAGAGAGAGAGAGAGAGAGAGAGAGAGAGAGAGAGAGAGGTGTGTGTGTGTTAAAGCATGTGTGTTAATACAAGCAGGCAGATGATTGTGCATAATGATGGAGGGGTGGGACGCCAAGATTAGTGCCAGCCCTCCTCCAGTATAACAACTACTAGTCTGGTCCAGTTTTGCATTGCACCCTAAATACCAGACAAGTTAACTCACTGTTCAAAGTTAATAAAAGAAACTTGCAGAGCACACATACACACGTCACTTTGATTCCTGCTGCTTAGTTAAGTATGCCATATGAACATTACCTACAATTAAACAAAGCGGTATGTACTTTGTGATAATCGGTTCCACTAATTTTGGTCTTTGGAGATGACGTGCTCACCAACGTTTTGAAAACACTTTTAATGAGGGTGTTTTAAACGTTTTTGGGTTATGTAGATGCTGGGCAGCAATACCTCTTGCAACCAGTAAGAAGTTTCAGCTTGGTAAGGGATAGTCTTGCATTTAATATTCGTTGTCCTGTAAGTGGTGAAACAAAATGGCAGAGCTTGAGGAGAGTAAACAAGGATGACGTGGGTAGTGAGAGGCATAACTAGCCAGGAAATTGAAGTTTTGTTGCTAGTTTGTGTGATAAATGTGACACTAGTCACATAAAAGAATGGCCTCTTTTATAGGAGCACTACTAATCGAATGGCCTCTTTTAGCGTAAACATTAGGTATTAATGCTACAGCAAAAAATAACTCTCCTATAAAATATGAATTGACAAGTCTGCCCTTTTAAGATTGGAGCCTATGATCTAGAGCTGTCTAGGAGGCACTGCTGAGCAATTTTACAGTCTAAATACAATGCCACATTTTGGAGACTGTAAGCCTAAGAATGGGAGCACAGCGCGGGACATAACCAGTCGCTATGCGAAGTTATGTGACCACCATGAGAATAAAGCATAAAAAGAACCAATTAAATATGGTGCACTACGCACTTTGTTAGCTCTATGCACTTCACTAGACATCATTATTATTATCCCAATATACAATACTAATAGTATTGACAGCAGAGGTACGAAATACTAAGACTGACTTTCTAAGATTCAAGTCTATTGCCTAAAGGACTTTGGTGGGGGCCCAGACTACTGAACTTTTTGACAAGCTCATGGTTCTTGAAGGTAAAATAAGTTGTGGTAAATGTTGTGTGTTTGGTCTGTCTATTGACAGCGCTGCTCTCCAACAGACCTATTGCTCACAATATACATAGATGGGGGTTTGTGTCCACCCCTTTCAACCATTGGCTTTCTTCCACTAGCCTCTCTCAGCATTGGCTCAAGACTTTGTCCATCACATTTTTATTCAGCCCAGTAGAATATTCATCTCTCACCTGAGGCTGTTGGGTGTGACCTTCCGCCTCCACTCGTGTTTTTGTATTGTACAGTATGAGGGACTATGTCACAACTAGAACCCTCCCTGCCCTCTCATCCTGGCTCCGACCCACAAGTCGTGTTCTCCTTATATTAGTGCACTAAACCCAGACTTATTTTCTTTGCCAATGCCTGTTCAACGTTTCACCAAAATAATGTGCCCAGGGTCTTGTTCTCTTTACCAATATTATTCTAAGTTCTGCTTGGAGTGTTTGTATCTTAGAGTTGTCGGATTCTGAAAGCATTCCAGGTTTTGCACAAGATGAATGGTTCTTACTGTCGGTAGGTGTTCTCGGACCAATATTAGTGGTCAGGATAAATAACAAGACTAGAGCTAGCCCTGAGAGTGGCTATCAATGTAGTGCATGGTTTCCACCATGACAAGAGATAGTACTGAGACAGTCGTCTACTGCAGTGCATGGTTACACCACGGTCTCACAAGGAGAGCCACTGGAGGGTAAGAGGGAGATGACAATGATGGAGAAATTCAAAATACCAGAGGCAATTTTTCTTTTAAAAGTGCCCCGTGGCATCAGAAAGTGTGCATAGTGCAATTGTTGCAGTACATATGACACTACCTTTTACAGTTAATGACTATTTCCAGAATTTTACATCTGAAAAGTTTACATTTTGGACAACAGTCCATACTACCCAAACAGACAAAAACTTGCAACAATCATTTATACAGATAAGAGCAAAACATCAATTCCTAATACAGATGGCTCCTAAATACATGATTCGAGCTGGTTTTTATAGTCACGAGTCATACTGAGACACTTCTGAAGTCAGGTTTGACCACAACCAAATCCACAAGATGAGTGGTCTATTAGCAGCACTGGCTGATAAATCATACTCCTTATTCTTTTGAGTAAAATAACCAGAGTTGATTGTAGAAGACTTCAGAATTTGTGCAGAAATGTACTTTGTTGAAGCATATGGGACTCCACATCGAAGGGTCTTGTAACTCAGTCGTACGGGTCATTGATCCAAATTTAGATGCAATAGTTTTCAGTGGTGTATACAACGGGCTTCCCAAAGATTTAAAATTATACATTACTAAAATGTGCTCTGTGTTAGATAAAGTTGGCACACTTGTGCGAGCAACACTCCCCTATACTGCAAAAACCTAAACCCAGGTATTTATTGTTTCTGGTTGTTCAAGTTTAACGCCATTAAGATAACAATTGTGTTGCCTAGGCTTTTCTGTTTTTTAATAAACAGGATGCTGCCTTTCCGTGCATTGACCTTCAATTTCTTTTAGGTACAAGTACATACATTTCAATAGCAAGAAGTAGTTTATGAAAGGGTATTGAGTATAATTTTAGTACACCCGTACATGCATTTCCTAGCATGCAGTTAAGTGGAAAAAGTAACTCTTTTTAGTTTTAAACTAGATCACAGAAAAAATGATTATTATTGAAGCAAAGATGTTTAAAGGTCTGTGAAAAGGACACCTAGTTTTAAAGCAAGATGACCAAAAAATATATAATAAAATGATAAGGAATGGTAAGAAAATGAGAGTAAAGTACTAGTACTAGCCCATCCTGCCTAGCATAGAAATGCAAGTCAGTTTTGTTTTTTGGGGATGTGCACATGTGCAAGAGCAAACTGCTTTCAGTGAGTGTGTAGGAGAGCCAGTGGCTGAGAAAGAAAAAAAAAAGAATACATATATATCTATCTATATATATATTGTATTGTAATGTAATTGCATTTATATAATCGCTTACTTCCCCTGACGAGGCATCAAATCGCTTTTTCGGCGAGTAGCACGCTACTCCGGAACCCATAAAGGATGAGTGGTGAATTAGTATAGTGAAAAATTAAAGTCATTTGAGTGGAAGATATTATTCAGTTATTTGGATTTAGAAGGATGGCAGAGGTATAGAAAAGGGAAAAAGGTTTGCATTTATATAGTGCTTGCTAACCCTGATGGGGTGTTGAAGCGCTTTTTTGGCAAGTAGCATGCTACTCCTGAACCCATAAAGGATTAGTGTTGAATTAGTATAGTGAAATATGAAAGTCATTTGAGTGGTGGATATGTTAGCCAGTTATTTGGATTGAGAAGGGTAGGGGAGGGATAGAAGAGGAAAAAAGGTTTGCATTTATATAGTGCTTGTTACCCCTGATGGGGTGTTGAAGAGCTTTTTTAGTGAGTAGCACGCTACTCCGGAACCCATAAAGGATTAGTGTTGAAAATTAGTATAGTGAAATATGAAAGTAATCTGAGTGGTGGATATGTTATTCAGTTTTTTGGATAGTGAAGGGTAGCAGAGGTATATATATATATATATAAACTGCAGGAAACTCCACGTTACACGCGAGTAGTTCCCACGTGAAACATCTAATAACTAGTATCCCTTACGGTGAAATGCTTCGGCTGAGGCGCATTCACAGTACAGAAAGTGACCTCATACTAGCACAGAATGAGAGTAAACTAAGATTCAAAGAAAGAGGGTACACAGAAAAAATCATCGAAACTGCGATAAATAAATCTATACGCAGAAGTAGAGAAGAGCTACTCATGGAGAAGAATATTAGTACTGTAAAGGCACAGGAAATTGCATTAACACACACTGCTGACACAACAGATGAATTTAGAATTATCATACAACATAGTCAGCAACACAAGAAGATTGAATCCATAATAAACCGAAACTGGCCCATGGTCCTTAGTGACCCAATGATTGGTTCCAAGTTACCAAAAAGACCATCTATAACGTACAGCAAGAGCCGTTGTATGAGAGATGATCTAGTTAAAATAAGTCCGGAAATTATTGAATCCACGAGTTGGCTACAAACTCACATTGGCTTTTTTAAGTACAAAACGTGTAAAGCATGTTTAGAGGGAGAAAATAAAACATGTTACACTACTCCCTTCAGCGAGAAAAACCATAAAATTTCTAAGCTACTTACATGTAAAACCGAGTTTGCAATTTATGTATTATCATGTCCGTGCAACCTACAGTATGTAGGAAGCACCAAGCTTCAAGTACATAAACGCATCTTACAACGTCTAAGGGCAATAACTAATCAGGATAATACATATCCAGTGGCCCGGCACTTCAAAGCAAAGCACGGCTCTAGAAGCAGCGATCTCAGGTATTTTGTTATTGACTCTATTCCAGCCAGCAGAAGAGGTGGGGATAGGGAACATAGACTACGCCAGTTGGAAACAAGATATATCCTGGAACTTAATACTAAACATCCATCAGGTTTAAATGTAACAGAAGATCTCTTTACATGTTTATAAGACCTCTCATAACATGTTAATCCACTGATATTTGATTTTACAAGATTTACAATACAATGAATGCATATAAAAAAATCTTTTTAGGAATTTTAGGTGTATTTATGGATTATTTATTGATATTTTAGTGGTCCACCCATACGTATTTATCTATTTATTATGTATTTAACTATTCAAAGCATAATAGTATCTATTTTGGATATTTATTTTTGCTTATAGGATAAAGTTTTATATATGAAAATTGGTTACTTATGTATGTGGTCAAGGACTAGAGAACGTCTTTGTTATGATCTACACAGGTTACACCCTATCCACCTTACTATTAAATGAATTCTTGTATATTCACCAAGTGGTCTTATTGAAAAGAACACACATCAAAAAATGTTTAATTATGTAAAAAATGTGTACTTATATAAACTGTAAATATCGAACCCAGATCATGAGGCACAGAGGCCCAGAAGGTTAACAAAATAAGACATACACTGGGTCGACTAGTATTCATTTGCTTAAATCCCAGATGTGGTGTATCTAATCAGATCTGTTGTAGAGCGCAACCCACCATTACTCATCAGTCTTTTACTTACGCAAACAAATACATCTAAGGAGTCGACTTAACTTAAATTATTATGGAAGGCAAAATGAAATAGATGAAATATAAAAAAATACTTAAAAAATATATAAAAAATATAATAAAAAAACAAATATATACCAAAACTAAACACTGGGGCTCCAGTGAAAATCCTAAAATTTAGGCATTGAAAATGATGATTTTGCTTGAAAGATTTTTCGTGGAAAGTAAAATAAAAAAATTATTTTCTCACGTAAAATCTTTTCTTACGTAATTTTTGGGTGGTTCGGGGTATTTTAGATGGGTACACATATGATATTTTATGTAATGGGTCCTTTTAACACTTTTAACACTATTACTTGTACTGTATATTTAATATGTTCTCTCTCAAGTTTGGTGAATTGTACTTTATAATCTCAGAGTATTGACATACATAATTTGGCAGAATCAGATGTATACAAGCATGAGTTCTAACTAATTTCATTGAATCTGAAATAGATTTATTGGAAAAATTATTCTTTTAAAGAATTTTAAGATTGTTTTTGAAATTTGTATAATTCCACTTGTTTACTTATATTGTACTGGTATTAACAGCCTACACAAAACTCGTATTGCTATAGCTTGTAGTCTTTTATCCATGTCGTTTGCTGCTCGTAACACATGTGCCAATTATTTTGCTTGTTAGAATGCACCATATAAACCAATAGGGTGATACCTTACCGTGTCATGTGATCAAGGCCCAAGGTCGGGCTGAAACGCGTCATGGCGGCATTGTGCGTGTTGAAATAAACAAATTTGCACTGAAACTGTGGTCCGTATCCGTTGTCCATGAGGAGGCAGTAACGGAGTTTTGGGGATATATCTCAATAGACAGACGGATGGATAGATAGATAGATATGCAGTACATTTCCAGTATTCCTTGAGCCTTCTTATATGGCGATCTGGGCCATGCTCCGGCAGCCTATAACATTAGCATAAAAGTTCTTGAATTACCAAGAACTAACCTTGACACTTTTGGATGCTGCACATACATTTTCGTTCTGAAACCAGCTCCTCCCAGACTCAATTCGGCCTTTACCTTTCTCTCTGGTCATGGAGTTGAGCATTAACAACCTTATGTAAATATAGTGAATACCCGTCGATATAAAAAACACCCAGTACTTCCAATAATTTCCATAATCAAAATATAGTGGCATCTAATCATACATATCAATATTTTTTAACTTTGATCCATCATAAAGGTCATATAGATATGGGTACTTTAATATTTTTGGTTAGCTGTCACTTTGAATAACCTTGTTATAATTTTCAAATTACGTCACATGATGCTATGTAATTTTCATGTAACCATTTATATGATTTATGAAGATACCATAGCAAGCGGAGCATTTATGTAATATTGATATATATATATATTTGATAACCATTAGCCACAATCGTGAACAAATTATTAACTGTTTTTCATGATGCATGGGATGCTACAGGTTTTGATACTTCAGAATTATAAATATCATTGAGGAATTAATTATTAACATGCATATAAACTGCCACTTTCCAAGGTTTCTGCCACCAGCTGTCTGTTCAATTAGCCGTCATAAGTTAATGGCTATTCACCAAATGCTAGACTCCATGACCCATGAGAAAGGCTGAAACACGTCAGGAGGAGCAGGTTTCAGAATAAAATCAGTGTGCAGCATCCAGGAGGGTCTGGGCTCGTTCTTGGGAATACTAGAACTTGTGTGCATTATCTATCTATCTATCTATCTATAAATATTTCTTTTTACATTTCTTGATATATAACATGTCTTGATTACATGAGGCTAGCAAGACAACTAAAGCAGTCTCTAGGACAGCTCTAAAAAGGCCAACATAAGGCCACATAGAGCTCCACCTTTCACATACACATTTCAAGTAATGGCAGCAAAATTCAGAGAGCTGTACATTTTCTGCACCTAGCTTGATAGTTTAGCAGAAACCCATTTATATCAAGTTCACCCTGCAATTTATTAAATTACATCTTGCTACGTAATTTACCAATTCCATTCAGAAGGGAAATATGAAAATAGTTTCTTGGACACATCCTAGCAATTTTCTTATAAATTGAGTCCACCCAGGTTTTTTGCAATTTTTCCCAATGAAAATTTGAAGTCCTGCAATTTCCACAAATTGCCACAAAAAAATGAAGCGATCCTTGCCTTGTTGTTTGATTTCTGGGTTTCCTTTAATGGTACTGGCAAGAGAGAAGCCTTTTTTAGTCCTCTGTTCTTTGTTAGTCATATTTGTTTCTGTGGGCGAGATTATGAGGGGATAAAGAGGAACTGTGGGTGCAAATCGAAACTAACAAGAATTTGCAATGCCAAAAAGTCTGAATGAAAGTGCCTTTAGTGTCATTGATGGGTTTAGACACTCAATAAGTCTTCGTACATGCACTCTGTCACTCATCTTTATACTTGTGCATCCATTCATCCATTCAAGTATTCATTCTTGCATTCACCTTCTGACACAACCGTAATAAAAACACACACAAATTCAACAATACATGCAAGATAAATTAAATGAATACAAGTATCAAAAAGAAAATATGCTGCATACTATAGACAGCAAGCATATGCTTGCAACAACAAAATTAAACATACTGTGTCCGTCTTGCAGAATTATTGTAAAGAGTCTATTGTTGGCTTACAGTTCCAGCATAGCACCACATTTATACCAATGTGTTGGCCACCTTGGATTGGTACAACAATGGGACGCCATACACAACATCATTCCATTATGGCCGCCTGGTTTGGAGGGAGTGGCCATGTGCGATGTGGTGCACAGCAGATGAAATGAGTGTCAAGCAAGCATCCAACTAGCAGTGCCTGGAGAGCTGTTGTATCTTCTTAAGAAACAACTGGTCAACCAGCCCTGACATTGAAGCGCACTCACTTTCAGATTTATGTACACGTGTGATCATAAAATGTCATCACAGGACAATTGAGCGAATGACTGATGTGGACTGAACCATTACCCCATGCAGTATCCTTTCATGTATGGAAGCGGAGTATGATGAATCTCAGAGAGACCAATGGCAGAAGAGAGCTAACCTAAAGGCGCTCTATGGATCTATATATATATATGGATATATCTGTATACATATGGTTGTGTTATTTAATGATGTAATTACAAAACACTGGTAGATAGCCAAGAAGAGATTCTAGCAGGATTTATTACAGGGCCAATCTTCCCCGGCCTAGGCTTTGTTAGTTATGGTACAAACACCAAAATCCTTCCCTACAAAGGTAATCTGTGACATTTCATGCAACAAAATTCCTCTCAGTGGGCCTAAATATAGAGTGATAACAATCTACCCTTAAATGCCTCTTGAAATTAAGATATGCATTTCAAAATCAATGTCAGGGTCTACTGCCTGTATTGTATTTCTTCCTTATAAAACACATCAGGCCTATAACCAATATCCAAGACTTGTCACCCTAACCAGTCCAGACCTACTAAATCAGTCATACATCTTTCCACAAGACATCAAGTATATTGTAATAAAATTAGAAAGAATACGAAACACAGCTGGCAAAACAATATACAATCTCCACAGTAAGAGCCTGATAAGGATCACTTTTGTGCAAATCATCTAGTCCCATAGTTTGTTTGGGTGGGACACCAACACCCAAAACCATTGACAACTATGGTAATCTGCTAGATTTCACATAACAAAATATCTGCCTACAGGTTTTAGAACAGTGTAATCCCAATCCACCCTTAAAAGCATCTTCCGTTTAACACATGCTTTTCACAAGACCTACTGGCTTTGTCATAACTTTTCATAATAAACAGATTACACCTAAGAAATCTGACATGACTTTTCCCAGTGATCTGAAAAGATATTTAGCCTTTACCAATGGCATGACTGTATATACACAACACAGGCCTACTGAAGTGCACGTAAGCTGCAACCATCATGAGTATATTTATAAAATTACAAATACATGCAAAATGACACTTGGCAAAACAATATACAACGCTTCTTAACAGGGCTTAACAATATTCATCCTAGTGAAATTCTACTCCTAGAGCTTGTCAGAGTGGGTGATCAAAACCATTGCCTACCATGATAGCCTGTGAGGTTGCTTTTAACTAAATACCTTTTCTGCAGCCTGTGACATATTGTGTTAACAATCCACTGTTAGAGGCTTACCATATGCTTTTAACAATAAGCAAGCGAGGCATATTACCTTTGTAATACATTTTCATTCTAAGCAGGCCCGACATATGGAATCTGACATAACGTTTTCCTCTACACACATCAAGCTTATAGCTGTTATCATTGGTTTGTCACCGTAACCAACTCAGGTTTTCCCACATGGCAACCATTAGGCGTACAGTCATAAATTGCAAATGTATTCAAAAATACACTTGACAAAACTATCCATCTTAACAGGGCTCAACAAGGAATCGGACAGTGCAAACGTACTATACCCATGGTTGTTCGAAGGAGAAACCAACGACAAAACTCTTACCAACTACGGTAATTGTGAAATTCAATGTAATAAAATGCCTGCCTATGGGCTTTAGCGCATTGTAATCATAATCCATCCTTAAAAGCCTACTGTCTTTAATATATGTTTATTTCACAAAACATAAGACAGGCTAATGGCCTTGTCATAATGTTTCACAGTAAACAGGTCAAACCTATGAAATCTGAGATTAATTTCCCTAATGAACTGATGCGGCCTTTACCATTAGCCTCTCACCTTACCCAACACTAGACAATTCAAGTGCATATAACCTGGCAACTATCAAGCATACAGTTACAAGTAAGTAGAAAAATACAGCTTGCACAACAATATAAATCCCCTCTCAACGGAACCTAAAAAGGATCATCAAAGTGAAAACGACAAGGGTTGGTCGGAGTTGGCAGCCAATGTCCTTGCTTACTACGGTAGTATGTGAGATTACATGTAACAATATACCTGCCTATAGCCTGTGACACAATGTGATAACAACTAACTGTTAAAGGCGTACTGGCTTTAACAAATGTTTTCACAATAAATAAGCTAGGCTCATTACGTTCATAATAAGCAGACCATATGTATCGTATTGGACATAAAGCTTCCCAGTTGTCACTATAACCAACTCAGGCCAAGTTTTGAGTGTAAGCTTTTCCACAGGACAACCACCAGAGACAGTCATAAAATTAGAAAGGTATACAAAATGACAGTTGGCTAAGCAATATATTATCTCTTCTAAGAGGGCCTAACAAGGATTCTAACAGGGCAAACCTATGTCCATGGTTTGTCACACGGTGTAACCAACACCAAAACAACTGCCTACTACGGTAATCTGTGAGATCCCATGTAAGAAAATGCCTCTCTGTAGGCTTAATTATGGAGTAATAACAAGCCACATTAAATGCCCATTTAATTTAACATATGGTTTGGTTTTCATGATAAATGTGTCTGTCGTAGTGTCTTTATCACAACACGTCATAATAAACAGATCAAGCCTATAGACATCACCACTGGGTTGCCGCCATAACAAACTCAGTCTTACTGTATCGAGTGTAAGCTTTGCCGCAAGCCAAAAAGTGCAATAAAAGCAGTCTTTTTAATGGAAGCACACAAACTTGCCCAAATCACATCCTGTACTCAGGGGAAGCAACATGTGGGTGGAGCCTAAGCCCCACTCTCAGTACTACTCGGAAAGCTCCTTTTTGTTGATCACATCGCATTAGGCATCAGTTGTATATCAAGCCAGACCTAAAAATCCATGTAGTTGAATGTAGCTCTGGGCATCCCACACTGCTCTCACACACAAGCTCTGAAGTCTAAAGTTAAAGATGGACGAGGAGGGTGCTGGGTCTGCAGTGCATTCCTCATTACTGCCCTCCTCCTGTATGTGCTGCTGTCAGAGGAAAACAATCACTGTAAAATAGCCAGCTAAGACACTTCAACAGCACTACAATGCCATGTGTTTGCTCCTGAAAGTTCAAGCTCAGGCATTCATACTGCTACAGGCTCAGGATAAATAAACAAAATAATCAGAGCTGTGTGAAGGAGAAGCACTTTTTATGGAGAAGCACACAACTTCTGCCAGATCAAAACGCGTACTCCTGGTTACCAACATGTGTGCGGAGTCAAAGCCCCTCTCTGTCGTACGACTGAAAGCTCTTTTTTTTAGGTTGAGCACATTATGTCTGGTGGCAACTGTGTATTGAAGCTAGATCTAACAACAGAAAAGGTGAGCTTCAATTCTGCCAGTGGCTGTGTGGAGTGCTGCTGTGACTTGGTTGTTCTGTGTCTGTACGTGTTAGAAGGCTGTTCTGTGACCCTTCAAATAATCCAACTTCAGTGCCTTCCAAAGAAAAGCTCAAGTTCAAACTGCATTTCAGAGTCAGATAGCCATCTAAAAAGTGGGCAGGTTGAGTGTTCTCAATCTCCTAAAGCCATTGCATGGTCGTCTGCACATTGCTGCGTGCAGCACCAAGTGAGAACTGGTCACTAATCTTAACAGCATAATGCCAAATTGTCCGGCTTCATTGAAGGTCTAATGGACTGACCCGGGCTCGTTGACGGTTGCCAGCATGCAAACATGTTTTGCCATGTTACCGTGACAAAACCTAAATGTGTTTCTAGAGTTGTGTTCTCCATAAATACAAACCAATACAATAATGTTTTGATGGAATAACTGAACATACAGGTATTCATAAAACGTGGCTTTTTGTGGTATTCTTTGTCTGTTCATGTGATATCATGCAAACATCTGTGGTCTGTTTGTCCACTACAGAACCTGTCCTCTACAAAATATGCTGTGGGCAAACCTGACAGCTGGGGCAACAAGAGCTACAGAAACGGTGTGACTGTTTAACTAAGGGACAACATATATATTGAGATAAGGGAGATAACCCCGCCCAAACTAAGGAACACAGAACCTGGAGCCTGTAGAGTCTGTGAACAGTAGTTCTCTCCAAGGCGGGCTAGTTCTAGATGAGTAACTCCCTGATGAAGCATACCACACTACACAGGTGAGAGGTCATCATCCTATAGGAGTACACAAATGTACAGTAATTCAGTAAGAATTGTGGTTGTTTCTTCCAGGAGTTTGTTAGTGAAAAAAATTAACCCTTACAAAATATGTGAGCAGAGTTTATGTTTTGTTTCACATGTGAGACAAGCAGTTTTTTTGTTTTTTTTTAAAGGAGTAAGTGACTGTAAAATATTAAAACAAAGCTGACAAGTGGAGTCGGCTTCTACTGAAAAAGAAGTTTTAAAACTGGCTAACACTTATTTGCCATCTTGCTTTTAGAACTTCTTTCTTTTTCAGGAGAAGCCGGCTCCACATGTACTACCTCGATGTTTCCTTGTTTTTGGGTTCCCATGTGAAAGTATTTTATTTTGGAGAGGTACCTGCAGAGTACAGCTTGGTCCAATGTACCTCATTATGTTGCAGAGAACTGTAGGTTTGAAGGTTGTTTAGAATAGCGTAATTGTGTAGTAGCTTGAGAACATAATCAGCTTAGTTACCTGCTTCTGCCTTAACTTGATTGGTTCATTATTTGGGAACCATGTGTAGGCGTAGCAAATGTCAGTACTGCTAATGCAAGGTAGACAAGAACTCTCTAACAGCTTCTTTGCCTGACTTTTTATGAGAACTCCCCCTCCTGACCTTTTAGCACAGCATTATCTTGTCTCAGTAGAGTACAGGACTCTCTTTTTGGGAGATCCCATGTTGACTTAACTTTCCTTTTAGAGAAACTTTTTAATAGTTTGTCTTTGCTCAAATGACTTTTGGATTGCTTTGAATTTATACACTGACTAATGCATTCATGTATTAATAATTGATTTTCAACTAACGATGATTTAAGTATTTAAGTTTGTAACTTTGCTGATTTTATTAAAACTGTGTGGGTTTAACTTAACCCCTCTCTGGTTTCCTTCCAGAGACCAATGTGCTTCACGTTATTAAAATGTATTGAATGTTATGTTTAGCCTAAGTTGGAACTAAAGAATAATCGAAAAGCACGGCAT
Source organism: Triturus cristatus (assembly GCF_964204655.1). Taxonomy (NCBI): domain Eukaryota; kingdom Metazoa; phylum Chordata; class Amphibia; order Caudata; family Salamandridae; genus Triturus; species Triturus cristatus. The sequence goes on along the minus strand of NC_140592.1, from coordinate 244,451,244 downwards.
GAACCTTAATTTGCACCAGGGTTTGCATGAAGCAAAGAGCTCTGTCTCCTTCTCTAGCAAATTCTGTCATTTTAGCCCACACCACTTTGCATGCTGGGGTTTGCAACTGAAAATAAACCTTTTCAAAGCAAATCTACAAGCCCCACCTTGCAACACACTGTTGGCTGAAAAAAACAAAAATAGATGATGGTATCTTATGTGGGAATGTCAAAGCGCAGCGTTGTGAAATGCAAGATAAAATTTAGCTCCTTGCTTTCTGCCTTTTTTCTTGCTGGCATTTACGGGTTAAACAGCCCACTGGTTGAGAGGGTAAAAATAGTCTTTCAGATGCAAATACCAGCATCTCACTGGTAAGGGGCTTACATGAACACTCCTTGAAAAAAACAGCAAAAACACGTTGTTTAGCAGAACAAATGTGTTTAGAGAGACAGAGAAAGTAAAAATAATGTCGTGTCACCCCTCTTACGGAGCACAACCAGGGTCTAGATGTTAGTGTATCCTGTGCTGAAGTAGTTAAGTACACGCAGCAAGCGCTGCCCCGCTAGTGCCCCTTGTGTCTGTAAAAAACACATTTTGAAGGGGGGGAAAAGTCACCCGTGAAGGAATAAAGTAACGGTAACTACTACAGACACCATGGGCTGTCACGGAGTAAGGTCATGATCGATAATTGCCATTTGAGCCTCATGCATGGCCACATAAAAAAAATAAATCAGAATTTCATGATACCTCCTCTGATGACTAAGGGTAAAGCGCTTGACTAGGAGGAATTTAAAGGGGAGGTCTCCCCATCAGAGTGTGCGCCATACTTGGCAACATGCTGTGACAAAAATAGAGGAAGGAGTTTTTAGGTTTCAAAACAACTAATTAGCATACCGGTGACATCAGCATAAGTGACACTACATGACATTTGGCCTATCAAGCCCCTCCCAGAAAATAACATTCTCTTCTTGCTCAAGTATCTGGAGTTTACGCGCTGACACGTAAAACCGACAGTAATAAGATGACTGTTAACGCTGTGGGGTCTCGCGCCGCTAAAAAGGAGAAACCGGAGGTTTGGCTTTTCTGCTGTGCCAGCTACTCCCTAGGGGGCAATGGTTGCTTTACATTATGAGGGGGGAACCCGTGGTGTCACACTTCAACACAATCAACACCCTTACAAGCCCCCTGCTGCATATCCGTGACCACGTGGCATACATGTGAACCTTACAGACATGTGACACCGAAAGAAGGGCACACGCAGAAACGATACACCCTCACCACAGTACGGCCTGTGTACATAAAAGAAACCCAAGCTCTGATGAAGCCTGTAGCTAGTGCCGGGTTTCACGGAACGTCTTCACACCTGGGTGAAAGCCAGACCTTACACTTGCATTAATAAAAGATTCCGAACGCTTCTCTGACATGGCGCGCCTGCATAAATTAAGGTCAGTGTGTCAACAGCAGAACATCATGTTAACAGTAGTTCCAAAGACTGTGACTCGAGTTTTCATTGGTAGTTGGCGGAGTCTGTCCGCGAGAAAAGAGTGCCAATGTTGACATCGGACATTCTTCTGACCGAAGCCGACGGGAGCACAGAGAGCGGCTTTCAGATGCATTCTGGCCCAGCGGTGTCCCAGGGGCTGGGACTAACGCGAGCAGCAGCTCTAGGACATGAAATGTAACGAGCCACACAGAAAATGCGCGGAGGAGGCAACAACCCAGTTGTGCACACTTCTGAACCTCGACTTTTGTACACCCGTGTGGATAAAGATCCAGGCCACTGGCATTATGCGGCAAAGGAAGACCCATTTATGCAGCAGGGTTGGGTAAATTATGTGGCAAGAAAAGGCAAATTATGTGGCACAATTTTCCTCTGTGCCACTTAAGACTGTCTTGATAAAGGTTTATAACCTCCTTAGTACCCCATTAACAACTAAATACAACAATAAGCACCTGAAAGGTGATCAGTCTACCTTTAATCAGGGTTTTCCACAGCGCAGCAACACATCGCCACATTTTTAGTAACTTTTGATATGCTAGAAACATGTTTTCGTTGACACCTGCAAAGTATGAGGCAGATGATGGCTTAAGTGGCAAATGCATAATTATGCGAAAAACACGGCCCACGCAGAATCAGACAATTCCAGTGTAATGGATAGTGCTTACTGCTGCACTTGTGCTATATGTATGTGTTGTAACTGACAGTTCGAGCTATTATTTAATTTAAGAGTGCAAGATGTATCTACCTATGAAGAATGGGATAGGGAGTCTCTCCTGGCAGGATTTCAACTTGTGTCCTCCACATCACTGCTTAAATTGGTGGAAAGAGTTATCAACTCTCATCTTGCTGGGGCTGTGAGAGGGGGCAAAGAGGGTGAGGTTGTGTGCAATGCACACTTACACGCCTCAATCCTCACATGCAATTAATGTACATGTATTGTAATGATGCGCCTAGGGTCTTTACACATACTTTGTCAGCGAGTAAATTAAGTGTTGCAATAGAAAAAAGTTGATGAGTTGGCAATCACAAATAGTGTAGGGCACTTGGGTGACTGAGTTGGTTGGTCTTGCTTAGACTTAGCCAACATGTAAAATAGGTCAAATGGAGAGCTTTAGAATGATAAAATAGAAACACTCTCTGGGTTCACAATTGAAGAACCAGTCCACCCCTTTCAACACAGATGTGGCACATATATCTAAACTTATCCCGCCATTTGAGTTGGATTTCATGGCCTTTGCGGAAATACCTACATCACTCTCAAACGGGATGGAGATCCACCAGCAGCGCAGGACAATTTTCATAACGGCATGACTTAACCCCTTCTGTGCCACGCCCTTTCCCCCTCCTGTGCCGGGCGTTTCATTAGTGGGTGGGGTTCATGACGAGATAGTCTCGTCATGGGCACAGCGCGTCCGTGCTCCATGACGAGACTATCTCGTCATGGGCACAGAAGAGGTTAAGGAGACGATTGGCTGAGCCAGAACTGCTTAAAGGTTACCTCTGATCCAACCAAGGTGGAGACTGTGGGGGTCCATCTTCTATCTGGAAACATAAGTGGTGGCTCCCCACCTTAGGTTCTTGCTTGATTTCTGTCTCTTCTGTACATAACCTAGGAATTTAACACAGCTCACCGATTCAAGAGAGATTTCTAAAGCAACATATGGCTGCTTCTACTATATTAAACTTCTTAAGATGATGCTGCCCTTTAGTCCATCAAATCTTTAATTCATGTCCTCTTTGTACCATCGGACCAGGATCCATCGGTCTGTATCTGCCAACTATCCCATGGGACCTACAATCTGTAAAATACACCGGGGTGGCTGCTCCTTCTATTTCATGGACAAAATTAGGAATACGCGTCCATTTAACCTCAGATCAATCCCCAACCACTTTCAATTTAGAAAGGGTTTGGAAACATATGTGTTTTCTGCATAGCTTCAGACTTTCGCCGTACTATCATTAGTGCTAGGATGTCATTTGGTAACAGTGCTGTACAAAACTACTAAATAAAAAATTAAATTCATAATGCATCAGTGGCGGCTGGCAGGGAACAGAGGGTGGCGAGGCGGGGGAGGGGTATGGAGTTGGAGTAGGGGTGGGTCAAAAAACAAGCTAATATAAAAAAAAAACACTTACCTTTTGACGGCCGCCATCTCTCCTCCATCGAAGCTCCTCTTCCTGGCGAGTCCTGGAAGGAGGAAGCACCCAGGCTCCCCTAAGCCAATCACAACGTTGCAATGCAGTGTTGTGATTGGTCTGAGCGTCGCGGTTCTGCCCTCAGACGGGGAAAGGGAGCCTGCACATGGTCCCCACCAGGCTATGCAATACAGCCTTGTGGGGAACATGCAAAGTGAACATGACTGTTTGGCCGGCCCAAGACCTTATATAACACTTCCCAGAGTGAATTACCCACAAATGATTCATTGCGTATGTATAATATGTGTGTGATATAAAGTGCTCTGACACCCTGCACTGGTACGAGCAGTACTATAAAACAAACAAAATGTTTGTGAGAGAGGAACTATGGAGAGATGAGGGGCACCGTTGGAGACTGGTAGTAAGGGAATCCATGAAAAAGGAGGTCATGGGGGAGCCGAAAGAGATTGTTGTATTGGGTACCACCTGCGCTAATGCACTGAAAGAGTAAGTCAGTGATGTCTGTCACTGTGCTGGTCGATATTGATAGTCTTATTCAGTTGGGAAGGAGTTGTTCTCTTTTTTTGGGGGGGGGCGGGGGGGGGCAGAGTTTTATATAGCGCGAACTTGACCTGAATCCAATCAGGTATCAGAGCGCTTTACATAGCACCAGTTACGTTACATGAGGACACACATTCATTCTTTGTTAGGCACGGGGAGATTAAGTGATTTGCCCAGAACCACAGGATGTTAAGCGTCATTGCCGAGACTCGAACCCAGTTCCCCAGGTCCGAGGTCGAGCGCCCTAGCCGTTAGGCCAACTCCTCTCCCCAACTCCTTCTCTGTCTCGACTGTATGTACACATGGATTTTAATAGTACATTGCTTATTTTATAATGGAAGAGACAAATCTCTTACATCCAGTAATTATTTTTTTGTATTCAACTGTGTGTGTTTGCATATCTGCCCTGCAAAGAGCGTTAATAAAGTACTGCCTCCGGAAGACGTGTTTATTGTTCTATATCATGGTTACACAATTGCTTTATAGTACAATGAGCTTACAAGGGCACTATCTCAGTGCCCTTCCATTTCAGCTCCTCTGCAGCAGTTTCAAGATCTTAAGTTTCTCTTTTCTCAAATGGGTGTAATTTCTGATATTTAACTGATTTCATGGACTTCATTGCTTGATTTTGCTTGCGAGAAAGTTTCACTCGTGGTGGTTGAATGTCACTCATAAGTACAACGAAACTATGAAAATGTCACACATAAGCAATCAGAAACTTTGGCAGCTATGACTGCCAGTACTAATGGCAGCAACAGACATATGCAACAATTACTAGGAACAGTGTGCGGTATCACCGTTAAGTCTCAAAGTCATTTAAGAACATGTTTTGGCCATGAAGGACTAAGTGTATTCTGCTGTCACAGAAGGATCTTCGGGGAGGGGTATTTTTTTCAGGGTCTGCTCTCTAATCACCAGTATATTTTCTCAGAAGTCTTTAAATTTGCTCTCTGGTATTTTTACCTTGGATATTACCATAGCACTGCTTATATAACCTTACATAAAACAAATCCTCTCGTACTTTATTATTCTTTTTCATGGTGACCACAATGATGGCTTAAAGCCTTGTTTCTGCAGCATTCGTTTTCCCATGGGTCCCGGATAACAAAGCTTTGAAAATCCGGATTACACATACAGACACACGAGTTTAAACTAATGGCAAATGCACCAGCAGGACGGCCTTTCCGTTTTTTTGCAAATAAGGTATGGCAAGAAAGCTGTGGCGTGTCTTCCCTTGGTTGTGGGAGAGTGCGTCTTCCCTTGGTTGTGGCAGAGTGCGTCTTCCCTTGGTTGTGGGAGTGTGTGTCTTCCCTTGGTTGTGGGAGAGTGCGTCTTCCCTTGGTTGTGGGAGAGTGCATCTTCCCTTGGTTGTAGGAGAGTAGAGTGCGTCTTCCCTTGGTTGTAGAAGAGTGGGTCTTCCCTTGGTTGTGGGAGAGTGCATCTTCCCTTGGTTGTGGGAGAGTGCGTCTTCCCTTGGTTGTGGGAGCGTGCGTCTTCCCTTGGTTGTGGGAGCGTGCGTCTTCCCTTGGCTGTGGGAGCGTGCGTCTTCCCTTGGTTGTAGGAGAGTGCGTCTTCCCTTGGTTGTTGGAGAGTGCGTCTTCCCTTGGTTGTAGAAGAGTGAGTCTTCCCTTGGTTGTAGGAGAGTGCGTCTTCCCTTGGTTGTAGGAGTGTGCGTCTTCCCTTGGTTGTAGGAGTTTGCATCTTCCCTTGGTTGTAGGAGAGTACGTCTTCCCTTGGTTGTAGGAGAGTGCGTCTTCCCATGATTGTAGGAGCCACGTCTTGTCTCAATTGCAAGAGAGTTAGTGTCAAGTTTATGCCTGTCAATCTCCAGGTTCAATTCACAAAGGCAGTTTGGACTAAGGAAAGTTGGAGTCCCCTAGTACTCTTTTACATACTCTTATTTGCCTTAGGGGTTGGCACAAGACATCTAAATTGGGAATAAAATGAGAATGTTGAGGCAATTTTCGTACAGAGTTAGTACAAATAGAAAGGACAGCCCAGTCTTTGCACTTGTACTAATAGGGAGTTTGACGTTTCCCACTAGATTCAAAAAGGTGTGAACCAGCACATAAAAGTACTCTTACAGCACTACTACCTGTACTACTAAATACTTTAATGAGCGGTCACATAAAGTAAAAAAAGTGCCACAGTAGATTACTCCCAGGTTTTTAAAAATGTATCCGATTTTTAGGGATTAACAATGGATTCCAGAAACACTGCAGAAAATACACAGCAACTATACATTTTCTACAGTACTCCAATGTGCAACATTTACTCAAGCAGATTTTTCACCTGGTGGAAAATTCAGCATTAGTGTGATGGAAATATTTTTCGGCGTTTATATTTTCGAGTGACCGACTCCACTGCAGCTCCATTAAGTCTGTGGAAGTGGTCTTCAAACTTTTTAATGTAGTGTCCTTTCCTCGTGGCCTCGACCCTGTTCCACCCAGGTAAAACATGTTTTAATTGGGAACTCCAAAGAATGCCAAACATATTTTTCACAATTACTCTATAAAACTGGCTGCTCTAGGCATATTTAATAACACAAACAATGCATTTATGTTTGGTTATCCCTTTTAAAAATACAATCAACTATATGATTGCCAACATGTGAAGCCTGGTCTCCCTAAAGTGTTATCAAATTGGGCGAGGGACTTTGAGGGTTATCTAGAGACCTTCCCCATTTGACATCTACTCCCAGCCAGGACATTGGTGAACAAGCATTTGCAATGCAATAGGTCTCGCATTTGCGAGACTGAGCTACTGGCATTGTAAATGACAAACCTTTTATCTATGTGTTGGTTTTAAAAACAGATAAATAAAAGGCATTGTCATTTAGAATGCCAATAGCTTAAAATGTTGCAAATGCGAGACCTATTCTATTGCAAATGCTTGTTACACTCGGGGTGAAAACAAAAGAACCTCAACTCTGCAATAATACAACCCGTCACTGCCTTGGATATAACTTCAAAGCGACTCATTTTTCAGTTTTATATAGCGCAAACTTAGAGCGCTTTACATGAGCACCAGTTACATTACACAAGGCGGGGTATATTCATTTTTGAATCACAGGATGTTGAGCCGTGAGGCTCGAACTGGTTTTCTCAGCTCGAAGGTCGGCTCCTCTAATCTTACCACAACCTGCCCACAAGAGCCAGTTGCATTTTCAGTATTTTATACAGCAAAGTCATAGTTGCTGCTTATTTATCTTATGCAACTTACGACCATTGACAAAGTCAATAGTCCTGGCTTGTTGTAGGTATGATGTTACTTGTGTGATATATCTGGATCAATGGACAGATGGAGCAAAATACCAGTGGGAAGGCATACTATGCTAAGCGCAGATTTTTAGCTTTGTTTTAAGCCACGCCCTTAATTCTAGTGGCCACAGCCCTTTGAGAGAAATACCCTGCCAGTTTAATCTCTTATGAGTGCTGCGCGTGAGCTCTTCCCCTGCTGGGCCACCCCCTCCAGGGTGGCTCCTGCGGCCCCTGCCCACTTCATCCTGTTGTCTGAGACTTGACCTGTGGTTAGCTCACCCACCCCCACCTCCCCCTGCAGTGACTTTACACCCCGGGACTTTGAAAGGGGTGTAGGTAGGGACGGAGCACCCCATTGAATGTGGATGGGATTTACTTGGCGCTATTCTGGCTACAGAGCGCTGTATGCTGAAGTGGTGGAGCGAGGGCGGGGGGGGGAGTCACGCCAGCTGGAACCCTCAGCCAGAGGTTTACTCGTGGGTGAAGTGTCGTGGGGGGCGCGCAAGACATTAGTGTCTGTGTTCTGTGGAGGAGACAGGAGGGCGGTGGGTGAACTGAAAACAACCCTGTACGAAGATGATCTTTTTTTAGAAAACTTGAGATGTCCTGTGCTGCGTGGGAGGAGACAGTTCAGTTATGATTGTTCGCGTTATGGTGCTTTCATTTTGCATTGACCCGTCCTAGCCAGTGAAAGTATTTGGAAGGGCTCGTGTCCAGCTCCATTTGTCCCGCCCACCGTAGCTACAGAATGTACCGAGAGGTAACATGGAATAAAACAGACATTGCGCCTTACTACCCACAGTGGCGCTGCGCAGTTGCAGGCCCTCTGGAAAAGCTGAGTGGTCACACTTTAGTAGTACATTTCTGTGTTTACTTGTTAAACTAGTCCTACCAATGTACATCTTTTACAGAGGCAGGATTAATTTGATTCAAAATAGCAAAATAAACTGCCTTACAATGTGCAGCATTATGCCACGTAATTTGCGTTTCATGCCGCATAATCTAGTAAACCCTACTGCCTAATGTGGTCCTCCATTGCTGCCTATTGGCCTAGAGTTGCTCTCTCTGCCTATAATGTTCCGCTGAGCAAAAGCACAGTCCGTAGTCACCTACATAAAAGCCCAGTTTAAATGCATTTACTCAACACGCAAAGCTGAAATCTGATCCAAACGCTCGATCATCAACCTTAAGCAAAATTAAAGCACTGCCCACTTCTACTCCTGTCAAGTAACTTTATCATGCCACAGATAAATTATCTATTCTTGCAGTGCTGTGCAGCGGAGCACATTATTACTTACCGGCGCGTGCCCTAATGAAAGCGCGGCTGCATCATGAAAAGTTACCGGCGCGGTCCCTAATGTTATGCCAACGACTGAATCTACTGGAAATGGGCGGGGTAGGGCTGGGGTATGGTCAGTCTCACTCGGAAAGAGACTGGGAGGGGTGGTGAGACTGAAGAAGCCCGGCACTGCCGCATGTGTATCAAAACACACAAGATGATGGACGGAATGTTGCACATTGGCAAAACATTCACCACCAGTCACAGATCTGGGTTTAATCCATCGTTATTTTGCTCACCACGCCAAAGCGAGCAGCACATGCGCTGCGTCGCTAGGCGAGACCTAAAAAGGATGTTACTGATGGCTCCTTACAGAGTGGCTCACTGTTTTCTTACACTAACAAACAGTTACCCCTACCCGCGATCAACTCATGCCCCCTCATGGGGGCCCACCACCCAATTTGAATACCTCTGATCTGGGAGCATGCCTTTCCCATTCCCAACCTGAAAATGCACTTACTTCTTTGACAGCAGAATATTTGGACATGTTTCCAGGGTGGAAAACCAAAAATTCCCATTTCAAAAGTTTGATACTACAAGGGAGAGCCTTCATGGGGACGAGGCAAAAAAGGTCTGGACAGACCTCTCATCTGAAATAAAATAGGGAAAAGATAATTTACTGTTCAGGAGAAAAGTAAAAAAAAATATTTTGTAGTTCATCACAATGTTGTTCCAGTGACTTTTATCACCAAGAAGAAATCCCTTCGAGATATATGCAAATTAGTGTGACATCCCAGAATTCTGCAATATGCCATTTTTAACACGTCGTCTGAATCACAAGCCTTGCGTTTTCTAATTTTCGTTTTAGAAACAGACACCTAGTGAGCAGTTTAGCAACCGAGTATATTGCAAGGTTTAGTGTACAGACTTGTAAATTGAGTCTAGCAAAGAGCAGCAATCTGGTCTTCCTACCCTGAGGACAAACATTGGCAAAGCTAATCAGTCTTGCCTTTTTAAAGCAATGTAGACCCATCTGCCTTGCTAGTCCTTGGTGCTACTACTGTTAAGCACCATCAGAAAAGCCAAAACAGGAAAAAAAGCACTTCGATGAAGAGCGCAACAGGCAGAGGTGGTTGGGGTTGATGGGAGGAGGTCAACACCACTAAGTGGTAAGAGCACGTTTGAGCGGTGGGGAGGAGAAGCAAAGGTGTATCAGGCTGCGGGTTAGGGGAAAAAAAGTCTGGCAGGGAAGCAATTTAATAGCTGGGAGCTTTAGGGGTTAAAGTCTTGAGGGGAAAGAAGGACAGGAGGGACAGAGCAAGACAACACATGCTAAAAAAAGAAACAGTTCTCTGAAGGCAAGCAACTGAAGGATACATCATCCTATCAGAGCATAGCAAAGAAGAAATGCTCCGGTGTTGGGATAAACAAAGACTAGGGAAGAAAGTCATTGACTAAGTAGGAAAAGAAGACAAGCATCCAATCAAGTGGCTCACTAAAAGCCCACTATAAAAAAATATTATAGAATATATATTTATATAGTATCTATTTTTTTTTCTTCAACACTTTATTTATACATTTTCAGCACGTTGACCGATTACAGGGGAAAAAGCCAAAAGTATCCATAATGTACAATCTCACAGGGGGATAGATAATATACTGCAACCAACACGAAGGAGCAGGCAGAATCATGGTGTTTGGGGGTTACGGCTAATATTCCGCTGCCCAGAGCCCATTATAATTCACCAAGATCAGATGAGCAGAATGCGCTGCATGTAAGAAGCATCAGGCAACCATCCAGCTGAACATGTTCAATAAGAATCAATCAATGGAGGTTATCTTGAAAGGTCTGAATGTGGGGACATTTATTAGTCCTGCTCCTAAACTCGAATGTTACTGTGAGGAGGTGTAGATTTAATCTGGCTACGTGGAAAGCTAAGTCTTCAGGCCACAAGGATCTAAGTATTGGGCAACCTTCCAAACCAGTTCATCCTTTACTGACAAAGGGGTGTTGATCACACAGATGTCGATAGCTTCCAATCTACTGGCAGAGACCGAAACAGAGACCAGAGAATGCTCCGACAACCCTTGTGCCGAGTAGGGATGTTAAAGTCATTTACGAATGACAATTTGACCCACAAAAATAATCGTGTACAGTTTTTTCGGTCAACATATTTATGAGAAAGCTTATTTTCTTTTTTATCCTTTATGTTTTTCCTTCTTCCTTTCCCACCCTTACCAAATTATAAATACTTTACTGTTTCTCTCAAGTTTTTAATACAATATGTTAATTGGTGATTGTTTATTCATCAAAGCATTTCGTTTTAGTATTACTGTATTTATTGGCATTAAATAAAATCTTTTGAACAGGAAAAATGATGATGTCCAAATAGAAGGTGCTGATATTTGAGACACTTTATTGAGCAAAAGAAAGCAAAGCGTGCATGCCTCAATCACATCTTCGATCCATTGATCCGCACAGTGAAGGAGGCAGGAATGCTCGCTAGCGAGATGTGGCGTGCAGTGCACATGCGGTACAGGAGTAAATCAGGGGCGTCTCTAGACTTTTTAGAGGAGGGTAAACAAGGGGCCACAGATAGCATTGCAGGGTCACCATCAAAGAGCAATCATGAAGACTGTGCGCATGAATGTCATATACATATATATATATATATATATATATATATATATATATATATACACACACACACACAAGGTAATTTAAACTTTTTAAGCAGACAGTGAATTAAACATTACTGTGATGTGTGGATTGGGCAAAATTGCTGGAATGACGCAATCACTCCCATTCTTCTCTTTACACCACTCTCTTCTGCGGTCTCTTTGTTAGATATTTACACTTTTCTCCTCATACATTTCTGAAACTCTTAATCTGCATATCTCATTCCTCATCTCTTTCCTCTCCAAGCCCTCTATTGTCACTCTCTCCTTCACGTATTTTCTTACATCTTCATCAATCCCCACCACACACACAATGCACCTACTCACCTCCATGCACTGCCCTTTCTTTAACTTTCACCCTGTCAATATTTCCACAACTCTGTACCTCCGTCACACATTTTTGCATATAAACACAATTACAATTGACACACCTAACCATTGCTCCGTGCACTCGCCAGAGAGGCCACGAATAGGCTGATCACTCATTCCAAAACCCTTTATGACCCATTGACAAGCTCTCTTAAAGTATTGGTTTTTATCCAAGCCGAGCGGACAGTAATAGTAAGCTTTTAGAAGGCGCAATATTAACCAAAGATCATTTTTCCAAGTTATTAGTTGCTTACTGAATTGCATTTTAAATTATTAACAGTACCACCATTGATGGAACCTGTTTGAAGATCTATGGTTTATCTGTCAAATCGACAACATTTCTGTAAAAATTGTGGCACTGACCATTATTTTAATTTTATTTGGCACTACCGCACTTTGATAGACTTGATTTGCAGAGGCCGCCCCCACAGGGGGCTCGAGGGCCGGCGCCATAATGGCCGCCAGAGCCCGACAAGGAACAAGAACTGGTTCTCGCCAGCGGGAAGCGCCGCGGGGCAGAATGCCCTGAGGCCCCCGCCCTCTCCCTTCCAAGAACAATAGGAAGGGGAGATATAAGACGCCGCTCCCCCCTGTGGCAGCCCACTTGCATATCATGGGAGCTGGGGGATCGGCGCCAACGACTTTCGAATCGGCCGTGGGCTCTTAGGAGCAGCTGCGGCCTACACCGTCATGACCCAGGCGATGAAGGATCCAAGCCCGCAGTAGAGAGCAGGGAACCCTGCTACCACATGAGGTGCCAGATGTCGGAGGACTACATGCCCGAAGCGTCCCCACCCCCGCCGGGGCACGGAAGATCGGGATGGAATGGACCGGGGCCGAGACACCAGGCACGACCCCCAGCTCCCCAGGAGTTATGATGCTCGCGGCACCGGAAGCAATGGCAGGGTAAGGGCTCGAGGAGTGGCGGCGTCTCTGCCGGTCACCATTGCCATGTTATAATAATTGCCTGCCGTGCCTTTCTTAGCGCAAGGGCGATGTGCTAGCCATGTAAGGAAATGTAGCGCCAATCGTTAATATGGGCTGGAGGCGCAGCGGGCGGAGGGCTGTTACTGCGCTCCACAACGCCGCCACTGCAACAGGTGCCCCTTCCGCGCTTTGGCGATGCGTACGATGCATTGCTGCTTTGCCAACCCCCCCCCCCCCTCCCCTACCCACCGCTGGCAGGGATCACTGCCGAGGACGCGCGGCTAGGCGCATTCCCACTGCATAGCGGGAGTGGGGCTGAAGTGGGGTCAAAGCGAGGAGAGGTTGTGGCCCGCCGGCGGTGCTGCCGCCGCTAGGGAAGCAGGATCGGAGCCTCGAGGTCGAGTCCTCGCCCTGTGATTCTCGGCAAATCACTTAATCTCCCCGTGCCTGAATGTGTAACGGGGATGCGGTGCTATGTGAAGCGCTCCAAGGCCTTTCCGGTCGAGTTCGCGCTATGTAATGTGCAAAAAAAAAAATATATAAAGTTGTAACAAGTTACTCGTGCTCCAAGAAAATGAACTTGGAAAGGATGGCCCAACGTATTAATGTCCCGCAGACTCTCCGGCTTTAGGCACTATGGGGAAAAGTCCAGTTGAAACTGCAGTTGGTCCCACATGCAACCCGATCAGGCCCCAAGGCGGGTGCAGAGTTCTCAGACCGACATAGTTGGGGTCAGAGGCGCAACTAGAGCCATATTTCGGGGGGGGCTGAGCAAAAATTTCGGGGGGGGCTGAACTTTAAGCAATTGGCAGAGTGGAGCTGCAGGGACTCTTAGAAGGGGTGAAACAACAGCGAGGCCTCATTAACATACAAATGGTCTTTTAAAGACCTGTGAAGTGCTCGGGTGCGGCTGCTTTTTTGCCCGGGAAGGTGTCTCATCCCGGGCTGCCACACACGACGGGGGGGGGGGCTGAAGCCCTGTGAGTCCAATGGGTGTTGCGCGGCTGGTTGGGGTAGATCACTTAGCCCCCGTGGCTGAGTGTGTGGCGTGGCCGGCGCGCATGTAAAGCGCATGTAAAGAGCTCCGGTGCCTTCTGTCGAGTTTGCGCTATATATATAAAAAAAATAAAAAAAAGTTGGGCAGGGTGCTTTGCCACTCCTGGCTCCTCTTGCTCTTTGGAAAGTTCATCTGCATCTCCTCGTTTCGGGTGCACCGAGTGTGGATGAGTCTCCCCCCGAGCGGAGTGCTGTGTGGGGCGCCATTGGTGCGGAGGGCGCTGGAGTCGGGGAACGGATGCGGAGAGTCTCTGGGCTGGGCCTCGACTTTCGGGCCCCTGGGGGGGATATGCCTTGGCCCCCAGCTGCGCACCTTCGCCCACCGGAGCCGTGGTGTATGCGGCTTGCCTTTTAAAAGGTGAAAAATTCATAGTTACATTGTCTTAGTAGGCAAAGATTTGTGGCCTTCACGAGCGAATTAAAAAGTCATAACCTTAAAGAAATTGCAATTTAGCCGTTCAGAACCGGTTTCGGGAAATCTCTCCTCCCGTCAAACGTCTTGCAGATGGACGCTTAGTACATGCATCAACCCACAAGCTTGTTTATATAATAAATTCAGAGTTCAGCCCCTGCCTAGTGAGAAATGTGCGACTCCGTGGTTCCCCGTGTTACGCCACATTAAAGGTGAGACGAACTCGGAAGCTGATATAAACCGCTCGGTGCATCAGCTATGAAAACCGGAGCACGACCCCCACACCCTCTCCCGGCGCTATCTGTGCGCTTGCTGCTAGACCAGTTTCTCTATTCAAAAATAACAGCAGAGTGTGCCGTTTTTGATAGTCAAGGGAGTTAATATGCGGCGCTGGCATTCAGCGCTGATGGAGGTATGCCCCTACAGATCGGGGCTTCTTAGCGGCAACACCTCTCACGGTGCTTTCATGGGCTAATGGGTAAGGCGTCTGACTTCGGACTAGAAGTTTGAAGGTTCGAATCCCTACAGATCGGGGCTTCTTAGCGGCGACATTGCAACTTTTAATCTCCCCGTGCGTGAATGTGTAATGTAAATGCGGGGCTACGTAAAGCGCTCCGATACCTTCGGGTTGAATTCGCGCCATATAAATGTGCAAAAAAAAAAAGTCAGAGGCAAGCCGTTCAAGGCTCCAGAAGGAACAGTGCTCCAGAATCCGATAAGAGGCAGATTAGGGAGAAATACACTACAAATGTCTGCGGAAAAATTACGGACAAAAAAAAACAAAAAACGAGGAGACACAGAGTTTAGCAGCTATGTATTTAAAGCTGACAGGCGTAAAATGGTGTGTTCCCAAGGAATCTCTCCCAGGGATATTCATTCCATGAAAACCCAGAGTGCCATTTCCAGACAGAGCCTTTGCATGACCAGTACGTGTAAGGTTTCCATCCCACTGCAGAGGACTATGGGGATTGCTAAACGCCCCCTAAGCGAGCTATCGCGACCAGTATAGTCTAAAGCAGAGAGGCTGACGTCATTACTAAAATATATATATATATATATATATATATATATATATATATATATATATATATATATATATATATATATATATATATATATATATATATATATATATATATATATAGCTTAAACACACTGAATTCTGGTTCTGGGACCAGGGTGCATAGTACGCTGAATGCTGGCAAGGTTACAAAACAAAAAAAAAAAAAAAGACAAATAAATAAATGTGTCCTTTTGTAAGAGTTCATGCGTGCTGTGAAAGCGCCCCAATACCTATGGGTCGAGCCCGCGCTATAAAAAAAAAAAAAAAAAAAAAAGTGCCAGAAAATAAACAAACTAAGTACAAACGTTTCGCAGACAGGGGTAGCATCGCCCACTATGTAGATCCGGTGAGAACAAGTAGGGCAACACCTGGCAGGAGGGAGTAGCAGAATTAGGCATGCGTGTGTTGCCCATAATCGCTGGGCTTCCCAGCCTCCTGGTGCCCGTGACAGAGTGAGGTCCCAGGAGTAGAAGTTAGCATGTGTGGGTGCCTACCAGCGCCGTGCGTCCCAGCCTCTAGGCGCCTGTAAAAGAGCGCTTTCCCGGTAGGCATGGATCAAGCACCAGACAGGGAGGGCTGTGCTGAAGTTACACAGTGCTTGGGTTAGCATACCTGCTGCAAAGACCGTACATACAACATGCAGATCGCGAGGGAAGAGCAATGTCAGATGTCAAAGCATAAGATCGGAGCATATGTAGTACCGCCAGCCTGTCATTCTGGGAATGTCGCAAAAGGGGTCAATTGGCGGTGAAGTTGTTCGGGTGCGAAGAGCACCTCAAGCCATTGCGTGACACTTTAGATTCGGAGTTTGGGCTGGTCCAGAACAAGTACGCTGCAAACGTACTGCCTACCTGTAAGGTGCAGTCAGCTGACCCATCCAGTAGTTACCGTAAACCGAAGTAGAGGAGGCTTGGAAGAGGTAGAGGCCATGGTGTAGAGGTGCTTACCGGAAAAACCTCCCAGGAGCAGGGGTGAGGTAGAGGATGGGATGTGAGCAATGTATATTGTATCATGCTACCACAGACTGTAGCTGACTGTCTCCCAATTTTTGTTTTCATGATTGGCCCATGGTGAGAGGAGACAGCGCTGTAAGACTCCGAACAGGACGCAAGCGTCACGCCTCAAAAATGGCGGGGAAGGAGCAGAGCACCATGGCGTGTGGATTGAAGATTGCCAAGACAGCACTGTCAGGCATCGAAGTAAGATGCAAGTGTGCCAGGGCACTAACGGCAAAGATGGAGCAGAGCGCATCATTGCGTTTGTGGGAAGATTGCCGTCGGTGCTGACCAGATTTGGGGGGAGCCGCAGGAAGACGTAAGCCTCCCTGGCGGCGTGGCGGAAACAACAAGTGTATTGGTATTGTATGGGAGCACACCAACAGGGCGGTGTGTAGAAGGAGGGCCACTCACTTTGGGATGCCGCACGGCAGGGTGAGTGCGCCTGACGAAATCGGGGTAGCAAACGGAGACGGCGCTCGCAGCTCAGCCCCCGCCAGAGGGTGGGGCACAAAAGAGACTAACAAGGTAGCGAGTTGGGGGCCTAACTCCAGGGAAAAGGCTACCCCCCCCCCACACGCAAAGGGGCGTGGTAAACAACAAAGAACAATCTATGAGCTGTCAGGGCGATTTACGACCCTAGGAGTTGCAAATGAGCAAAAAGACAAACCAGTGATTTATGGCCAGCCGATGATTTATGGCTGATGATTTATGATGCTCATGCAGAGTGATTTATGACAGCCGAATGATGACAGATTGTGACAGAATGATTTACGGCCTGCCGGTGATTTATGACCCATGATTTATGACCCATGATTTATGATGTGCAGGCAAAATGATTTATGACAACCCAATTATGATGGCTTGTGACAGAATGATTTATGACCAATGATTTACGACCCATGATGTAGGGCGGCTGATTTATGGGGATCAGGCAGAGTGATTCATGGCAACAAAGTAAGGGGCAATTGTGGCAGAATGATTTATGATGCATAATGATTTATGGCCCATGATTTATGATGTCCAGCTGACAATGCGTGACATCACGTTTGTAATAATGTGTGACAACGATTTATGACCCCGGCCCCCAAGGGGTGTCAGGGGGAGTTGTACAAGTGTGATTATGTAATAAAACTGCGGCCAACAATTACCACCACATACGACGATTGTTGGCTGTTTGTCTAGTAATGCAGATGCACAAACATGGTACGGTTCCTGGAATGGGCGCAGTGCAGCCGTTATTGCAGAGGCCGCCCCCGCAGGGGGCTCGAGGGCCGGCGCCATAATGGCCGCCAGAGCCCCACAAGGAACAAGAACTGGTTCTCGCCAGCGGGAAGCGCCGCGGGGCAGAATGCCCTGAGGCCCCCGCCCTCTCCCTTCCAAGAACAATAGGAAGGGGAGATATAAGACGCCGCTCCCCCCTGTGGCAGCCCACTTGCATATCATGGGAGCTGGGGAATCGGCGCCAACGACTTTCGAATCCCACCCACCCACACCTAGGGAGCAGCAGCGTCGCAGTGCTGACAAAAACCAAAGGAACTACGGGTACAGGGGTTGGATATGGAGACACACCGATAGACGGTGTGTGTGAATAGGGCCACTCACTTTGGGATGCCGCTCGGCAGGGTGAGTTGGCCAACAACCGGGGCAGGTAACGGAGACGGCGCTCGCAGCCCAGCCCCTGCCAGGCGGCAGGGCACAAAACAGTCTTAACAAGGTAGCGAGTTGAGGCCTAACTCCGGGTGAGGAACTGCCCCCGTGCAACAAGTGCGCACAGAGATTGCAAATCTAAACGGCGGAAACAACAAGTGTATTGGTATTGTATGGGAGCACACCAACAGGGCGGTGTGTAGAAGGAGGGCCACTCACTTTGGGATGCCGCACGGCAGGGTGAGTGCGCCTGACGAAATCGGGGTAGCAAACGGAGACGGCGCTCGCAGCCCAGCCCCCGCCAGAGGGTGGGGCACAAAAGAGACTAACAAGGTAGCGAGTTGGGGGTCTAACTCCAGGGAAAAGGCTACCCCCCCACACGCAAAGGGGCGTGGTAAACAACAAAGAACAATCTATGAGCTGTCAGGGCGATTTACGACCCTAGGAGTTGCAAATGAGCAAAAAGACAAACCAGTGATTTATGGGCAGCCGATGATTTATGGCTGATGATTTATGACGCTCATGCAGAGTGATTTATGACAGCCGAATGATGACAGATTGTGACAGAATGATTTATGGCCTGCCGGTGATTTATGACCCATGATTTATGACCCATGATTTATGATGTGCAGGCAAAATGATTTATGACAACCCAATTATGATGGCTTGTGATAGAATGATTTATGACCAATGATTTACGACCGATGATGTAGGGCGGCTGATTTATGGGGATCAGGCAGAGTGATTCATGGCAACAAAGTAAGGGGCAATTGTGGCAGAATGATTTATGATGCATAATGATTTATGGCCCATGATTTATGATGTCCAGCTGACAATGCGTGACATCACGTTTGTAATAATGTGTGACAACGATTTATGACCCCGGCCCCCAAGGGGTGTCAGGGGGAGTTGTACAAGTGTGATTATGTAATAAAACTGCGGCCAACAATTACCACCACATACGACGATTGTTGGCTGTTTTTCTAGTAATGCAGATGCACAAACATGGTACGGTTCCTGGAATGGGCGCAGTGCGGCAGTTATGTCTAAATAAAGTACTTTTAATGTGACAAGCACTGTGAGAAATTCACACTGTGTTACGCCTGAACTCCACAGCTCTCAATCATAGACCACCCATAACCTGAACTCACACAACTACATAGGAGCAACACTTTTCACACTATGCACTGTACATGAGTAAAGTGTTGCATGGAAAAAACCACAGAAACCCATAATTCCGAAAAAAGCTAACCCTCTTAGGGAATGAAAGAGTAAGCAAAGTGTGAAATGTAAACAGGAACAACATCGCTGTTCCCTGGCTGAGAGGCGCAGAGTGTTTTTGCTGGCTTCAAGGGTCGCCGGTGGTGAGGCAAAAGGGAGCCGGGAAGGACATTTTCAGGTCTGGAACTGGCCCCACCGGCCCCCTTTATCCCCCCCACCCCTGGGACACCAAAGCTCTGCATTTCACTATATATTGATGCTATAGGGGCAAAGGAAGTTTGAAACTAAATTGCAAACATGCAGAGAATATTCCAACCAATAATACTCATGGTTTGTTTGTGTCAGTTTATGATGTTGAACCATGAAAGCCATTTTACTGCAGATTAATTAATTAAACGTTTTTCACTGTTCAGCCTTGAAAGGTAGTGAAAATTACTAATTTGCCCCACTTCATCGGATATATGTTCAATGTGGCCTACTCGAACAGAAGCAAACACTAAAGACACAATGCAGATACAATGTGCATACCTAGAATTCTAGAACAAGGAGTGCAGATATGGTACTCAGAGGTGCTTCACCTTGTGCAGGTTTCTTATGACAAGCTTCCAATACATACAATCCATCTGTGTGAGGACTCACGCTTACTCAGTCTACTTGAACTTCATCTGATTTGTGTTTTTTCACCTTTTTCCCCACTTCCCAAATTACAATTAGGGCTCAACTCCTTTAGCTCCAGCGCAAATGTCAATTTCTTTCTCACCACGCAGCCACCTCCCGCCCCCGCCTCATTCAACACCTCCTGATGTAGATATGTATGTAACTGAATATATATTCACAACTAATATGGACTTTGT
Source organism: Triturus cristatus (assembly GCF_964204655.1). NCBI lineage: Eukaryota > Metazoa > Chordata > Amphibia > Caudata > Salamandridae > Triturus > Triturus cristatus. Next base: position 244,431,302 of record NC_140592.1, on the reverse strand, counting down.
ACCAAATCCAGCACGTGCCACAGACTCACAACCGAAGTTTCTAATGATCTGTGTAATTAATTACTGCTCCTATGTACAGCATCTTGGTGAAAAGTAGTTCATTAATTTCTACTTGTTGTGAAAATGAATATTAATGAAATAATGCTTTATAATAAATGTTGGTTTGGTTAAGGCAGCTATACCCAAGATCTGCCACATGTTAGTCCAGTTTTCAGCACTAAGACAGCAGCGACTTGCGACCTTAAAGTGCCAGAGGCCGTCTATTCATGAAGATGTTAGACAGTGCTCACACCTCGTGTGGAAGGTGTAATTATGACACCCTACAGACATCCATGGTCTCACCAATGGAATCCTTGCTCACCACATCTTCATTTCAGTGCCTGTTTACAATCCTCACACCATGCATTGGCGAACTGCATCCAATTCCCATCAGCAGTTGTGTCTTTTTCCGAGTGAAAGTGCCAGATGAGGGGACAAGAAACAGTTCAAAGTCAGCAGCTTTGAACCACTCTTACTGGTTTCATCCTCCTCCAAGAAATGTATGCTTGTGAACTGGAACTTTACAATTAAGTGATACTCTCTAGCTGTCCATCAATGTAACCCAGAAGGTGGAGAATGCTAGAGAGCCAGAAATTGACATGTCTACATAGGTGAGCGGCTCCAGAGGTTGGAAACAGTATCAGTCAGACTGCTCCTATAAAAGGCGGCAAGTATACTAGATATTACTTGCTCAACTCTCTCCGACACTAGCGGAGGCACCTTTCGTCGAAAACTGGGCTACGCATTACCCAAAATATTTGAACCAGTGTGTGGCGGCCTATGAGAGCATGGTGTGATAAGACGCACCAACCTTGCGTAGCTGCGGTTGTCTGGGGAACAACGACTGACACGGAGAAACTCTGAGTCATGAGTACGGGTGTTTGTGATCATCGGTATGCGGGGGTTCCGGACCACCCGAAAGGGATCTCAGCGCTCAGCAGTGTAGCCCGATGGCGAGAAGAGTACCAGGACACCATTAAATGAGTGATGAGGGGCACACACGAGACTACGCCGCATGGTCTGTGTAAAAGACCACTTGTGGCGGTGAAGCGCTTAGTCATAGCAGGATATTGCAACACCTCACCGGTATACTTCGACCCCGTCACCATTACAAGCCTGTTACACAAGCTCAGATAGGGCTATAGCAGCAAACACCAGGTATGATGCAGGTATAGTCTTACTTTATAGAACTATAACTCTACAAGGATCCACTTAAACACTGCCCACAAAGTGCTATAAAGAGGCTTTGGGACCACCACTGCCTACTACACAGGGTTATTCAAGGGCTCCCACCCCCCCAATACTCTAGCACTGTTGGCGAGATCAGTTGGGCCCTAAGCAGGACATCCTTACCTTATTCAGGCATTTAAGTGCGCCTCGTGGTATATAGCATACTTCCTGGTGCTACGTTGTTGGCACACAGCAATGCAAATCTGAGCACGGCACCAAAGAGTACCATCTGGTAACAGACACTCACAGAAAGCAAGAGCTGGAGCTGTACAATCTGAACAAATCTGTGTGCATCAAAATGGGAAAAGCTGACAATAAAACACGCGACTAAGCGTGCAAACAGAATTGTGGAACAAAAACCACAAAATGACAACATGAGTGCGCCTCTGCCCCAGGAAGATGGTGAGTCGCCGGATTTAGGGTCTTTACTATCTATATTGCAGCAAAGTCTCTCACCTATTGACAACAAACTGGATATTCTGACAAATAGGATGAGGCTGTTGGCTGTGAAACTCGACAAACAAGATCAGTGCCTAACAACAGCGGAGCAACGAATACGCTACATTGAGGACGGTATGCAAGAGAACGCCGAAAAAGTACTCAGCATGGAAAAAGTACAGTCTGTTCTTAAAGCTAAAAACCAAGGCTTGGAGGAATGATCAAAGTGAAATAACCCTTGAATACTGGGACCAACAGAGTCCACAAAGATTGGTAAATTGGAATATTACATAGAACCCATGCTAATCACACTGTTTGGGGCAGATGGCTTTTTCAAGTGAATGTAAGTGGCGCATGCACATCGATCACTTGCACAACACCCTCCTCTGGGCATCCCAGCACACTCAATAATTGTGCTCCTGCTGAATTTCAGAGACAGAAACACAGTTCTAAGACTTGCTAGAGACAAAAGCGACCTTCACTATATTCATTTATTTAAAAGATTTGTAGTGCGCACATCTACCCCAGGGGGTTTCCCAGCGCAGGATAGAAGCAGATACGGTTTCTTAGGACAGGCAGCTAAAATAACCAAGTCTTCAAATTCTTGAGAAAGGCAAGTAAGGAGTTGCAGTTTCTAAGAGCGGCAGGCAGAGAATTCCACAGTTTAGGACCAAGGTTGGCAAAGGAGTGGCCCTTCATATGAGTTAGACGGAACCTAGATATGGAAAACAATGCATGGCTCGAAGATCTCAAGGGTCGAGTAGGTGAATAAGGAGTTACCAGTTCCTGGATGTATCGAGGCGCTAAGCTATGTTTGGCCTTGAACATATAGCAAAATGCCTTACATTCAATGCGTTTAGAGACCTGTGCAGTTCCTGAAGCAGAAGGGAGACTGAAGCACGCCTAGGTAAACGAAAAAGCAGCCGAGCAGCAGCATTCTGAACAATCTGCAAGCGGTGAATCGAGGTCTTATCCGCACCCAGGTACAGCACGTTGCCACAATCCACTCTGGATATGACCAGCGCCTGAATAACAGTCCTTTGAGCCGCTAAGGGAATTAACCTAATAATCTTTTTCAGCCATTTAAGGACTGAGAATCAGGTGGCAGCAGTGACCTTAGTTACCTGAGGAAGAAACTATTACATACTTATGCCCAAATTCTACCCAGGTTTTACCATTGCGGTGGAAGAATCTAGGCGAGATTTCCAACCAATAAAAAAGACGTTGCAATAAACGGGGGTGGACTATGCAATACTATCCCCAGCTAGACTCAGGGCAGGCACCATGTCTTCCAATCTCCTAAATGTGCCACAGCGTTCCTGAACCAAGAGGGCATCATGTCGAAACGTATGCAAGATAAGGCAGACCTGAGTCCTCAATATGGCACAAATGGCCACAGTGACTCGGACTGAACTTGCAAATCTGAAGGTATAGGCTATAATGACAGTGGCTGTTCCTGTCACCCAATACGGGACAGGCAATATCCACAATCTGAAACAAAAAGTGTAAACAAGATGAGACACTAAGTGACTGTTGTTTGTAATTGGATAGTGAGCATAAAGAGAACTGTATTAATGCCTTCCTTATGGTATAAGAGACGCCCACATATATTCTTTATTTCCGAACATCACCACCTGCAAAGGTGGTGGAATTTCCTGGCTCTCGTTTGCCTGCACAGATTTCTCGTTTGCCAACCACCAGATTAGAGTTATATTTGTTAGAGCAGGAACGCGAAGGAAGTCGTGGGATTGTTTATGGTTATACCTGTTGTCCATAGTTAAGTTTAGGAGAGGTGATACTCATTAGCATTTCTGAGATGCTGACGTGGGTGGGAGGGGGCAGGTTGGGAAAGGATTAGATGGCACTTTTCTAAGCGATCTAATAGTACGTGTGGGCTACTACACAAATGGGGAGGAATAAGCGAGCTGCATCAGAAGGGATGTAAAAAAGCTATTTTTATACAAAAACCATAGGAAAGGGCACACTTAGAGACACAAGATGCAAGCACATTATCCATGGTACCCTGAAATGTGAGAGGGCTAAATGATCCTCGGAAGATCAGAAAGGTTTTAGCATACCTAGATCGTCACAATTTAGAGATTTCTTATGTACAAGAGACTCTCTTAACTAGCCCACTGTGGCCACGAGATGGGCTGGCCAGAAATATGCCTCATCTTGCTCAACTTGTTCAAGGTAAGTCATGAGTTTAGTAAAGAAAGGAGAATATTTTCGGCACAATCGTTTCCCGGACGGACAGCGCGCTCTCTCAAAGGGGTGCAGGCATCTAGGACGGAACCCTGTCATGTCAATATTCGTCCACAAGAAAAATGATTCTGCACTATATACATATATAGGGCATCCTTTGTGGCACATGTCACACTGGTCAATACCTATGGACCCAATAACAATGATCTGCAGTTTTTTGCAGTAGTGTTAAATAAACTTTTATCTCTGACTCCCCTTGCAGTCCTCTAGGGTGGTGATTTAAATACTAACGTTGATTCAGCCATGGATAAATCAATACAAATGGGCTGGCCCAGGAAGACAACAGCTAAACTCATAGACGGCGTGAGGGAACTTGGTCTTGTAGAGTTGTGGAGAATAAGAAATCCGCTTAAACAGGAGGGCACCTTTGTCTCATCGGTGCATGGGTCAGACTGGATAGCCTCCAGTGATACAAATGCACGGGTGAAATCTGTCACACGCCTACGGCACAGGTTTCTCCGCTGCTGTTCATGACAGTACCTCCAAATTCTCACCCTCTTTCACGTGGACACTTTCTTCAGATGCTCTGTCCGACAGACTATTCTGTGAAGAACTAAAGCCACAATTATAGAATACTTTGAGACTATTATTGGATCAGGGAACAGTATAGCACCATATGGGAGGCATACCACGTGGTGGTGAGGAGGACATGAATAGTGAAACATATGGTATTCTGAGAAACCTCTACACACACGAGGGAATTAGAAAATGAATTACAGGACCAAGAGCAGGAGTACTCAGAACATCCAGCCCCACAAATGTCAGCTCAAGTAAATGAAACAAGATCCGACTATACAGAAGAAGCTGAGAGAGAAAAATTGTATGACCAGACATACTGTTGCTAGAGCATATGAAGAGGGAGACAGACCAGCCAGAGATTTGGTATCCTGGCTGAGAACAACATGGTCTCAAAACCTTATTACAAATATAAAAACCGATTCACAAAGAGAACACCCAGTAACTGATACTACATTGGCCACATTTGTTAACTTCTATTCTGACCTATACACTTCAAGGTTGCCATGCCTGCGGCAGTGACTGCAAAACAATTGAACGACATCACGCTGGTGTGGCTAAGTGAGTGTCAACAAGAGTTTCTAGGCCAGCCAATAACAGTAGATGACATCACAAATGTTAGGCAAACCCAAGACCCCTGGTCATGATGGTCTGAGATATGAGTTCTATAAAGAATATGCATCTCTCTTGGTGCCACAACGGCTGGCGGTATATAAGGAAGCTAGAGAGACTCGTAAACTACCACCATCAACAAAACGACAGCGAGATGTGAACCCTACCACCCCGGTCATTGAAAACACGGATGCCAAGATCCTTGATAAAATACTAGTGAGTATACTGCTGGCGATGCTGCCGGTCATGGTCGTACCCGACCAGTAGCGTTTTGTACCTAGTCGCTCCACAACCCTTAATATATGTACATTATTTGCTTTGCTCCCTCAGCGAGACCCGGGGTTGGAACCAGTGGCAGTACTGCTCAAAATGACCAAAGCCTTCAACTCATTAGAATGGACGCAAATGTTCACACTATTGACGAGGATGGGCTGGCAAACCTATTTCCTAGATTGGGCACAGCTGCTTTACATGTGTCCCACTGCACTGCTAGAATCAGAGTAAATGGATCCATTTGAGAACCAATCCATATTCAAAGGGGCACTACACAAAGATGCCCGCTTTTGCCTATCCTTTTTGCCCTATCAGTGGAGTCACTGGCGTGCATATTGCGGCAGTCTTACTCAGAATATGCACTTAATTTCACATCTCGCACATGTTGATATCCATGTATGGGGATGACATGGTTCTATATGTAAAGATTCCTGAAAGTAGCCTGGCTCCAATGATTAGATAATACATTAGATTTGGAGGACACTCAGGCTACAAATAAACTGAAGTAAATCCCAGATTTTACCTCCAACCCAAGCGACTAAATGAGCACACTTGGATTATCCACTTGCCTGATGTGATGATTCAGTGAAAGATTTAGGAGTATGGCTACAGAGGGATCCAGACATCACAGTGAGGGAAAATTATTGGGCAGAGTTAAACTAGAAAGTCAAATTAATAATTGGATTAATTTACCACTCTTACTAGCTGCAAGAATGGCTATAATGAAAATTATTATCCTACCCAAGTTTATATATTTCTTTGTGAGCATGCCAATAGTACGCTATCGCTCATTTTTGAAAACCATCAGATCATTAATACAACTTGCGTGGGCAGGAAAACAGGCGAGGCTAAACAATCATACGACGTTATGAGCACGGGCAATTTGCCGTGTCTGATCTTGAACTGTATTATCTATGCACACAGGGCAAATTTGCATCAATTTTGATACTCACTGCCTAGTTTTAGTTCACACATTGCAATAGAAGCTGCAGCATCCTCAACTTACAGTGACATAAGAGGAAAAGGCCCTGCGCATGTTGAGTCAGGCTCAACTGACACGATTAGGTAACATTTTCCCAAATGGCAAATTTATTAACTTGAATAATATCAATGGAGATTCTCTCTATCAATCTTTATATATTACAGAATAAGAGAGGCTATTAAGACCGCCTTCCAATCCTATTCCACTGAGCCCCCGCTATCTCTACTAACTGCATCAATTAGGCAACAATTAATAACCCGCCTGTACAGCTCTTTACAAACACAAGCCCAGATTACAACACCCGCCGGGAGCAACAAATGAGACACTAGATTCTCCCATATAGGACACAGACTGGATTTCTTGCTGTACACAGACGGGGGCACTGACTTCCAATTACAGACTGCGTATAATAGATTAAAAATGTCTGCACCTATTTAAACCGAGTGTTCACCAGCAGCGTTGGACTTGTTCATAGGGCAATCAGGCAGTGCCTAATGGCTGGTCTGATGAGTCAGTGTGGGGGCCGGTGTTTTGGCTGTCTTTGGGCCTGTTTTATGGTCTGCTGGGTCGGTTTTTAGGGCGGAGCATACCAGGCCGCACAGCTGTCTGGTCTGCATCTTGGGGACATTCGGAAAGCTTTCCTGGGAATGTATTCAACTCATTGCTTACCATTGGCTTTGTGGCTCATAACGCATATTTGCTTGCTTTCTATTTGCTGGCTTTATTTGTTTTAGGCTGTCCAGATTGAGTTTGTTTCTTCCGTGGCGCAAAGCCTGTTTACATCGGCCCCTGGTATTCTTCCACTAGTGCACCTTTCAATAAACCGGCCTTTAAATATTATCTTGTCATTGCTGTGCATTCAGAGAATGAACTCAAATGTCAGGCGCTGTCTTCCAAGGGAGGTTGATGTTTACTTTTCTTTCTCTGACTTCAAGTGAGAGGATTTATTCGACCATCCTGCTGCAAAGCTCATGTGCGAGGGAAGGCTGTTCATTTTTTCTAGTACACAACATTTAAATTTCTGTAAATGAACTGTGCGATTTTTCAGAATCTATCTGAATTAGGAAAATACACTAGGTGATGACATTTCCACATATTATCATTTGTGCGCTGTATAGTTTTATCAGTGTAGCTGTATGTCTGTGCAAATGTAATAGTCATTTCAATTGAAAATGTGTTGTCTGTAATAGCAGTGCTTTATCACACCATGCATACTTCACTTTAAGCCTCTCCACTCTACTCTGCACCACCCCACCACACTCTACTCTGCACCAATCCACTCTACGCCACTCCACTCTGTGTGACTGCACTCTACTCTACACCACTCCACTCTACGCCTCTCTACTGTACACCACTGTATGCCATTGCTGTCTATGCCACTCTACTCCACACCACTGTACTCTTCACCATGCACTCTACACCACTTCACTCTGCAACACTGCACTCTATGCCAATGCACTTTACCTTGTACCACTCTATGCCACTCTCATCTACGCTGCACCACTGCAAACTATGCCACGTTACTCTACACCACTGCACTCTATACCACTTTATACCACTGTACTCTACTGCATTCTGCGGCACTACACTCTACGCCACTGCAATCTACAGTGCACCACTCGACTCTACGCCACTTCACCCTGCAACCCTCTAAACCACTACACTATACTCTAACCACTGCATTCTACACCACTACACTCTACAACAATGCCCTGGACATCACTTTACTCAAAAACAATGCACTCTACACCATTGCACTCTATTCTATTCTGCACCACTGTACTTTATGCCACTGCACGGCAATCTACTCTGCAACACTGCACTCTCTGCCACTGAGCTCTACGCCACTGCACTACTCTGCACCACTGCATCCTACCACACTGCACCTCACTCTACTCTGAAACAATCTACTTTATGCCACTGCACTCTGTGCCACCCTACTCCACTCTGAGCCTCTTCACTCCACTCTATGCTGTGCCACTCAAATCTAAGACACTCTACTCTAAATTACTGCACTCTATACCATTGTACTCTACACCAAAGCACTCTACACCACTTTGCTCAATACCAATGCACTCTAAGTCACTGCACTCTACACCAGTCTACACTGCACTCTACAACACTATACTCTACTCTGCAACACTCTATGGTACTCTATTATACACAATTGCACTCTACGTCACTCTATTCTAATGTGCACCACTGTACTTTATGCCATTACTCTCTATGCCACTGCACTCTCCACCACTCTACGCCACTCAACTCTGCAACACTTCACTCTCCGCCACTTTACTCTGCACCACTGCACACTACACCACTCTACTGCACTCTATGCTACTCCATTCTGCATCATTCCACTCTACTCCACTGCACTCTGCACCACTGCACTCTACGCCACTGCACTTTACCTTGCACCACTCCACACTACACCACTTCACTCTACTCTGAAACAATATTCTCTGTGCCACTACACTCTGTGCCACTGCAATCTAGCCTGAGCCAAACCACTCAACACAAGTCTACTCTTCGTCACTGCACTCTATGCTAGTCTGCTCTGCACCACTGTACTCTATGTCACAGCATTGCACTCAACATCACTGTACTCTATGGCAGTTCATTCTACTCTGCGCCACTCTACTCAATGCCACCGAACGTTACGCTAATATGCCACTGCACTCTACATCACTCTACACCACCGTACTGCAATTTACAGCAATGCACTCTTTGCCATTACACTCTATACCACTGCACTATACGCAAATCCACTGTAATCTACCCTGAACCTCTGCATTCTACACCACTATATTCTTCACCAGTGCATTCTGCCCTGCATCACTCCACGCCACTTCACTCTACTCTGAAATAATTTATTCTACGCCACTCTACTCTGCAGCACTCCACTCTAGGCAACTCCATACTATATGTACACTACGCCACTCCACTCTGCACCACTCTACTCTACGACACTCTATGCCAATGCACTCTACGCCACTTTACTCGAAACCAGTGCACTCTACGCCAGTCTACTCTGCATTACATGCTATTATACTCTACTCTGCAATACTCTACGCCACTGCACTGTATGCCACTTCATTCTAGGCCAGTCTATGACACTCCACAATACTCCACCCTGCCACTCTACTCCATTAAAATCTACTCCATTCTATGACACCGTACTCCATTCTGTCCAGACTCTTTGCCCCTCCACGCTTTGGCCCCCCCACTCTACGCTACTCCACTCTACGCCACTTTACCCTAGGCCACTCTGACGCTTTACTCCAATCTATGCCACTCTACACTTTACGTCACTCTACGCCCCTCCCCTCTACAACACTGTACTCCACTCTATTATGCTCTACACTACACTACCACTAAGCCACTCCACTCTACACTAGTCTATGCCACTCCATTCTGCGACACTCTATGCTACTCCACTCTACAACACTCTACTTCACTGTATGCCATTCTACTCTACTACACTACTGTATGGTACTCCACACTACACTTACATATGGCACACTACGCAGCTCCCTCTATGCCACTCCACATTACTTTATGCCACTCTATGCCATACCATTCTATGATATTCTATGCCACTGAACTCTGTGCAACTCTACGCCACTATATACCTTTCCACTCTACTCACTCCACAACACTCTATGCAACTCCACTCTACCCCACTCCACAGCAATCCACTCTACTCCACTCCACTCCAAAACACTCTACGCCACTCCACACCACTCTCCTTTATGACACTAACTTTAAGCCATGACGAACAGTATCCACGCTCGTGTATAACATGGCTAAAATACATTGACAAAACCAATAGCTCTTGCATAGGCGAGACCTGTTGGCTTTGACAATGTTTGTTACCATTTATTTGCTTGATCTTTCCACAAGCATTGCCTGCAGCAAGCACAAATGCATGCAGTCTCCCATAGCTTTCATAACATCTATACAGCAGGTTCAAAACTGCCATGATTTGCAAAGGTGGGCCTCTTTATTAAGGTTAAAAACTGCCATGATTTGCAAAGGTGGGCCTCTTTATTAGTTCTTTGTTTTGCTAATAGAGGTCACTTTTATTTTGGTGCCTGGGCCTATTTTCTGTCCCTGTCCGACCCTGTACTCCAGAGAGCGGGAAAGGCTAGACAGAGCAGCTAGCCATGCTCCAGGCTAATGTAGGCGCAAAGGTGGTGAAACGCTACCTCAGCATCCCACTCCAGAACGGTTTTGAACCCGTAAACCATCCAACTGTAAAGAAACAAACTTATTAAATAAGTCATCTATTTTCTAGCAACATAAGGTAATGTTTCGAAACACCAAAAAGTCCAATGTTGAAATGTTTTTCTCCTTGGTTTACCCACACTAATTTCGCACTGTTTAGGCTGTACTTATGTACATGTGATCCGTACAGTCGTATTTGCTAAAAACACCAACAATAATAAACGCATGCCTGCCAACTGTGCTACTTTCTGCATTGAAGGTCAGATGTGCGGATTCTGGGAAGTGATTTATATAAAGCCGATTTGCGCACGCGCCTAAAGATGAAGAAATGACGTCAGCATATGCGTGTGCCAACATCTCACGTTCGTTCTGTGCTCTCGCTAAAAATACTGGAATATCATTCTTTCCTGGCTATTCTGTGGCTGAAGAACAGCGTTTTAAATCTCTCTTTATTAAGTGATGTATTGATCTCTGAATCTTTCTTCTTCGTGTGTTACAGTCGTTGCAGAGCAGAGTGACATCCAAAATGTGCCTTCTGCAATGTTGCACAACACAATATTTTACATTTGAGCGTCCAGCCAACTACTGGTTGAGTAGTTTTTGGAGGCATGAGTGTGTGGAGGAATGTGGAAATATCAAAAAGCAGAAACAAATGTAAAAGTAGCACAAACAGTTGTAACAAGAAGATAACCATACAATATTTCAGTATTCTTTACGTTCATGGAACACAACAGTACTTAACTACTTGACAACAGCACAATAGGAACATGATGATGTTCATGATCATAAGACCTGGCTTTTTACATGTACTAAATAGAAACTGTGTTCGCACCTCTCCCACCAATCACCTTCAGAGCTCACGCCCATTCAAAACCATTTTAGAGAACATGCTTGTTATGTTATGTTAAAATGGCTTTTATAGAGCGCACGGCTACTCAAAAAGAGTGTCCCGGCGCTTTTATTTAAGGTAGACTACAGTATGTTAACATAACACATTAAAAGAGAAAGTGACACAGACAGAAAGAAAAACAACGAACGAGACAAGACCTACTGAATAAACAACCAGGATTTGAGATCCTTTCTAAAAGCTAGTAAGCTGGTGGCTCCCCGAAGTGTAAGAGGCAGAGAGTTCCACAGCTGTGGCCCCAGTAGTCCAAGAGAGCGACCTCCCAAGCGCGCTCTCTTTACTCGCGGGACGGACGCCAAAAACAGGGATTCTGATCTCAAAGAACGAGCCGGTCGGTAGAAGGCAAGTCTCCTTTGGAGGTACTTTGCTCCCGTCCCATGGAGGGCCTTATATGTCAGGGTCAATGCCTTAAAGGCGATCCGCTTGCGGATTGGAAGCCAGTGCAGGGTCTGGAGCAAGCCCGCAGCACTGACGCGTCTGTTCAAGCCAAAAATCGCTCTCGCCGCAGCATTCTGCACAATTTGGAGCCGCTGTAGCAGGTACTCTGGCAGGCCCAGGTACAGAACGTTAGAATAATCTAGCCTGGAGCCTATCAGAGCCTGCACAGTCAGCCTCCTGTGCTCCTCCGATAAGAGGGGAAGAAACCTCCGTAGCATCCTAAGGAGGCCGAAGCAAGTGCCCGACACCCCCAGGATCTGAGACTTCATAGTCAACCCCTTGTCCATCTTGACCCCCAAGTTCTTAGCCATTTGAGATGAACAAGTTGGGGGGAACATATTGGTAGGCCACCAAGCCTGCCAGTCTGGCTCCGTGTCGCACCCAAAGAAAAGTACCTCGGACTTATCGGAATTGCACTTGAGGCTGTTCAGTTGAAACCATTGAAACACAGCCCCAAGGCAATCCCGGATACTCTCCCCATCAAAGTCTCCTCCTCTCTTACACGAGAAGAGGAGCTGGGTGTCGTCTGCATAGGATACGATCCGGGCCCCAAACGACGCCGCCAACGCCGCCAAAGGGGTCATGAAGATATTAAAGAGGGTCGGGCTCAGAATAGAGCCCTGAGGGACCCCGACTCCCAGAGGCGGCATCACGGCGGAATCAGGCGAGGCCCAGACCGTTTGCCGGCGGCCCGTTAGAAAGGAGGAAAACCAGCTAAACACCGTCCCCCGTAGTCCAATCTCACAGAGTCTTATGAGAAGACCATCATGGGGGACGGTGTCAAAAGCCGCCGACAAGTCCAGCATCACCAGCATGGCTTTGCCCCCAGTATCCAGAACCCCTTTAATGGTTTCTGAGACCTCGAGGAGCGCAGTCTCCGTACTGAGATTTGGGCGGAAACCCGACTGAGTGGCATGCAAAATCTCATTCGACTCTAGAAAGTTGGACAGCACCGTCTGCACGTGCTTTTCAACAACTTTCGTAAGAGCCGGCAGCAGAGAGATAGGCCGGTAGTTGACTGGGGCCTTTGGATCCAGACCAGGCTTTTTGAGCAGCGGGATGACCATTGCCTGCTTCCAAGCCTGCGGAACCACTCCCTGACTCAGCGAGAGATTCAGTAGCGGGTTAGCCAATGGATTAACCACCTCGGCCAGTTTTGCCAGAATTTTAGCAGGGCATGGGTCCAAGGGCGAGCCCGATTTCAAATTGCCCAGAAGTGCTAAAGAGGCGGGCGCAGATAAAGGTGGAAATACGCCCAGCGTCAAACCTGGCGAAGCAGGGGGCGATCGATTGGCCTCAGAATTAATTCGCTCCACGGATACAACCGATGGAAAAGAATCCTGTATAAGTTGGATCTTGCTAGTAAAAAAACTAGCAAGATCAGAGGCCCAAGAATCAGAGGGTCTCTCCTCAAAGATGTTAGTCCGTGGAGAAATAAATTCTCTAACTATAGAGAAGATCTCCTTACAGGAGTTGGAGGCAGCCTCTATCCTCCCTGCCAAGTAGGCTTTCTTACCCAGGCGAATGTCCCGGTGATACTCCTTAACCACGCTCTTATAGGTCAACTTAGCATCCGAGTCATATTTTACCCGCCAGGCTCTTTCAGCTACCTTGCATTGCTGCCGCCTAGCCGACAGTGCTGCGGTAAACCAAGGGGCGGAAACTCGTTTGGGAGTAAGACGGGGGGCCAATTCCGGGGCAAGATCGTTAAGCCTGTCAGAAAGCCATGCCTGCAAGGACTCCAGATCCTTCGACAGGTCGCCAGAAAGGGGGCAGGGGTGATCCAGGGCAGCCTGAGCCAGCATCTCAGGGGTCACTCGATGGTACGCCCTATGGGTGCGACCATACTGCTGTGGGGCGGCAACAGCCAATTTACCTGTGCCTTTGATCGAAAATTTAGCCAGCAGATGGTCTGACCATAGTACCGGGATAATCTCTAAGACCTCCAAAGGGGAAGTCGAGAAAACCTGGTCAAGAGTGTGCCCCTTGTCGTGCGTCGGCCCCTGCAAATAGGGGAGCAAACCCAGCGGTGCCATAGCCTCAGAGATTTTAATAGCGGCCGCATCGGATGGATCATCTATCCGGAAGTTGAAATCTCCGGCCACGATGCAATGTTCTGCTTTCAGGGCCAGTCCCAGTAAAACGGAGTCAAGATCTTCAAAGAATGTTCCGGGTGGGCCAGGCGGTCTGTAGACCGAATAATCCCTTGACTGATTGATGCGGAGCCAGAGCGATAGAAAAAGCAAGGGACTCCGAGCCACGAATATCCTCCACTGGCAAGATAGTACAAGCCGTGCCTTTCTTCACCACCAGTGCCACTCCACCGCCCCTACCCTTCGCTCTGTCCTTCCTGAAGACGTTATAATCAGGCGGAATTGCCATGGCGACGTCTGGATTCGAAAGTTCTCCCCACCATGTCTCGGTAAGCATAAGACACAGTGGCTTAGCCGTGTCAAGAAGCTCAAAGACGTCTTGTGCATGTCTGCACGCCGATCTGGTGTTTAGTAGCATGCAGAGATATCCCACACTGGCGATGTTATTGCCAGGGGAACACGACAAAGCACGGGAGGGACGCCATCCGCAACCGGGACAGATGGACTTACCACGGTGACGCCCAGGAAAGACAGTACAGCAGCCACTGGAAGCAGTGAGGAGAGCGCGAAGCTCCCCAGCAGTATAACGCAGCACGAGTGGACCTGTATGACACATGCTGGGTGGCCGAGCCTGTCCCACCGCCCCGAGCGCCTCTGGGACGCTGACGGGCGCAGACGGGCAGGACTCTGGCTTGACTCAGGCGTCGCGAGGGCGCGACCGCTGCGCGTCACCGCTGCGCGCCAAAGCGAGCTTTAAATAGGCAGTATGGCGGTGCGGAGGCACTGGAGCGCTAACCCCCGAACCCAGGAAGGGTCAATAGACCTATCCAAGATGGCGGCGGCGCGTCACGTGACCCCGTGAGCCCGGACCCGCAAAATGCGGTGCAAGTAAGATTTTATAGTGCGTGAAAGGGCCAAGGGGGGGGCGCAGCTGTCATAAAAGCAGGGATACAAAAATAAAGCCAAATCAGATAAGAAAACGGGAAGTTTAAAAATTGCATGTGCAAGCCACGACAAAGCGCTGAACGCGTGACCCTAGCGCAGCGTGGTAGTCACCTTTTCAAGGCGCTAATCTCATCTAAATACATCTTCAACCTCTGACCAATTAAGAAGCACCTCCCTGATGAGACCCAGGAAAGCCACCACTGGTTTGGGGGTGCATTTGTGTCTGTTCTGGGGGGACATGACATGGGTATTCATGCTCCAGAGTCATCATAGAAACAAGGCCAAGGCTGGTCACTCTCTGTGGATGCACAATGAGAAAAAAACGATGGACTGGAATGCGGACCGGAGTGATTACAGGTGGCTGAGATTAATTCAAGCGTTCCATCCATCCCGTTTTTTACCCTCTAATCATCCTGCTGTCCTGCTTCAACCTCAAGTTCACAAGGCATGTTTGCAACTGTATTTTACCCTGCCCTGCCCTCTCTGCAATTCATGCTTGTTGTTCCTTAAAACACAACCTAAGCTTTTCGTGTTGTGTAATCACAGTCAAAAGCTAACAGCTCTGAATGCAATCGAGAAGTGATGGTGCTATTTGGCCAATGATGTTATTAGCAGAAAACCTACAAGATCGTAGAGTAACATCCAAGAGACATTGAGTCGTCTGCCGAAACCCACCTAGCTTTGACAGCACCACAAACCAGCACTGCCAATTGCAGCAGAATCTAGCCTTTCCCAGCAGAAGATATAATAATGGCTGGCACAAAGACTGCGTTATTATTGATTACCTTTTAAACATGGGTGCAGAGTGTACACAATATGTAGTAAGAGTCGGCGACACTGTGGGTGCATCAGCAGCCTTGACAAAGCCATGATTCTTTGCCGGCTAAAGCTAGATTTGCCAGATTTAAATCTCAGTTAAAGCAATTTATTAATTCACAACAAACTTTGCTTATACTTAAGGGTCCAGGACCAGCTCTTGTAGACCCCCAGAGAACATGGGTGCCCTGAGCCAATTCAAGCTGTCGAGTTTCAAATGTGCGCTTTTACCAGGACCTAGATATTTGGAAACATGCCTGTCCTAAGACCTATTGCAATTACATTTCAACTTGGCCCAATTATGTTAAACATGTCCATCTTGGTTTTTCAGGTGCACCAATGAACAGTTCAATTTCCTCCTAAGGTGGGATGTTATTTAACAAGCCTTGGTTCCCTTCCGCTGTTTTATAGAGCACAGAGGAGTCGTATATGCCACTACACTAGACATGATTTAACTTCACAAGGGTCCTACCCTTCAAACTTATAAACTCAGCTAATACAGGTTGCAGCAAGATCTATACGCTCAACTGCAGGTCTATTAGGGATAGCACCCTTTTCCTACCAAGCATGCAACGGAAAGCAGGACCATTCCACTGTCCTAACAACCCTCTGTAACTCTTTGATGTGCATCACGGGCAATAAGCGGCCATCATGAATTCACGAAGCAAATGAATATATGCAACCACCAGAAATCCATGTGTGCGCATAAAATGTGTCTGTAGAAATCTCGTCCATCATACATTATGCTGCAGGAGATATAAATGCCCATCCAAAGTAATGTGCCAGAAGACTACCTTCTCCAGAATTCCTCCTCCAGAGAGTACAGCAACTGGAATTCCAGTCCCACTCCTACATCCATATAAGTTTATCTAATCAAAGGGTAGTGTGGTGGCATCACCTATTGGTGATTTGGGCTTGTATTGATATCAAATATACAAATCGATAGCTAGATAAAAACACAAATTTCCCAATCGTATCAAATGTGCCCAGAGAACATACATGCCAGTTATGGTGCCACAGAACACTTGTCCATAGGCTGCTCTTTCCAGAATGCATGACCAATAAACATTTTGGCATATTGCCTATACACCCTTAATTTTCTGATTCCACGCAGCACGTTTATTGTACATTGAATGGCACACAATAAAAAAATTCCAAGAATTATTTAGACATGTTATTTTTTTCCAATGTAGCTTCTGCCACATGATTTCACTTTTAACATGAGAGTGTGTGATGATTTGTTTTGCTATTCTTGCTTAGTACCAAACAAAGTAACAAACACTAAAAAACTGGAATTGGACACAAGAAGACCAATGTATTTCATAATGTGTAAAATTAAATGTCATCAAGGACAGAAGACCTATACTTTAAGCACAGGTTCCAGGAAATGAGGATAATGAAAAGGCAGCACACAGAGGAACCTCAATGGATTCAGTGGATGTGAAGACAAAAGTTAATACCCAACTTAATAACACTTGTTCTTTCAACCTCATAAGAATGAACAGTTGAGTTACTCTAGTGGAATTCAAACATGCAGTCTGCCATTTGGACAGGATCTCCGCCCACTGACCTCACACCCAAGCTCTACAAGTATTGTAATGTCAATAGGTGTGGGTTTAAAGGAATGTTGTATGGTAATGTGAAGCATTACAAGTAAATAGCAAGGGAAGGGTATGTATTTGTGTGAAAGCAAAGAACTGTAGAATAATATTGGAGTAGGTTAAATGGTCAAGAGACAGTTGCACTGTTGAGCCAGACCTAAAAAACTATATGGGTTAATGGCTGTCCTCCCCATCTTTGCTGCGGTCAAAGAAAAGCAACATGAATTCTCTCGTTATATAAGACACTTTAATGTCATATGTGCACCCTGAAATTTCAAGCCAAAACAGCGGCATACATAAAGAAGATCATCACAGCTGCATGGAGAGCAAGCACATTCTGCGGAAGCCCACAACTTCTGCTCAATCAAAACATGTACGCCTGGCGTCCAACGTATGGGCAGTGCAAAGCCTCTCTCCTGGTGATTCTCACATAATTGTCTGGCGCTAGCAGCGCTGTTAAACCAGACCCTAAAAAATGGCTTAACAAGGATTGTTTGGATAAAGGTAGCATAATCTAATGAAGGCTGATCTGTATATAAATAGTGTTCCAATAAATGAAACAAAAATACAATTAATGTGCATTGTAGGCTTACAGGAACCCACTAATGGTTTGGTCAAGATATCCTATTTATACGTCATTTGTAGTCTGCTTGGAGGAATTATTAAGGACATTGGTTTAGTTAAAGTAGTTCTGGAAATAGAAACAAGGTGCTCATAGAATCCACAACAGTGATAGCAGAAAGGAAACAGTGTAATGAAGAGCAGAATCCGTAAGAGTTGAAGTATGATCTGCCATAATTTATGCATTACTTTTTAAAGAAATTCTGCCCACTAAACACACAGACATCAATCAAAATATGATAGCAAAGCTGTTCCAAACACAACACATATTCAGATAGATTAGAGAGTTAAGACACCTGCAGTAGACATCCATGTGCATGTAGCAAATCTCAGTCTATGACAGTAGTAAGGAAGCGCAGATTTGCACATAAAGCCAGGTCTGAAACATAAAGCAGCTTAAAAGATTAAAGTGAGTGTTGCACAGAATAAAGTGTAACCTGTAGATCACAGGTTTGTATTCTCTGCAAGGTGGGTGAGTAGATGATGTGTTTGTTGCTGAGATCCTTTCTTAATCTGCAGCCGACTAGTTTCAATCATGAAAAGTAGGGCAGTGGGTTATGCAGCAACAACAAACACACGTAGGTAAACTGCAAGGTGACCACTAACATCCCTGCATGTTTGAACACAATCGTTCATTCTTAGGCGGCTTACATAATGAGCTCCATTAAGTTGGGCAGGAACAAATAATTGCTAGTAAATATCAAATGCTATTCAGGTTGTATTGTGTGCTACATAAAATGGTGATTTGCAGTCCATTTACGTTAAGAGGCCAACACACCTTGCAAACATACATAATACATACAAACTCAAGTAAAGTACATACATTGTGCGAGAAAGTAAAAGGCTTTCAAATCATCTCAATGCCCAGCTTGTGAAGTGACAGAGTTTCTCTTTTTCTGATTCTGACCGCAAGGTGCGGTATTGAACTCTGTTCCATTTGTCTTCCGACACCTGCTCCTAAACAACTTCGGCAAAAAATTGCTGATTGTCAATGAAGTGAAGCATTTTGGTGCACTGAATACACTGAATGTGTAGGTTCAATGATGCAAGTGTCTCGATGTGGGCACTCTATAGAGGGAATAGTTGTGCTCATTCACCAAGGCATACTCAGTTTGAAATTCTGGTCATGTTTTTAAGGTGAACATGGTGGCAAAGAAACTATATTCTGGTCATTACTAATTAATACTAAACACTTTAATGCTTTCATGTCACTAGGGGCCATATGTATGAACATATTTTCTCATAGACACAGAATGGTTAAAACCCTTTGATAAAGTTGGCCCTGGATGTTTTGTGCAGCATTTCCCTTTAACAGCTCTTAGCATACATTCTTCTGGTACCTGCCTCTCCTACAGATGTTCATTTTGTTTAGACAAATCAATTACTAAAAGTCAATCAAAACCGTTGTATACATTTAACACTAATAAATATTAGCACGATTCACTGCTGCAGAATCTCACCAGAAGAACCACAGTGCTAAGCTTAACCCCTTCAGCGCGGCGCGGATTCCCCCGCGGTCCTGAAGGGTTCGAGCGCGGGCGGGGCCATGACGGAACGGTTCCGTCATGAGCACAGCTCAACCGATGCTCATGACGGAACCGTTCCGTCATGAGCATGGAAGGGGTTAAGGAACCCCTATTTATGGATCGCTTGGACTATAGCAAAATCTTCAACACTGGGCTCCTGAAGGAAACCATCAACAGACTCCAAAACAAGGCTGCCAGAATGTGTCCCAAGAGGAGGAGAGAGCACAAAAAATCCTGCCCAGAAAAAACTCCCCCAGCTCCCAGGGAATGTTGGGTTCAGATTTAAGGTGTGTTGCACTACACAGAATGCCACTCAAACAGGGTTTTACATTCAATGACTGCACAACTGATCGTGCATGGAATCTTCCAGAAATTAAACCAAGAAGACTAGACAAAGGAGTTCAGGTCCACATTCTCTTAAGGCCTTGTATCAAAGTCTGGGGGCAGAACCCATTATACGTGCACTGGAAGAGCCTAAAAACTCTACGGTTCAGCATCACCCTTAACTGATCTCGATCTATTTGGGGGTCGTGGGTGAAGAATTACAAATTGGATCCTCCCCATATAGGACTCGAACTTACGCTCCTGAAAATGTACTGTTGCTAAAGTAAAAGCGATGTGCAGCTTTCTATAAAACTTCTTAATATATGAATACATTAGGAAAATTGCATGCATATCAAGGCAACTGATGCGTGTATGCTGCTTTTCTATAGCGTATACCTAGCCAAAAGGCAAGAATCAAAACGGGCTAACAAAGAACCTTGACTACTTTTATTATGTATTGATGGTGTCGTTATAAACGTACCACTGTGCGCTGCTTGTTTGGTAAGTTGACTCGAATTCTGTTGCTGGTCTTGGAGGATTCGGTGAGCTTGCCATCGTCAGATGCCCTGCGCTGGTAGCCGAACTGCTGGCCGATTGTCGGAGACATGCAGTTAGGACCATCGAAGACTGAATCTTTAAATCCAAACCCATTGCTGAGAGTTTTCCAGGCTCCCTGAAAGTGCTCCATTGACAGCTTTTATTGAACAAGATAAATCTGTAAAAAATAGAGAGTTGTGATTATAACAGGTGCAATACCCTAACAGTCCTTCACACATCCCTAAATAACCTTGAAATGCATCATTATTGGCTTACGCTGCTCTTAGTAAATATGTATGTAATAACCGAGTACTCTATGCAGCACAACATTCAGAAAGTAAACAGACTGATTTGAGTAGTGTTTATTTGCATGTACGTCATTTACATAAATATTTACTGCATGAAACTATCCTCTAGGGCCTCTACATTGTCGTCAAGAAAAAGAGCACAGTACACAAACTGCAAAAGTAATATTTTACTTCCCTTATTTATATGCTCATAGCTCCTTCAAGAGACCCTGTGCACCTGATGACATGTCTTTGCATAGCAATATTTATCAAAATAAGAGGTTTGCTAGGATCATTATTGTAGACAAACCTCAGAGAGGCCCTCATTACACTAGAAGCTGTTGAATATATAAGGGCCTCACATGTGACAGGATAAAGAGTGATGAATAATATGAATTTTGGGATCAAATGGAATAAAACAGTTGAAACATGGATACATTTGCAGTTGTTGTTGATCAATCATTGAGCACGCTGTGCGTCCGGTGTTAGAGTGCAACCCTGCTCTAGCCTTCGTTTTGTTTATACGTACGTGGACGTGGGAAGACCACGTTTTCCGGGCTGCACGCTACATTTTGAATAATAATTAAAAGACATATTGAAAAGAAATCGGAAGTAACAGGTGTGCACTGGGCCACCCCAGATACTCATTACAAGTGTGACATAAATCCTCATATGGGCAGAAACTTTCTGATCGAATGGGGATTATGCGATATACAGAAACACCAACGCCTTTAGATTTACATCTGGACACGTTTTGCGGTTGAATATATCTGGCAAAAAGGGGCCAAGACGAGGGGACAACCTGCAGGAAATCACAAATTTCCATGTGAATTTTTAATTTATGTGCCAAAACCATGTGGTAAAGTAATACTTCACTGGTAATTACGAAGGGACTGTATTAGATATTCCAAGTTTAACTTCTAATGAGGACCACACATAATTAACTCATGCAGTATGCCTTCAATAATGCGAATGCGGATTTTCTGTTTGGAGTGTTGGGTACTTGACAGGTCAGAACATCAACTAAAAGGACAGGGTTAGTGACAAAACTAGATTAGGGCATAGTTTCCCTTCCTTGAGAAAGGTGGTTGGGTGACAGACCAACGGTCAAAGAAAACAAAGGAGAAAACAAAGGAGAGGAAGTGATGGCGATGGCAAAAGAAGATTTCAAAATGGAGAGTAGGATCTTGCATAAGAAATAAAAGGCTGTCCCATGAGGAGAACGCAGAAACAGTACAGAGATGTTGGGAACCAGGGAGTACCAAGGAGTGCAAGTATGTGGGGCGAAGGGGGACTTTAAGTGGATATTAAGAAAGGACATACAATCAATCATGAGGGAGAAGAATAAGGTCAAGACTACTCCACAGTGTAGTAAGGACAGGTATAAAACATTAACGAGCATTGTTTGAACACCGCAATACATTTTTACCATTAGAAATAGTTGCCTTCCTAAATTTAGATTTCCTAAAGTAAATTTGTCGTTAGCTCAGACGGTTTAATTCCAAGTTTCACCTTATTCATCACGAACAAAAAGAAAATGGTGTGTTTATCCTTCAAGTGGCGAGATCAAACACCATTATTACATGATGCTCTCTATATCCGACCATCATTTTAAAAAGCAAGTACAAATATCTCTGATGGCAGAGTTCCTTGAAGTGCTGTACCATGAAGGGACCACATACTGCCACATTGCAACTCTGATTTTTCTGCCCTGAAGAAATCAAGCCTGCTGCCCTAGGGACTGAACGTTTAATGGGCAGAACACCTTCACTGCATTAAGAGACAGCTATTTCCCCCCTATTTATTCTTCTCTATTGATCTTCAGTCTAAGTGAAAGCTGTAGTCAGTTATAAAGGGCGGAGTTCAATCAAAACAACTGTTGAGGAAAGGCCTGCCGATGTCAATTCACAAACAACTGCAATTTGCCGTATAACCCTAGGCATTGGTGCTCTACAGTCTGCCAATGACTGCTAAGCTGCTTAGTAGCCTTCTTGGTAACACAAAAGAGATACAGTTTTGATGTCCCTGCCGTTTAGGTCTGGCTACAGACAGCTTTAGCTGTTCTAAAAGCATCAAGTCACCAATGCATCAACAAAGCACAATAAAAAGTAATGGACAGACAGATTGGATTTTGGGTCCCCCCTCCTTGTAGTCCTATTTGTAAAGCGCGAACATATCACTAGGCCTGGGCTAAAATGTCGTTCCGTTCACGGAAATTGCGATAATTTGACATTTTCGCGTTCCGCGGAAAGCGCGAAAATGTCAAAATTTCCACATTCCGCAGCTTTGCGATAATTTGGTTCTTGCTCGCGCTGTAAAATAATACATTCTCGCGCGCGCACGATCGCCTTCCCTGAATCCCTGCGTTCGCCGACAAGTTTTCTTGATCCGGTCGCGTTCTCCATGAGATGTTGTATTGTTTTTAGCCATTTGCGCTGTCTCGCGACAGTTCGCACTCGCAGTGACGTCATGCGTCGCGCGATCACGTCTTTCTTCTCGCGATCATGCACCGCGAGACAACTGAAAACAAGATGGCCGTGCCCGCGAGCAACCGCATGGGTAAGTTGGCGAGCCGCAACCATGCAGAAAATCTCGCGAACATGCGGGAAAAAAACTTCCGCATCTTCGCGATATTTCCGCGTGTTTGCGATAATTTTTAACATTTTCGCGATAATTTGCGAAAGTGGATTTCGCAAATTCCGCCCACCCCTACATATCACCCCCTTAATGGTTTCAGGGCACTGGGGACCGTCGGGGAGTGAGCTATTGCCCAGAGTCACATGATACTCAGCTGAGCTGCCGCCAGCACTCTGCATCGAACTGTGACCCCTTCACTCTGGACTTAATGTGTTTTTCACGGTTTGCGAATGCACAGGTGAATTTTGTGGGATGTTTACATTGTGGCATTTATATTCCTATTAGGTTTCAGTGTGGAGACATCATTATGTCCTTCTGTACGTCTGTGGAGTCAATATGGCAAGTACCTTGCCATTGAGAGCCACTGTGTGTTCTCTAATGTATTTACTTTACACACATGACAACATTTTAATTGCTGACTAATGGCTTTTCTGTTTAGAAGTGCTGGCTCACTGAATACCTGGGATAACGATACAGAGCTGTTGACTGCTCACGCTTGCGTGTTCACTTGTTTCATTGCGCTCACAGTCTATAGACATGTGCACATGTATGCTTTCTTAAAGATGCAAAACAAGATGTGCTAGAAGCAAAGGTATCTACTATGCAACATATAGCTGTGTAAGTTCACCATTTACAATCCAACATTCATCTGTCTCCTTTTCATAACACTCTCTCTGGAATGTACAGTGTACTTCAGCTGATGCAGACTGACATGAAAAGGGGCCCGGATCCAACTTAAATATTGTTGCATCCCAAACTGTTGCTTCCTAATGGAATTTTCTCCCCATCACTGCTGGGTGCACCATGCATAAAGTCGCTTAAAACTGAACACCTCACCTTAATGCCATCAGTATACAAATATCCTACGATGTTGCAAAACACTGCATTTGTTACACATTTACACAACTATAACAAACGCTGGTGGGAATTTAAATTGGCAGACACTGAAACAGTGTTAGACACCAACCAAACAAAAATGCTCGAAAAGTCACTGATTAATTGTAACTTTTTAACAAATATTTTCACCGTTTAACACATTCCAACTAAAATGTCAGTTTACTGGAACACTGGAGCGGCTCAGGATTGATAATGGTTGGTATAGGCCTTCTGTTGCAATATTTCAATGTTTTTCTTTTCCCTTTTTAATTTAGAACATACAACACCCAGTGGGTAGGTAAAGCCATTATATAGGCCTTCTGCCTCGGGCTATACCAGCTGTTAAAGGTGCTTACCTTCATTATAGGCCCTCGCCTGCGCCCAAGGCATATACATCAGGGAATTTAACACCGTTTTATCCCTCTGAAGCAGGCTATCATACTAAAGCAGTGTCACCCCGAGACAGTGCCAAACAGCAGACTGACTGTCCCAGTACCAAACTCCAAACCAATTTTCCAGCTTGTGTAAAAAACATGCAACCTTCTTAATATTCCTTTCTGACTGTAGCTCAGACAAGGCATTGCCATCACTGTATATAAACAACGTCACGCTCTCCTATATGTGCTTTTGAATAAACCCGCCTCATTTCAGCAGACGGTAAATACATAAGACAGTCTATGGAATTCTGGTTAGAATGGTTTTGACTGTACTATTTCGGCCAACCCTTAAGCCAACCTACGAATCCACTGCTCTTTCCTACCGGCCAATTAGTCTAGTTGGCAGTTCATAAAAAACATTCCCCAACATAGTTTTCCTATTTCAACGCAGCATTCAAGTTCCAAAGGACGTCATAGTTTTCCCTATTTTCCTTTTTGGTCCAGATCTTAGCAGTTTCTGGAAGGCTTTTAATGATCAAGGCTTTGCTCTGCTTTTTAACATATACGTACACACATCAGTAACCTTCTCAATCCTATCAATCACGCTTATTGCAATAACATCTTATCTCAATTACTTAATTAATGGATTACGGTATTATTGCTAGGCAGACTAAATGTATGTTTACACATGAACCCTTCAGTTCTCCCCCAAAAATGTACTTTTCTGTGGCTCATATTTCTGTGCAGGTAATTATTTGTCATACAACGTTTTGTGAATCAACTTTGATGACTGGAATTAAACTAGGTTGCCTCTAATTCTTTTAATCAAAAATCCTAAAATATCCCGGCTACCTCTACCGTAGATCGCATACAAACCATGAACTCATGAAAAACGACCAAGTATCCCATGTTCAATAAATCTACATGGGAATCATTTATTTAATGTGGTTATCCTGAAAACATGAGGTGGTTGTAGCTACTGAGGAAAGGAGCAGGGCCAGCTTCTTCTGTCCTTATTACACATGTATTACCCTCTCTTAAGCCCGCAATCATGCAACAGTTTAGATCTAAAGAGGACAATCCCTGGTTAGAATGGTAAGAAATACCTTCTTCACCCCTCACGGTTTGCCTCAGTAGCAGCATCTGAGCCTACTATTAGCTTTTACAGTCAGCACAGAGATTTAAAATTAGTGCTGAGCTATGAATACTGACTGCCTAGACACTGGAGACTCCTTGCTAAAGCCGCCCTACTGAGCGTGCGGTGTTCGTGTGGGCACACCATAAATAAACAAGGCCAGAATTAACTATACATAATTACTACTGGAGCAGCAGACGCACATCTTTTATTGCATCAGCATTCACTGACAACATCAGACGCGTGAGCGTAGATCCAATTTCATGTTATGCCCTCTCAGGCCATGGCGGTTATTATTAGCCTAATTTTATAGACTCCAGCCTGCACTCAGATCTACGACATTGCCCTTGTGTGCAGGTGGCACTTTCTGCCAGTCTGAGCCTACAGTTGGGGCCAACTTACTTTCCCTTTCCAAGTTTCTCACCCAGGGGGAACCAAAAGCAGCTCTGGCAACAATCCTAAAACCAGCCCGCTGCCTTTATCTCCTTGCACAATCTCTCATTTTCCATCCACCCATTCTCTCCTCTCTCTCTTCTCCCGGAAAGTGACAGATACACCAGGAGCCGCCCTAGACTTATAAAACCGGTCCCCCAGTCCACTGGGGAAATGCCCAGTGGAATAAAAGGCCTGTCCAGACATGCTCTCTCCCTCTGTACTCAGACGTCATATTTGTGAGATTGCCTCAACAGAAGCTTTCCCGCAGTCCAGAAAGATAACATCCAGAGGAGTATGAGTTAAGAAGCCATGTTTTTACTCACACCACTTAAGTAATCCGATAGCACCTGTCGCGGCCAGCATGACTCGCGGGTTGGGGGGGCGGGTGATACGGGTCATCCAGGGGTTCGCGCGGTGGGGATTTAATTAAAATAATAATAATAAACTTACCTTCCTGGGTCCCGCGCCATCTCAGCTCCTGGCCGGGTCCAGTGGAACAGGAAGCAGGCAGCCTTCCTCACCTTCCCTAAGCCAATCACAACGCTGCAATGGCAGCGTTCGGATTGGTGGGGACGACGCCCAGCCGGGCGCCTATGGGGAGGCCATTTTCTCCATGTAGGCCCTACATGGAGAAAAGGGAGAGTGCGCATGAGGGCTGACCAAACAGTCAGGGCCAGCAGCATTGGGCTAGCCACTCCTCCCCTGTCCTCCAGCAGACCTGACCACCAGTCCGCCCCCAACCAAACACTTCTGCTTTCTCACAGTGCGAGAAGCAGAAACATAAAATGGTAGATTTACCATTTTATGTTTCCGCTTTTCGCAATGCGAGAAAGCAGTGCGGCGACGCTCCTCTGCCCTAATGGAGAAGCCACCCCTGGATAGCACATTGGCTTGAACATGGAACCGTAAAGCTGTCAACCAGCGCTGACGACAACATAAGCAGAAAAGTTTACTGCAAATGATGTGCAACTAAGAAGGAGGGTAGGGCTGATTCCAAATGTTGGTGTATGAATATTATGATGTTAAAACAACTTGTAGCAGGAACACTGCACATAAGTAGCTTTTCCCTTCTTTTGACAAATTATATATATGCTATGTATGGCTTCCACTGGAAGCCTTTAGCATGAATAACTAGATTCTATATCTGCTGTCACCGAACCACAGTGCGTGATAAAAGGTGTTTCCCACTGTTGCTACATCATAAAGGATGCCCAGCCTGTTCCGACAGGGCTCTCTGGGAGCTGTGGTATTCGATACTCAGCCTGCTCGGATGGTACAAGAGTTTTTTATATCAGGCTGAATGAAGCATATGTTAACACGAAAGCCATCCCATAATTGAAGTTCAGAGTATGAAGGATTAGAAACACCCAAGGTAAGTCTTCATCATCGAGTCAATATTCTAATTCTTGCCGTGAATATCCTATTCCATGAGAAAAGTGCATAATTAAAAAAAAATCTCCAGTGTTGCAATGGAGGAATGCTCTCATAAAAGTATGATGTATAGAGTTTGTAAAAAAGTGTATGCTCTTCGTATTTTTACAGGGAACAAATGCAGTATTGTGTATGGAATATATCATATTTTTATTTAAGTATTTTTTCTGAATACGGCCCATGATGCAGGGGTTTCTGATGACCCTGTATGGACAATATATATGTCCAAATACAAATCTACCCAAAGGATGATTATGGAATGAATGGGCTCAAATATGTACCTGCTCCAGGCTTCTACAACCATTGGGTAAATCGGTGGCAGGGCTGGGCTACATGCTCATTTAGGCTCAGAGACTGACACAGTGCTGGCAGGAATAAGGGTTCAGCATGATCAATGCTGAAGATATTGATTCCATGGTTTTCATAATTTTCCAATAAACACAACACATACTGCAGGCCATATCATTACAGTGCTGTACTATAAAAGCATATTTAAAGTCTCTCTCTCTCTCCCCATCTCTCTCTCTCTATATATATATATATATATATATTGCCACATTGTAGCCCAAAGGTTGACGTCGGCGCTCGATTTTAAGACGGTGCGTTTTTCTCCGGCAGGGCCACGCCGGTTTGTATTAATAATTCGAAGCAAATCTGCTGCCACACGACAGGTCGATTTAGTTTGAAGAGAAAACGCCCTCACTCGTATTTCCAGGAATTTTAAGGCGGCTTTGTTTTGTAATCATTGCCGTACCAAACGCGTTTCGCCTTGTTCTCAAGGCTTGATCACGGGAATAGATATATCAAAATACACATGGGAGGGATGTATGATCCAATAGAAGTGGTATACATTATTGAAACAAATCATATTTATTCTCAAAGAAAATCTACTAAGCACATAAACAGTAAGATGGTATTGAAAGAGTTAACTCACAAATTAAATATTCTACAACATCTATCCTACATACACGAAAGGAAGTGAACTGTACTGGTTAAATAGCTACTATTTTATCGTTCCAGCCCAATGTTGCTTTATAGCTATATGTCGAGGAAATCCATGCATGTTTCCCTCAAACACTTTTTCCCCTCCTCATTGACGATCCTAGGCTTCTCACAACGTTTTACCCATTTCTGGTTATCTAGAAGCAAGAGCTGGCTTAGAGGATATGACTAAAGGGAGCTACTTGTGCTAAAAACTACATATGGAATGATCACATAATTTAGCACTTCAGGTATTAAAGCTAAAAGCATTCTTATAGCCTGCAAAAAAGAGCTATTTGTGTATACAATGCACTTCCATAAAACATTATCTATGGAACACTACTTTCATTTAGCTCAGATATAGTCACCAACGTGGGATGAAAGTTATAAAAAAAAAAAAAGTTATTGCAGATGCGAATTATAGCATTACATAAACTGAAGTGGGAAATGTCTTTGAACAGCCAGTTCATGGTATGACTACAAATACAAACCATGTCAAAATAATACTAGATGGAATTTGGCTTAAGTTCTAATATATTGCATCTGGGAACTGGCCCATCCTAAAACGCTAGGGATTGAGTGCATTCAAAAATCGAATGGTTAAGGGTGGTGAAGAGGGAAGTCATTTAAGTTAATATAAGTTATTGCTATTATCAAAGAAAATACAATTTTGAAGTTAATGACAACAATTAGTCGTGAAGGACTAAAATAGTTGACTGAAGTTGAAAATTAAAGAAAGAAAGAAAAAACGATTTGGTGGGCTTTTTATAAACCGTAAAATATAATTCGAGAGAAAGATGCATGTACGACTGTTGCAGAGAATTATGTTACTATAGCCTTATAGCCCGCCGTAGCAGGCTATACCGGCTATTAAAGGCCCGCTGCAGCGTTAAAGGCCCGAGCCGAAGGCGAGGGACTCTAAAAAAAGCAGCGGGACTTTAATAGCGGTATAGCCCTGCTACGAAGGGCTATAAGACTATTAGAACATTCTGCCACTAGAGGGCAGAATGTTCTAATAAATTAAACAAAGGCTTCTCGAAGCTCGAGGGGATTTAAATCCCCTCGAGCTTCGAGAGGCTTTTGTAAAACATCGGAATGTTGCTCTGCGGGCCTTCACCGGCCCGTAGAATAACGGAGCACTCCATTGTCTACAATGGAGTGCTCCACAGTCCAATGTTCTAATTTGTTATATTTGATCAACATCCAACAAGGGACATCAGGGTCGACATCTCCTTTATGATTTCAGAATAAAAGCAATAAACTGCCAGCACCCAACACTGACACCACATTTGGTCACAATTGACTTCTTTTCCTTACCTTTGTTACAGCATAAAAGCTGATCTTTTTTAACATGACACAAACACCGATTTGGACAATAAAAGTCTAATGAGCACATTGTGCACGTCTAGATAAACAAGACTAAAACGAAGAAAAGCAGAAGTATCAGCACTGTAAAAGTGTGCTCCGATTTGTAAAAATAGCAGGATTGATATAATTATGAATTTAACATGCGTATTCATTGAGTACTATATTATTTTACCAAAGTTGTTATAAAAGATTATTGATGAAAAAGCTTTCTATGATGCAAAATAACACACATTATTAATATGAAGCAGTGTATCTATGTAAGAAATTAGCCTTACATACAATTGTGCAAACATTAATGATGAAACTTAGCATCTCTAGTGCCTTCATTGTAATACCCCATAACAAATGAAAAAGTGGTGCAAAATCTTTATGTAATATGTTATATGAATGACGCTTTCCGGTATAAATGCTTGACATTATTCGAGTCTCAGATTTTCTAAAACAATGATAGTTTAATGGTTTTTAGGAATAGTTTGCATGTAGGCACTTTTAAAATTTTGGTAGTAAGCCATAATTAGAGTTAAACATTCAATAATCAGTGACAAAATTACAATTATTTCCACATATGATACTCTTGTTTTCTTTCTTTATGCTTGAACTTAATAATGAGTTTATTTTACTAAATAAGAAATGCTAACTTTAAAATGCATTAAATTGGTTGTTTCCTTAGGCTGCATTATTTCATAGCCTGGTGTAATGGACGTTTGTAACATTTCCTTAAATGCTGCTTTGTCGGTTCTGTTTATGCAACATTCTTTAATCAATAAGACACTTTTTCCAGTACTTCATTGTAAGTGAACTGGTGGGAACAGGACCTTTCCACTTAATCCATGAAGAGCAACAAAGTAAATAAGCTGTTAGTCAACTAACCTGTGAGGAAATCATTTTTCAAGAGCAGCATGGGAAAATATGTTGGAGTATCAATCTTGTACCTGGTAAGTGGAAGAATAATCACATGATGGTCAGACCATTGTATGGTGACAACTAATGTCACAAATGGATGATTTGGGGTATAAAAAGTGACTTCCCAAGGAGGAGGGGTTTCTTAGCAGATTGATTGGAATCCTTCTGGGTTGCCTGCCTACTATTGCATCGGACTTCTCATGCCCCTTGCTTTTTTTCCCATGCTGATGAACTTACCTGTTGGACGATTTGGAACTATCTGGTGAGGAACCAGACCTGAACTTTCCTGATTATTGCTCCACTCCCCTTACCCATGCCCATGGACTTTCCCTTAATGGACTCTAGCTTGATCCCTTTGCCCATGGAAAGAGAACTCGTTTGAACCTTCCTCCTACCTAATTTGTGAGTGGGTTACCAATGATTGGTTCTCATAGGGTGCCCAACAGTTTGACACCCTGATTTCTCATCCCTCACTGCGAGGAAGAAAGGCCCAGTCGGAGGACCAATGCCTCTGTGGGTGAAATATAGAATCTGAGTGAAGTGCCTAAGTCAGTGAAGTAGTTATATGGGCCCCGAAAAGAAAATGAAGAAAAAAAGGACCTTCAGCTTCAACACCTTTCTCCTGGCAGATGGTAGTGGATTAGAGGCACAAGGCATGACTGCAAGTATCGAGGCACATACCTCTTACTAGACTGCATTTGCTGGAGCACAATATGACAAGAGTGGGGTGCCTATTTAGTCAGTGTGAAAATTCATGTGCCTCAAACAATTGGCAGTCATAATGTGCTTCTGTGGCTTCGTGAGCGTCTGCGAGTGGAGAGTGACTGTGTGCATGCATGGGACAGAGTAAGATTAACTATATGTAATTTTAGTGGATCGGGTTATAGCAGTTACTTTGGAGTTCTGTCACTTCACAAAGACTATGCCTTCAGGGTTTTCCGCTGTGCATCTACTGCGATGTCAATGAACTCCTAGGTACCTTATTACAACGTAATATCATACTCATTATCTTTTATATATGAAATAATCTGGTTTGAAATATAATGCAGTATCCTGCTCATGTCACAGGAACTGATTAGACAATAATATACATCAATTTTAATAGTACTGCTTAAATTAGAAGGAAACCGAATAAGTAAGTGTTTGGCATAATCAATTTTACATTGTTTCAAACAGCTGTGTAAAATATAGTTAATCTTCTTGATTTGGTTGTTAATCTTTCATTGAGGGAGAACTTGGTGTGGTATTTAAAAATATTGGCACATCTCATGCCTGAGTTAGCTCTCTGGGTCAGTCTCAAACCTTCCTCTTTTTTTGTTCTTCTCTTTTTGATAAGCATTCACCTCTGTTTCTATAGGTTTTAAGGTAGCGTTTTCCAACGGATGTGCAGGAAGGAAGGAACCCATCCAGATGTTCAATATATTCTCATGAGACACAGTTATACACAATGAAGATAAACTAAAATCAATAGCAGTCAATTGTTGCCCTAAAAAGCCAGTGTGGATCTGAGCTTGTTGGACTTGTATTATAACATTGTTTTATTAATGTGCATATAAAAATGTTACGCCCATATGCAATTAATTTCAATAGTGGACTCGGACATCCTATCGAAGAGAGGCAAATTTCTTAAAGGCAGAAAGACTTGGAACCATGCAAAGCACCAAATCAAAACTGTTCCAATACAATCATACATCCCTCACCGGCCTATCCCTTCCTGGATCTCCATTCCATTTACATTTTTTACCGAGAGCCTAAATTATTTTCTAAAACTCATAGAGGTGGAAACAGTGCTTTACAAGGAAGGAGTGGCCAATCAAACAATCCTCAAAAGAACAAAAGTCCAAACGTAGCACTCAATAGAACAAGTACTATACACTAGTTGATTATAACAAGTCAGTCTCTTCTTCATTTTGTTTCCAACATAATTGCCAGTGTTGTAGCTAACACGAGTTTCATCGGCTGGTCCTATCGCCATCTTCTTCAGGGCTAGAAATCATGATACAACATTCATCTCATCATTCCAGCCCCAGCATATCCAACTTTCCCAAGGTTACACTAACTTACTGAAAAATGTTAGCAAAAGGCACTCGTGTATGCAGGAAAATCACAATATTTTAAAAAGCAAACGTTAAGTGATAAGTGCTGAAAAAGAATACAAACCTCCCCATAGAACCTGAAGGTACATTCTTGAACTCCTCATGTAACATAACAAAATGTTTTCACCTTTCTGGCGATCTTAATTACAGAGTTTGGTATGTGAAACGGGTGAATATTATCAGAAGGTTCCCAGTTGCAAATAATAAATAGCCACTACCCAATTGTTTATTATGAAGAGTAAAAATGTGTTCTCATCTATAGTAAATATATTTTTGTAAAATCACGTGTTCCAAGTGCTGTTACCAAGATGTTAATATATGCAAATGCAAAAAAAGATATTTTCTACCTTTCCTGACTTACATGTAAAGTTGACCTGGAGTTTTGGATAGCATGCCACAGGTTTAGGCATAACATGGGAACCCAAGATTCCTCTCTATAAACTATGCAAATAAATATGAGTGGTCATCAGCCCTGACTAACAAGTCAACAGATGTAATGCCTAGTCTAACTGTGAAGAATAAACTGAGAAAAATAGACAAACACTTGTATTCAACCATAGTCATCCCAAAAACCATAATTATTAATCAATACTAGTGCTGAAATATCAGGTTCTCCATCGAAAGTCGAACCAGTATGTATAGTCTTTTAGAAACAGGTACCGAGTTTAGTACCCTTGGTGTGGCCTTCCTAGAGGACCTACTTTTATGCTTGCATCTGGCTGTATTCAGAGTGTCCTCATTAAGGGTAGCAATATAAAAGTTAATATGTGTGGTTATTTTTGGTTGCCTATTTTTAATTATGAATTTTGACATCATTGTTTACATACTGCTTTCCAAATTATAAGGTACACAGCGTTGTCACCAGTTTTTTTAAATCTTGTAATTATGAGCTGCTGCGAGTAACTAATCAGTGGCTGAAAACATTAATAGCTTGGCATTGTTGGTGGAATATAATTAGAAGAAAATTGTCAGAGGTCATTATATAGTATTGAGAGTCAGGGAGATTGTGAAATGGATCCCTCTATTGGCCTGCAGAGTGCAAACTACCTCAGTTCTCCCCGTGCAATTCTGGGTGAGCATCTGCATGAATTATTTGACAACGTGGAGCAGGAGACTGCATACCATTGGTCAGTCCCCACCCAGGTGATGAACATCAAAATGGCTTAGGCCTTCATAAAGAAAATCCTTCCGCCACTTTTGATTCACAAGCTCTTTTTTTATGTTCTAGTTTGACAGTGCAGCTGTGACCAGACAATTGTGTGAGAATCACCAGGAGAGGGGATTAGGGCTCCTCCCACTTGTTGGGATCCAGGAGTACATGTTTTGATTGGGCAGAAGTTGATTGATTCCACATAAAAAGTGCTTTCCCTCCACACAGCCGTGATCATTTTGTTTATTTATTCAGCAGCCACGGCTTGAATTTTCATTGTCGCACACACGACAATGTAATGCTATTAATGTGTCTTAGATAATTACATCATTTAAGCAGTTTTTTTTCTCTTTCAGCAACATAGATGGGAGGAAGGCAGTCATTAACCTACATCGATTTTGAGATCTAGCTTGACAGTGCAACGGTCACCTGACCTTTAAATTAAATCAATATTATTCTAGCGCAATTTGCTTCCAGTCAAATGCATATCTGTTACCATGATATGCATGCTGGCCACAACCTTTGAAATGGGAGCTCAACCATCTGCCTAAGAATGAGTAGTTAACGAAGGGGTGCAGTAGCAGGCACTGCATCAAAGCATGCCTATGTGTGTTTTTCATCAAATTATTACAGAAATTTTACTGGAAAATGACCCATTTTCAACCAAGTCTTCTCAGGGCAGAGACCACCCCGAATCCTCTGGAAAATGTCAAGTTTGTTCATTGCAATAGCATGCGCCTCAAAGTACACTAACAGGTCCTTACACTCCACCACTTTCAAATGTTACCAGCCGCCACTGCAAAAAGGAATAATCAACAGAATCTATGATGATATATGTGAGGATCATAAAAAAACATTAAGAGCACCCTAAATTGTCAAATATTCAGTTACATGAGTGATTAAAATTGAGGATGTAAGAAAAGTAAAACATTTGTAATAAGCAAAAACAAGTACTGGCATAGCCAATAGGTCTCGCCTTTGGGGCCTTATAAGTGTTTAGCCATGCAACAGTTGCATAACTAAATACTTATAAGGTCCCAAAAGTGAGACCTATTGGCTATGCCAAGCGGCCGCGAAAGTGAAAGAGTTTGTGATCAAACATCAAAGCGGCCGCGAAAGTGAAAGTAATCGTAGCCAAGCGCGGCGCGCGCCCGTGCACATGCACTGTAGCTCTAGGCTGGCCTGGTAGCACTTTTTGGAGCCCTCTCAATAAGTCTCGCCAGACCAGCGCTTGCGCTGGGTCAGGCGAGACCTAACAACAATGTGGCACATAACTGAATTCTTTTTTTAAAATTGTTTTTATTATTATTAAAGTTAGGGCAGAACACAATCACATAAATGACTATACATTTGCAGTTTGTTGGTACATTTTCTTAAGTCAACGCTCATAGCACTGTTACATCATAATACTGGACAGATCCCACCTATGAACCCATAGATATCGCCTCACCCCCTCACCGTTTCAGGTGGAGATATCCTCATTCGGCCACTCCGGTGGTTCACAGATAAAGCCCCTGTATTTGTTCCAGGCTCCCCATACCTTCCCCCATTTCTATGGACAACCTCGGCTAACATATGTAGTCTTCTCTGCTACCATGGCTTCATCCATGTCCTTACACCATGCCTTGATCATCGGTGGGCGTCCGGAGCCCCACAACCTGGCTATATTTCATTTGGCGACCATCATTCCCAAAGTTGCCCAGTCCTGTGCCGGATGGTTTAGATCATTTGGCTCCCATATATTTAGCAAACATCTTTTAGGTTCTGGTGTTACCGATACCCCCTCCACTTGCGATATGGTCCGCATCACTGCCATCCAGTATGGCATAATCCGTGGACATTGCCATATAGTTTGGTAAAAAGTTCCCTCTTCCCCGCATTCCCGCAGACAATACGGGTGTGAGGTATTCCCTATTTTGTGTAAGGTTAATCTAGTGAAGTATACACGGTGTAGTATCTTTAATTGTATGAGCCTCAATCTCGAGGGTATTGCAACTTCCCGCGGTGATGAGAGTGCCATTTGCCAGTCTGTGTCATCCATGTCCCCAAGGTCTACAGACCATTTGACCTTCAGTGCCTGTGTCGGGTCAGGTAGGTTATTAACTAACTTACGGTAAGTGAAAGAGGTGGCTTTTTTCGTCATGTAGTCAGTGAGGAGTCTGTCCTCTCTGGGAGAGGCCTCCGGCAGGACGGTGTTCGGTGGTATGGCTGCCTGTAGTGCATGCCTAACCTGTATGTACCTGAATTGTTCAGAAGAGGCTAGCTCGTATTGATCCTGCAGGCGTTCGAACGCTACCACCCCACCATTAACCCACAGGTCTCCTACCGTGGAGATGCCTATGGCGTCCCATTTATTGAATCCTTTACTATTTCTAAGCTTTCCCAGTCTTCCTGTATCCCAGAGCGGAGTAAGCTGTGTGATAACCTCCTGCCATCCCAGTTTTTTATGCGCCATATACCATATGCCAATTGTATGTGCCGTCGGGCCAATCAGTGGGTTAGGTCGTTTTTTAGTGTATAAGGCCGCCATGACTCCTCCATCTCCTAATATATATCTGTCCGCCTGGAACGCAGGGTCGGACTGTGGGGCGTGGATCCATTGATTGATGATTTTCAACTGCGCAGCCCAATAGTACAGCTGTATGTTTGGTAGTGCTATCCCCCCCATCATACCAACCCCTAACCAGCTTTTCCATTGCAATTCGCACCGGCTTGTTTCCCCACAGTAAACTAGAGACCTCTGTTGCTATTGCTTTAAAATGGATGTATGACGTTACAACGCACACTTTTACAACGCATGCACTTACAACGCATTTTTTACAACGCATAATCCATTACAACGCATGACATTACAACGCATGACACTACAACGCATTTTTAAAAACTACCTTTACAACGCATTTCCATTACAACGCATAATACCTTTACAACGCATACCATTACAACGCATAATATTAAATTGCATTTAAGGTAAGTATTAGATAGTATAGGGGTAAAAGTTACTATTCTAACTCCAAGGGGTGCAACAGTGGGGTAAGTGTTGGATAGTATAGGGGTAAAAATTACTTTTCTAACTCCAGGGGGTGCAACAGTGGGGTAAGTGTTGGATAGTATAGGGGTAAAAATTACTATTCTAACTCCAGGGGGTGCAACAGTAGGGTAAGTGTTGGATAGTATAGGGGTAAAAATTACTATTCTAACTCCAGGGGGTGCAACAGTAGGGTAAGTGTTGGATAGTATAGGGGTAAAAATTACTATTCTAACTCCAGGGGGTGCAACAGTAGGGTAAGTGTTGGATAGTATAGGGGTAAAAATTACTATTCTAACTCCAGGGGGTGCAACAGTAGGGTAAGTGTTGGATAGAATAGGGGTAAAAATTACTATTCTAACTCCAGGGGGTGCAACAGTAGGGTAAGTGTTGGATAGTATAGGGGTAAAAATTACTATTCTAACTCCAGGGGGTGCAACAGTGGGGTAAGTGTTGGATAGTATAGGGGTAAAAATTACTATTCTAACTCCAGGGGGTGCAACAGTAGGGTAAGTGTTGGATAGTATAGGGGTAAAAATTACTATTCTAACTCCAGGGGGTGCAACAGTAGGGTAAGTGTTGGATAGTATAGGGGTAAAAATTACTATTCTAACTCCAGGGGGTGCAACAGTAGGGTAAGTGTTGGATAGTATAGGGGTAAAAATTACTATTCTAACTCCAGGGGGTGCAACAGTGGGGTAAGTGTTGGATAGTATAGGGGTAAAAATTACTATTCTAACTCCAGGGGGTGCAACAGTAGGGTAAGTGTTGGAGAGTATAGGGGTAAAAATTACTATTCTAACTCCAGGGGGTGCAACAGTAGGGTAAGTGTTGGATAGTATAGGGGTAAAAATTACTATTCTAACTCCAGGGGGTGCAACAGTAGGGTAAGTGTTGGATAGTGTAGTGTAATATTATGCGTTGTAATGGTATGCGTTGTAATGGTAGTATGCGTTGTAATGGAATGCGTTGTAAAGGTAGTTTTTAAAAATGCGTTGTAGTGTCATGCGTTGTAATGTCATGCGTTGTAATGGATTATGCGTTGTAAAAAATGCGTTGTAAAGGTAGTGCGTTGTAAAAGTTGCGTTGTAAAGGTTGTTCCCCCTTTAAAATAGCTCGCTGGCACTGGGAATGGAGTATTTTCCAGAACATACAGAAACCGGGGGAGTGCCATCATTTTAAAGAGTGCTGCTTTCACAAGCCTGTGCCCTCTCAGACCCTTGCGAGGAGGAATCCCCACCCACGGGGATCTCTCTTATCATAACATTCCAAACCATTGCATTGTCTTCCAGTTTGTCTTCCCTCCTGATCGTTTTCATCCTGATCAACTCTGCTACTGCCCACTCCCGCGAGTCTTTGGCCCAGCTCGGTAGCGTGGGGGCCTTGGACTCATCCATCCAATTGCAACCCTCCTTGTGAGCTTTTTCCCTTTAGGGCTAGGGAGGAGTCCCAGTAGTATCTCCTGAACAGTGTGGGGTATCTGGTACCCTGTAATCACTTGTAAGATATTGACCACTGACCTCCAATAGTGAACCAGATCAGCACATTCCCAAAGCATGTGTAGGAAATGGGCATCCTCAAAACCACACCTAGGACAATGGGCTGGTCATTCCGGGTATATTTTGTGTAAGACTTGTGGAGTCAGATAGTTTTGGTGCACGATGTTGTACTGTGTAAGTTTAAACCTAGGATTAGAGTCAGGAGGGAGAGTTAATAAATGTTTTAGAGTTCATGTTTAGAAACTTTCACTTCAAATAAATCTCAATGCAGTGTTGTGATTTATTGTGCTGAACTGAAACACTTGCATAAGTTAAAGAAAGACTTTCCACATTTTAAAGACTTTATAATGTTCTTACATTTTGTTTATGTAATTTACTAACCAAATATTTTGATAATTACCCATGTTCTTTGGCACTTAGGGATGAGCCAGACTACTGTGTCGGTCTTGACTCCACTGCGAAGGCGTTTTAAGACATGGGCAGAGTGGGTAATTACCCAGGTCCCGATCTTCCAATCAGCCAGGTTCCTGCCCGCCCTCCACAAGCACGACCAACCACCAGCAGAGTTTGCCTAGGTTGGGGGGTGGTGCTTGTTCAACCACCTGACAGTGCTCCTTCTATTTCTGGCTTCTCTGCTGAGACTGATAACACACACAAAGCTGGACAAACACTCAATGCCATCTTCACCTCCAGTGACAGAATCAAATTCACTCACGCCACTAATCTCACCTGGACCGACCACCCAATCATTTACTTTACCATTTCCGAAGCACAGAGCACCTCCGCCAAACACCACAGCTCCACCCACCGCAAC
Organism: Triturus cristatus; assembly: GCF_964204655.1. Taxonomy (NCBI): domain Eukaryota; kingdom Metazoa; phylum Chordata; class Amphibia; order Caudata; family Salamandridae; genus Triturus; species Triturus cristatus. Next base: position 244,391,898 of record NC_140592.1, on the reverse strand, counting down.
TGGGGCAAGAGTCACTGAGACGCAATTGACTCAGGCCCTCAGCACCACACATCCCGAAACCTCCGCAGATCTAGAGCAGGCTGTCCAGAAGTTCTCCTCTTGGATCAACAAATGTGCCAACTAGATTGTCCTGCTGAAACCAGCAAAAAACAACAAAACCTCAAACCAGCTGGCTGGTATACAACCATAGCTCAGAACCACCAAGTGGAACTGCTATCACCTAAAGAAGAGATGGCATATCACCAAAGAACCTCCAACAGAGCTGCCCAAAAAGCAGCCCTCGGCGTCTATCAGAGATGCATCAAGGAAGCCTAGAGAACATCCATCACTGACCGCATCGACACCGCAGCTAACCACATGAATGAACTCTTCAAAATTGTCAAGGAATTCTCCGACCCGGCAGCCACAGAGAACACCATCCACCCTTCCCAAGAACTCTGGGACACCCTCGTAGACTACTTCAACAAGACTGCACCATCTACAACAACTTCGACCCTCAACCCACCACCCTCAGCTTCGAGAGCCACAATCAACCAGCGAACACTAGCCAAACAATAACCACCTGGACCCATCTCGCCACTTAAACCACCACAACCATCATGCCAACCATCCACTCCAGGGCACCTACCGACCCCTGCCATCACCATCTCTTCAACCTCGGCGCCAAACTAGTCAGCAAGGAACTTACCAGCATCCTCAAAACCTCCATCCATCTTCCCAGATGGATGGAAACATGCAGAAGTCAGACAACTCCTGAAGAAGCCCTCCGCTGACCCCAATGACATCAAAAATTATCGACCGATCTCCCTGCTCCCCTAGCCAGCCAAAGTACTCAAGAAAGTCCTCATCCAACAGCTCACCGAATACTTGGAAGTCAACCACCTACTTGATGCCTCACAATCAGGATTCTGCACCGAGACGTGCTGACTCCCACCACAGATGACATCAGAACCCTCCTCGACCGCAGAGAAACTGTGGCCCTGATCCTCCTCGACCTCTCTGCTGCGATCAACACCTTATCACACCACATTCTCATCGACAGACTCCACAACTTCGGCATACAGCAAAACTCCCTCAAGTGGAGCTCTTCGTTCCTCTCAGGACACACACACAGAATCTGACTGCCACCCTTAACCTTCTCATCCAAAGATATTATATGCGGGGTAACCAAGGAACATTCCTCATCCCCACCCTGTTCAACATCTACATAACCCCCTTGCAGACGTCGTCTGATCCCATGGACAACATAATCTCCTACGCTGATGACGTTCAACTTATCCTCTCGCTCATCGAGGACCCCTCCAATGCCAAAAACAACTTCTGCAATGCCATGATGGACCAAGCCAAATGGATGCCAAGCAGTTGCCTCAAATTCAGCTCCGACAAAACTGAAGTACTAATCTTCGGGAAGAACACCTCTGCATGGGACCACAGTTAGTGGCCAGCAGAAATCGGACCAATACCTACATCGACAGACCATGCACGCAATCTCAGCATCATCCTCTACAGCCCACTTACCATGAAACCACAAGATAACTCAGTCGCCTCCTCCAGTTTCCATTCCCTTTGCATGCCCTGCAGAATCTTCAGATGGATCCAAATCAACTCCAGAAAGACTGTCTTGCTTGCCCTCGTCACCAGCCGCCTCAAATAAGGCATCACTCTCTATGCCAGAATCCCCACCCAGCTCCTCAAAAGACTCCAGACCATACAGAAAACCACAGCCAGACTCATCCTGGACCTCCCCAGATGGACCCACATTACCCCCCACCTCGGAAACTTCCACTGGCTACCCATCCAAAAGAGATGCCAATTCAAGATCCTCACGCACGCATTCAAGGCCCTACACAACCAAGGACCATCCTACATCAATCATTGACTGAACTTCCACCTACCCGCACAACACCTGCGCTCAGCCTCTCTGCCCTTGCACACCCCTCCCCACCATCATTCGCAGCCGTAGCGGGGGCTGCTCCTTCTCTTACATCACTGCCAAGACCTCGAATGCCCTGCCTCTCCACCCTCATACAGCACCCCACCTGGCAGACTTCAGAAAAAAACATAAGACATGGCTTTTCGGTGGAGACAGCACCTTCCACACCCAGATACACCCAGGGATGACAGTGCTGCGCTTTATAAATGCTGATTGATCCATGTATGGAATACTTACCATACTTATATTGGGCCATCTGGTCTGATTTTAGGTATTGCTCTACCTTGTTCTTCCCTTCCTTATCTGTCCAGTTCTTAGCAACAACCCATTGAATCAGTTGATGCGGATCTCTCATCTGATCTCTACCTCATCCCGCTCTATAATTCTCTTTTCCTAGTGGTTCGGGCTCCCAGTTCTGAAATAAATGTAGAGTCCCTGATGTACACTCTAACACAGAGTTCTTCAATCTATGGGGCACGCCCCCCTGGGGGGGGGGCAGGCCGACACCTTCTGGGCGGGGGGCACGACTCCACCCTAGACTCTTACCTTTTTTTCCCACTGTCCCTACGGAGTAGCAGGCAATCACCGGGGGGTTAGGAGGTAACTGAGGGCTGTAGGGGGGAGGGAGGGGAAATAGATGGGGCACGACGTGCCCATGCTTTTGTATATTTTCACGAGCTAACTGTCCCAAGACGGGGTTAATATCTAGAACTGAAATGCTTCAGCTGCAGTGGGATTCAAAGAGTCTGCTCTGCTATGAAACCGAAAGCAAGGAACATTTCAGCTCTAGGAATTAACTCCGACCTGGGACGGTAAGCTCTTAGCTCTTCCCAGAAAGGAGTCAACATTTCTCTTAAAATTACACTGGCATCTCTTGTGTTATCAATGCAGAAAACAGTGTTTGTGCCCATTTTAGAATTAGGAATTCTGCGCTAAATGAGCTTGGACCTTAGATTTTAACCACTTAAATTTCAGCAGGGCACTTTACATAAACCACACCCTGGAGTTCCACTGATTATACTGCAATGCATGTCCTCTGCTTCCACTTTCGACATGCCATGCACGGTTTGCCTGCTATGAATGTCTACATTTACCGAGTTCCATCTCAGTTTGCACGTTTTTGTATTCTCGCATTGTCTTGAAGTGCTTCAAAGTGCCAAAAGGTGACAAGATACCATCACTGAAATACAACACGTAAATAGAGATATAACATCTGCGGAGGCGTCCACTGTGCTACACTTGCACCACCCGAAACCCAGGGGTTTCAACATTCAGAACGTTAAATCAATTGCCTTTTCTACAGGAATAATTAGACAATCACAGAGATCCCCATCCTTTCCACTGCTTCTGGTTGAGGTTTCTATAACCTTTCTATTTATTCTACTCATACAACTTTCATACTTAGGTATGTCATCCAATAAAGTGCGTCGGGCACCTACTCTGGACCAGAAGGATGAATGTCCTCTCTGCTACACCCGCCTGGTTGGAGGCAATGCAGGTGCAATTACCAGCAACGAAGGCCTGCACCTGAGAAATACTGGGAGAAAAGGGGAGGAGAGTAAAAATGACACAGTTGGTTTATGTCTTGCTTTCAGTTACTGCACATCTTCCTTCAGTGTAGGACAGAGGGGCAGCAACGCCCATTGACTCTGGTTGTAAAATGTGCCCTAAACATTGGTTTACATGCCATTCCCACAATGCATTGCACATTCGAAGGTGATGTCCTACATGTGTGATGTTGTCTGCGCTTCTGTATCAGTGCCCCCCACCCTTCGACCTGTGCTGTCTCTTAGAGCAGTAGGACACCATCAGGCGTGCTACGCCCATAGGGCTAAAAGGGCTTAATTTCTTTTTAATGTGACTGATGTGCGAGAGTCTATTACTATTTGCAGAGAAATGTGTTTGTTTGATGCAACAACCATAAAAATTTTCATTTTAGATCAAATTGGGTCCTCACATATGAGAAATTGGAGGATGTCAGAGATATTATAAGCTGTAAAATTAGTGAGCTGCTGCTGTTTCACAATTGTGGAAACACATCACTATCTCTGAATATTAGATGTATACACTTTTAGAATATCTGGATGTGGAGCAAGCTCGAGGATGGCAGTAGCAAAAATCCATCCACAGACTGACCGTCTCTGTGGCGAAAAACAGGCACACCTGTCACATTAATGTTGGTGGTGTTATTAACAATCTATGTCGTGTAAAACAAAGCACATTTTATCTTGGAAAACTGTGTTTTGAGCTGTGTAATAAGCCTCTGCCATTCAACCACACCCACTCACAAACCTGCAGTTTATTAAACACTTTTATTGGGTTGAACATTATTTGCTGAATATGGCTTGGGATATGCGGGTCGCTGTCGATTATTTAGTGTACCAGATTCCAGAAATTTGACAGGTGGTGGGGGGGTGGGAGGGGGGGGGCGACATCTAAAACAATTCAGCTGTGGGGGGGGGGCTCAACCTACAAAAGTTTGAAGACCTCTACTCTAACGCAATAGTAGGGCCTTCTTGGTTCTGCTGTGAGACAACAGACAAGGTACCTTAGATCCGGATATTAGGAGACTGTCACCCACACTATCTGCTCCTTCTCAATAATTTTTGGGGTTAGACGTCTAGCAGTCCGTAAGGTGAGCTACATTTTCTTTTCAACTAGTCTAAACTAGCAGAAGGTGAAAAAGCCATATACCTTAATGTTTCCCAATCGTTTTGCCAGGGGTTTAAAATGTTTAAAAATGTTTCGAAATGTAATCAAAATTTACTGCTGCTTTCCCTTAATGAAAGATTTGGTAGATTTGGGTAGCGGTGATGTTATTGACACCTTGCACTTTACTATGGAACAAGGACATAATGGGCCCCCTGAATGCAACATACCTAGAGGCAATTACAAACCAAGCACAGTAGAAGGGTATGGCCTCTCCTCGGATATGTCAGTACAACTGACCACTTTGTCACTCTGTCCTGAATGTTTACAGCCACGCCCTAAATTTGCCTCCATGCCGGGTAGTCAACCTGGGCATAAGGTGAGAAATAAATACTGCACTTGGCAAAGCCAAGATGTGATTCACAGTCGCCTTGGCAGAGGCAAAGAGCCTTTTTGCAGAAAGCGAGTGGTTAAAAGGAGTGCATCCCAAGCCTGCTTTATGTATAGTGTTACCAATAGGTTGTTTAACTGATGCATTGTCAAAATCTAGACCTAAAAAGGGATCCCCGGTGCTTTATGTGGAATAGGGGCCCTAAAACGGGTGCGATTTGAGAAGCCTTTACCTGAGGCATGGCTTGTGTAATTAATAAATGTGAATTGGCATCCTATGTTTTACAATTCATAAATGGGGTCTCGCTGGACAAAGCATAATCAAAATCGGCAGGATACTTCATTGACCAGTTTATAAATAACACCTTTCTCTAGGGCCAAAAGCAATTAAAAAAAATTGCAAAGGTAAGTGGCAATAAAAGTGTCATTCAGCAGAAATGAATAATGCTTTACTCCCAAAACACCAATGGTGGACATCACTAGACACCGGTCAATCTAGATGTCACAAAAGGGGCAATGACTGGTAGATTGTTTTGCTATTGGCAGTGATGGGCAGAAATAGAGGGCTCCATAGGACATTTTTCACTTTGCCTGGTCCCGGTCCTGGCAGGTCACGGCCCACGTAGAGCACTGGAGATGCTCAAACATGCATTCAACATGACAGATAAGGATTTAACATGACACGCATTGATGGGGATATTGCTTTCTAAACAAAGAAGGGCCGGTAAATAGCTGGGTACAAGTAAATTGTGGTCAAGGTTTTTTTCTGTAGGTATAATTAATGATCAAGAACTCCGCCATTGTCAAGAAGTTATACTTGGCAACGCGCCAACAATAAGTTAAGTACGGCTCTAAAAAAACTAAATAAACTCTTTGTAGTTTAGCTCCTTCTCAGCTGTATTTATGAGACCAAGAAGTAAATGCGGCATGGACACCAGCATACACAAGAGGTGATCAACTGCATATTTCTGCACTAACACCACCAGGCGTCTTGGTTACTTCTCCCAGAGAGAAACCACAACCTATTTCTCAAAACAACAGTTTCTGCAACACAGCTCTTCCTATTACGATAGTGTTATCAGCTGTTGCACAGTTCCCTATCTCTGTCGTCAAGCTAAGATACAGACCACAAAAAACAGGCCATGTAAACAAACTTCAGGGCAACCTCATCAACTACGCAGCGATGACTCTGTGCCCTGGAAATCAACTGCTCAGGAGGCTTCCTGAAATGGCCTTCCGCACTGTGACTATCATGGACTACCTTGTCTGCAGGAGCCTGTATATGTCCTGCGCTCATGCCAACTCTGAAGTGATGTAACTCCCAAATCAGAAAGATTAGATGCAATTTACAAAGTTCAAAATTCACGCTTATGGTCTCGGCATGCTTCAGGAACCCATGCAAAGCCTGGAATGATCATCCCTGCAGGTGCATGGGTCAGCTGGATCTTCAACATTGAATCTCTATAGAACTGCTAAGAGTGGTAGATCCTGCAGATAAGACAGGGAGTTGGTCCATGGTCATTAAACACCAATGCCACTATAGTTTACACTGGCACACATTTAAATCAATCATTTATTGTATGCTCAGTAACAGATTAGTACATCATAAAAAATAATATTGGTGGAAATGCATAGTGTGAATTTGGGCGATACACTGAAATTACAAGCATTGGCAATGCCAATAGGTATGGCTTTAAAGGCATGCTGTATGGTAATGTGAAGAATTATATGTAGAATGTATGAGAAATTATACGCATGTGTGTGGAAGTGAAGAACTATTAAATGATATTGGTGTAGGCTAAAAAGTCAGATGACAGTTGCACTGTCATGCCAGACCTAAAACACCATATAAGGTAATGACTGCCCTCCCATCCGTCTGCTGACAGAGAAAAATACCATAATATACTTACGTGATGCACTTTATTAGAACTTCAATGTCAAGCATGCGACAATGAAAGTTCAAGCTCAGGAAGCTGGATAAATAAACAAAATAAACACAGCTGTGAGGAGGGCAAGTACTTTTTTTTTGTGGAAGCCCACAAGTTCTGTCCAATCAAAACACGTACTCGTAGCTTCCAACATGTGGGCGGAGCCAAAGCCCCTCACCTGGTGATTCTCACATTCTTGTCTGGTGACAGCTGCACTGTAAAGCCAGACCATAAAAAGGGAGCTTTGTCCTAGATGTGAAAACATTGTCCGCTGTTATTTCTTCACAAATTTAACAAGTGACATGTTTGCCGCTATTGACCTAGCAGAGTCCAGCACCAGTCACCTCCAACATTTGGTTTAGCGATTCCTGATCTTCTATGTCTTTCTGGGCCTTAATGCGAGTTGGTTATGGAGCTCAGCCAGCACCCAGACTCCATCACTGTGGGCTACTGAGCCCGGTTCTCCAAGGGAACTGGTAGGGGTGGGAGATACTTCATGAGACCGTGTCACACAAACTTTACACTCCTTTTTTTATACATAGAACATGTCCTCTTAGAAAACCTATCTATACAATGACCTTTTAATCCTCCCTTTTATTGAACTCGCATCTTACAAAATCGTCTTAAATCAAAATGCTAAAGGAGCGAAAGCAAGAGAAAGAGCTGTACCTTTGCTACGCTGCATTGTAATCTTTATGGCACTCATAGAGGGGCAGAGCCTATATAGCAGCAGGCGAGTAGAGAGATGTGTGTTCTTCATGGTCTAGGACTGCTGGACCCAAAAATAATGATTCACTAGCGGTGAAAGCTTAGCTACGCCATACTCGCTTGGATGCAGTCCTTGGGGATGGCAGCGCAGCCCTCCTTCCATGCATTATATATGTCTGTCAAATGGAAAAGGGTGGGTGGAGATGAGAGATGGAATAGTGAGGCTGAAGATGGAAACAGAAGAGTGAACACACTGGGGCAGAAAGGTGAAAGACCCTAAGCAGGGAGAGGAGAGAGAGCTTTGAAATGGAGCCTGGAGATCTGAGTAGGTGATGGTAGCCTAGGGAGGAAAGAGTGAAGGTTGAAGGAGTTTGAGAACTGTATAGGACGCCCAGACACAGAAGGGGATAAAGGCCGGAGGGTGTTGTTTGGGAAGATAAGGAAGAAAGCGCAAGGGAGCCTGAGTTTGAGGAATACGAGCTTGAGGATGAGACTGGGAAGTGCAGGTTTGCATAATGATTCATACAGAGTACAGCATTTGGAACTGCAAAGAGAATCTCTGCTGAAAGGCTAACTGACTATTATTGTTTTTAGAGGCAAGGAAAGGCTGGAAAGTAAAGGTTCAATTAACGGTGCCACAAGAGGGGTCATAGAGTGAATTTGGCCAGCATGGTTTTTAAAATCCCGCTTATCTCAATAAACATATTCATTGTAAACAACATGAAAACTTGGATGGTTTAGAAGGCACAAAAATGTATACGATCTAGCTGATGTAATGGTCAAAGAAATATGAAGGAACCAAGTTATAATTGTATGACCACTGAGAAGCATTCTTTTATTTTCCATCTACTCCATGCCACTACAGAAAATGACCAAGCATTTGCTAAATCAATTCAGTCCTGCAGCAAATGGTACTGTGACCCTAAAACGCCTAAGCATGTCCACTGTGGATGAAATTTAACACCCACACACATTTATTTATTGCTCAAAATAAGACTTCTTAAATATGGGCGCTTGAAGGCACCCTGGTTGTGGTAACTGTCTAAAAATGTCAATATCAATGCTAATATCAACAGGCCTGATGTCTCAATAGGCTAATACATCTATTGCAGGGATCTAAGGTGGATCCTATGTTCACAGGTTTAAATTCCAGAAGATCCATTCAGCCTTTTTGACTAATAATAAACTTCTTATTCAGCATAAAGAACCAATGGTGAATGTGTACTTTGCAAATGAACACTTTATGCGATTTTAAATTACATTTATGCCCTCCGTGCCAGGATTTCAAATTTCTTAGCATTAAAGTGCTATTACAAGTGGGAATGTATCCGTGCAAACTGGTTAAATAAGGCCCCAACAGAACCTTGTGGCTCAAACAGCTGAGCTACAATGATGGAAGACAACCCGAGAAGCATTCTGACGCTTGGTAGATAGGTGCAGCTTGAGGCGCAGGAGTTCAGAACCAATTAAACAAACAATATCAATTACATTTTTTGCCCCCTGTCTTGTCTCTCCAATAGGAATGCTGTCCTTGGGTAGCTAATATAAAGATCTCTTAAATACTCAAATGATTGTATACTAAGTCACATTTAACTCCCTAAGCTTATAGTAATCTTTTCTTTGGACAAAAACTACAACGCACATTGACTAACTAGTTTGCACCCTCTTCATTCTTCAACCATTTGGAGAAACTGTGCCAATGTCTATGAAATACAGCTAAAGATGATGTAGCAGATGGTGTATAGATTTAAAGCTTCAAAAGACACGAGACGTTTCACAATTTTGAAGACTTAATCAGTATTGATTTGGTATGACATGCTTCATCCACAAAGGCTGCAGACCGAGTCTATGCAAACTATTTCGAGCATGCAATTAAATGTTTCACATTTCATCAATAATGGCTTAACGTTAGGATGATAGTGAGGATGAGAAGGAGGACAATGATGATGATGAGGATTTGGAGGTGGATTACAAGGATCATTAGGGGACAGGATCAAGATGATTAGTAGGAGGAGGAGAGTGATGGGGAGGGTCTAGGGGCAGGATGCAGTGGCGGAGAAGGAAGAAGAGGAGTAGGAGGAAGAGGAAAAGAAGGAAGTGGAAATGAGGAGGAAGATGTGGAGGATAAGAGAGAGTGCCGGAGGAGAATGGGGAGGCTTGTGGTTCACCGTCATTTCATGAAGGGCCACTAAAGTGCCATGAAATCATCCATCTGTCACACGGGTCGCCCTATCTAATCAATGAGATAAAGAAAGACAATTTAATCAAGGAGATAAATGGCATTACCTTGCTGTAATACTCAACCAATATGGAAGAGGAGCAAGAAAGCTCATTATAATTCTGTAGTGCGGAGGAAAACACCCAACAGCCTTGAATACCAATATGTGACAACTTCTCATGCACATGGAATAGTTCAATAAGAATTTTCAACTATCATGTTTATTTCAGACAAAACGTCTATGCTGTTTAAGTACAACGCAATGCCAGAAGATTTAACATCAGTAGAAAGAAGTACAATTAATAGGCATTATTTCATAGATCACAACCTCTCCTCTTTGAAACCCTATCCCTGTAATCTATCATTACCTAATCCCTTCAAGCCCTCTAACCAATCATTCACCCGAAACCACATAACCTTCACTAATGATCACACTTACCTGGTATTAATATATCACAAAGTCACCGGATAAAATTCATGCAAGTTTTCAGAGCACGTTACTAATTACAATAACAAACAATAAACACTAGATTAATCACTAACCTTGAGTTCTGGAGTATGACGTGAAGCACTTCAACGCCTTGTCAGGGTTAGTAAAAGCTATATAAATCCAATTACAATTAAGTTGTCCTGGTTTCTGCTAGGCAAGTCATGAAGCTGATACAGACACTGTGCCAGTTGAAAGGTCATCTTAAGTCTACCGTAACGGCTTCTAGAGAGTTAATATTGCCAGAAGAACAGATTATTTTTTGTTTGTTTCCCTCATATCACAAAAGAGCGTCTGCAAAGCAAAAAAAAAAACACATCGTCTAATAATGCGCCCGGCGGTCACTGCAATCGCCCTGGTCCGTTTCCACCTGGACCCTAACAGGGACCTAAAAGTAAGGCTCATTGCCCTAAAGTTATATTGGTGGAACGAACATACTCCACCCAGGAGGAAGCAATACTTGTGCTTCAAGTAGGGCGCATCACCAAGAGGACCTGTCACACTTTTTCTTTTCTCAGCTAAAACATTAGGAGGGAAATCGTAGACCTATTGGTACCATACAGTTCCTAGGAGGCCAAAGTCAATGCAAAGAAATACATAAAGTAGTATAATCGATTATAGGCCCTTTGTTTTTTTCAGGCAAGCTATAGTAACTATCGGTAATGACTTTGTGACATCAAATTTTGGCACACAACTACAAATTTAAACTTTCCTATTGCCACTGTGGTGTTGGCCAGTTGTGTGAGGCTTTAGGCCATACTAGGGCAGATTCAAAGCAAAGCAACACAGAGAATTATGGAGGAGAATGTGAGAAGTACCTCACACTTTCTAAGATAAATAAGGAGTTCATTTTCTAGAAAAAAAGACTAAAAACAACACTTTGTAAAGGGAAATAGAAACCTCTGAACTGAATTACCAAATGTACCTCAAGGAGAGTGCTTTCTGAAAATAATTAGGATTGTTGTTTCTCTTTATACTAGGCGGAACCTTGCTGTAGTACCTAACTGAATTTCTAAAGTGACCAAGCCTACGTCTTTGGCATTATTGATACAATAGTAAAATCCAAGGCCCTTATTTAAGATTACTTCTGCGGTCCCCTATGGAAGTATGACTTCTAGATAAAAGTTATGAGGCTTCACATTGTCTCTCGATCCAATAATAGCACTGAAAGCAGGGTCACTGGAATTATGAGGCAGGGTTGAATATGCGGCAAGAAAGGGCAAATTATGCGGCATAATGTGCCACAATTATTGATAGTTTTGCTTAACTATTTTGCCATTTTTCCACATGGCAATACGGTTTGGGCAGAGACTTCACCTCATTGGTACCAATTAAAAACCAAATACAGAACTAAGCAACTGAAAGATGACCAGTTAACCTTTGCAAAGGGCCTTCCACTGCAGGCAAATACACTTTGCCATGCTTTTAGTGACTCTAGATTCATAGACAAAATGTATTTTTAATTTAAGTCTGCAGATCATACAGCAGATGAAGGTTTATGTGGCAAATCCATAATTTTGTGAAAAAACTGTGGATTCAGAATCGCATAAATCCAGTGGGCCTGACTGAAAGCAAGTTCCACCCATAAAGAACTAAGATATTTAGACAGATTCCAGCAAAAAAAAGCCCAACTGACGCCTTGAGCCAACATTCTACCCTATAGAACCTTCACACTCAAGATAGTTTCAGAAGCAGGTCACTTATTCAGGTTCTTTCATGCCCCCTTGAAAAACGTTTTTGACACCACTTAGTAGGATCTCGAAGCCGTGCACAAATTGTTAAAAAGTTCAAAAATTATTAGCCTCAAAGTTTCCTGCAATGTTAAATCATTGGCAATAACATAACACTTAAATTGTATGTACAATGTAGCATGTATGCATTGAAAATACCAGACTGCTGACATCCTAGACAAATGTTTCTAGTTCCTAAACTGTATTACTTTCTAGTATTCTAGATACACAGGGCCAAAGCAGCTTCAGACAGACAGACTGTATTAGGCAGATAATGAATAAGATACAAAGGTTGAGGCTAAGGACAAGATTGTGATCATTGGTTTGAGTACTTGACCCAATTTAACTCTGCATTGTTGATTTACATACGAGATACGCCGCCCATCATTTGAATACTGTTTAGCCTTGAAATACTCCAAGGTACTACATAAACAAGGCAGACAATTAAGCCAACACCTTCTGGTAATGTATTTTCATTTTTTTTTTTTGAACTTTTTTATTGTTTTCAGAACAGTTACAACAGAAGACACTGATTCAAACCATTGCGTACAGATCCTTTGACCGATTATTATCCAAATGCACAATCCCTCAATCAACCCCGGTGCTAATGTGCTGACACAGATTGCGGCTCTCCACCTCCCCACCACCCCGTCAGCCATTTCAACCGTCCGAGTCAGAGGAGTCCTCATCGGATAGCGATGGTGGGTCACATATTCCCCCCCTATACTTGTTCCAAGCCCCCCAAACCTTTTCCCACTTGCGGAGACATCCCCGCCTGATAAATACTGATCGCTCAGCAAACATGGCAACATCCATATCTCTCCTCCATTTAGACAGCAACGGCACCACCACCGCACCCCATTTTTGGGCTATGTTCCTTTTGGCCGTCATTATCCCCAACGTTACCCAGCTCTGCGCCTGACGATTGAGATCATTGGGTTCCCACACATTTAATAGACATCGCCGAGGCTCCGGTAACAACGAAACCCCGCTCGCCTGCGACATTGTACGCAGCACTCGCTTCCAGAAGTCTTGGATGACAGGACACTCCCAGATAGTGTGATAAAAGGTTCCCTCTTTCCCACAACCTCGCAAACAGAAGGGATGTAGCGCCCTGCCCAGCTTATGTAGTAAGCACCTGGTGTAGTACGAGCGATGCAAAATACGAAGCTGCACCAGCCGCAGTCATGACGGTATGCCCGCCTCACGCGGTGAGGCCAGCGCCTCGCGCCACTCCGGGTCATCAAAGTCACCAACCTCATAGGCCCACTTCTCCCGCAGGGGCCCCATAGGGTCTGGTCGATTGTTGATAAGTTTGCGGTATGTGAAGGACGTAGCCCTCTTTGGCATGTACTCCGTCAATAGCCTGTCCTCCAACGGGTAGGCCTCCGGAACCTGCACACCTGGAGCCAGCTGTGCAACCAGGGCATGTTTCATCTGGAGGTATCGGAACCACTCCGACGGGGCCAGCTCGTATTGCTGTTGCAAGCGCTCAAACTGGACAACCGCCCCCTTCTGCCACACATCCCCAATTACTGAAATTCCGATGTTGTCCCAAGCGTCGAAGCCCTTGCAATCCCTCAAGCGTCCCAGTTTCTTAGCATCCCAGAGAGGTGTAAGTTGAGTCAAGACCCCACGTCATCCCAACCTGGCCTGTGCCGCATGCCAGATAGACACAGTCTGTCTCAGAGGGCCGATCAACGTCGAGGCTAGTCTAGTGTCATACAAAGGGGACAGCATACCCCTGTCGCCCAGCACATCTCTGTCGGCCTTGAATGCAGGGTCAGACTGTGGCACATGGAGCCACTGGTTAATCACCTTCAGCTGCGCCGCCCAATAGTAGAGCTGAATATCTGGGAGCGCAATTCCCCCATCGTACCAACCACAAACTAATTTAGATTGCGCAATTCGTGGCGGCTTGTTGCCCCAGAGAAGACTGGAAACCTGCGCTGCTATCGCGCGGAAGTAGGCCAGAGGCACCGGGTAAGGGGTACTCTCCAGCACATATAACAGTCGCGGCAGAGCCATCATTTTGAAGAGCGCCGCTCTCCCCACCAGGGTCAGAGGCAGCGCTCCCCAGTGCTGCACGTCACGCCTGAGGCGGTCCACTTGAGGGCTTAGATTGCGCCTGAAAAACTCCATCTGGTCCGTCGTAATGTGCACCCCCAGATATTTGAACGCCCCCTCCGCCACATGAAGCGGACATCCCGCCGGCAGCCGCAGAGGGGGACCCCGCAGCACGAGAAGGACCGACTTCGACCAATTGATCGTATAGCCCGACGCTCTGCCAAAGATGTCGCAGATATTAAGGAGCGTCAGTATGGAGCGCCTAGGGGAGGACAAATACAGCAGCACGTCGTCCGCGTAGAGGGAGACGCGGTCTTCCCAGTCAGCAGACCACCGGAGGCCCCGCATCATGGGCTCCCACTGTATCCAGGCCGCGAGAGGCTCGAGCACTAGGGCGAAGAGCAACGGCGACAAAGGACAGCCCTGATGGGTGCCACGCCCCAGGGGGAAGTCCTCCGACATATGCCCGTTAACCGCGACATGGGCCAGTGGTTTAGTGTATAGAAGACGGACCCAAGCACAAAATTTAGGCCTGAACCCCAGATGCAACAACACCGCAAAGAGAAAGGGCCATTCTACCATGTCGAATGCCATACGGGCATCAAGCGAAAGAATCCCTGCCGGTTCCTGCAAACGTTCCACTCAGGCCAGCACTCCATGCAGTCGCCTCAAGTTATGCGATGTACCTCTGCCGGGCATAAAGCCCGACTGATCCGGGTGCACAATATCAGATAAATGCGGCGTTAGCCTGATGGCCAACAATTTCGCGAGGATCTTGGCCTCCGCATTGATCAGCGAGATGGGACGGTAAGAGGTGCATTGGTCTGCCGGTTTACCCGGCTTCGGAATTACCACAATGGTGGCCGTTCGTTGATCCACGGGGAGCTCTCCCACCTCCAAGCTATGTGTAAACATCTGTAATAAGTGCGGGGCCAGTGTCTCGGATAGCCTCTGATAGAGCTCGATCGGGATGCCGTTTGGGCCCAGCGCCTTACCAGGTTGTAGTGCGCCGATAGCCGCCTGCAGCTCATCCACCGTGAGCTCGGCCTCAAGGGCCTCCCGAGCCTCAGGGGAGAGTGTGGGCATCTGCAGGTCTTGGATGTACGTCAGTGCCATCTCCACCGTCATGGAGGAGGCGGAGGAGTAGACCCCTCGAAAATGCTCAGCGAGGGTATGCACTATTACTCGCGGGTCAGTCGTCTGCAACCCCTCTGCAGTGCTAAGTTGTGCAATCCACCTGACACCACTGTTGCGTCTGTCTAGCCACGCCAGCAGCCTACACGTTTTGTCGCCCACATCGTAAACTGTGTGCCGGGAGGCCTCTAGGCGCTGTCTGACTCGCTCCGCAAGGTGCTCCCTATATTTCGTCTGTCTCACATGCAGGTCGTGGGAGGCTGCGGGGGAGGGGGCCTGGGCCTGGCGAGCCTCCGCCGCCCGGAGCTCCAGCTCAAGCGACTGCAACTCAGCTAGCTGTTCACGCCTATACCCCGAAACGGCGGCCATCGCCTGTCCCCTTACTACCGTTTTGTATGCCTCCCAGAGAACCGCAGGGGAGTCGACCGACGCGGTGTTTTCTTGGAAGTAGGATTTCGTCGCCTGCGCTATAAATTTACTGATCTTTGGTAGCCGTAGGTAGCCAGGGCGCATCGGATAAATGCGGCGACGCATCAGATGATAACTAGTGTAATGTAAGAGTATCGGCGAATGGTCAGAGATACCCCTGGGTCTGATATCTATACTCTCGATATTGTGGAGGCAGCCGGGGGAGCCCAGAAAGTAATCAATGCGGGATAGGCTATTGTGCACCCCGGAGTGAAACGTGTACCGCCGCTCCGACGGGTGATGCAACCGCCATAAATCAGTGAACCCGATCGCCTCCACGAAGCTCGCAAGGCGCGACCCCCCCCGCCCTTCACTCGGGGTGGACACCGGTCAGTGAGGTCGTTCATGACAGCATTGAAGTCGCCACCCAATACCACCTCCCCCTTCGGCAGTGTAAGCAGAAAGTCGCTGAGCGCCGGGAGCGCCGCCGCATGCAGCCCAGGTGGGATATAGACAGACACTATGTTGAGGGGCCGCCCCTCCCATTGAGTGTGGGCAGCAGCGAAGCGCCCAGACCCCTCAGTGTGTACACTGAGCACGATCAAGGGGGACCGCCTACGCACCAGTATGCCAACCCCCCGGGACCCAGAGGTGAATTCAGAGTGCGCCACCATCTTATACCCCCATCTGTCTAACGCTTTAGTAGTGGTGCCGGTGAGGTGAGTCTCCTGGAGCAAGACCACAGCTGGGGTGCATCTCTTAATACTTTGTAGGACCAGGCCCCGTTTAATTTTATCACCCAATCCCCGCACATTCCACGTAAGTAAGGAGAGGGGCTGCGCCGGGCTCAAAGTGTCGTCAGGCGGCGGGTCGTTCAGCAAGCCGGGCATAACGGCGGGCAAGGCTGAAGGCTGCATGCAGCGCGGAGCAACCGGCGCAGGGCCTGTGTAGGGCAATGAGGGCGCGCATTATATAATGTAGGTGTCAGTGTCATCAGAAACTCAAACCCAACAGTAAAACAAGAAACCAGTCCCCAACCCCCCTCCCTGCCTCCCTGCCATACGGACCTACAACTGCCCGCCACCCCAACTCAGCAGAGTGCTCATACCCCTGAACCCCAAACAGTACTTGCGTGCCAAGGAGCGGGAGGTCCAAGGAAGACCACGACATCCCCAGCCCAAGGTCCCATAGAGCGTTCGATTAAGTCACAACAAGCGGGCCACTCCGGCGGCAGGAGGCCTCAAAGTTCACCGGGTAACAGCATGGCCAAAGAGGCGCCATAGGGAGTCTCATCCAGCGGATTCCTCCTCAGCGTTCTCTGTCCGCCGGTCTCGGCCACCCGGATCCTCCGGTCCCGTCGACTGTCGACCCCTCCGGTCCACACGCCCAGTACCCTGAACCCGCTGCCAGCCCTCGAGCCAGTCATGAGCCTCTTCTGGTGTGTCGAAGAACCTGGTTTTCCCATCTGCCACCACTCTCAGCCGCGCCGGGAAGAGCATGGCATAGGGAAGCTCTCGGGCCCTGAGCTTCTTTTTGACGTCCAGAAAGCTCCTCCGCTGCGCCGCCACCGCTGCCGTGTAGTCCGGAAAGAAGGAAACTGTGGAGTTCTGGAGGCGGAGGGGCGGTGCCAACCGCGCCGCCTGGAGAATGATGTCTCTATCTCGGAAGTTGAACATGCGAGCTAGAACCGGTCGAGGGGGCGCCCCTACCTTCGGTCGGCCGCCAGGCACCCTGTGGGCGCGCTCCACTGAAAAGAAGGCCGACAGACCCTTGGGCTGCAGCTTGGACTTTATCAGGTCCTCTACGTATAAGTCCATGGCAGGATGCCCCTCGCTTTCGGGAATCCCCGTGATGCGCACATTATTGCGACGGGAGCGGCCCTCCTGGTCGTCCAGCCTGGCCGCCATGCGTTTGTTCTCCGCTTCCAGTTGGGACACCTTTTGTAAAAGGTAGCTAGAGTCTTTGGTTAGTGTAGCTGTCACCTGTTCCACATCAGTGACCCTGGCCGACATTTTTTGGAAGTCTGCTAGGAGAAGGGACACGTCCGAGGAAATCGTCCCAACGGTGGGCTGTACCTGCGTCAGGGCAGCCATGATGTCCCCCAGCGTTACTTTTGGCGTCACCGGCTCCGCCGCCACCTTCTCCGCGCGTCCGCCTCGGTCCTGCGCTGGGTTAGTTTCTTTGCTGTAGGCGAATTTGTCCAGTTTGCCCTGCTGACTCGCCCGGGACCCTTTCCCACTCATGACCGCCTCGGAAGACTCCACCGCCGATATCTCTCTACAGTCACCGGGTAGGGGACCCCGACCGGGCACCGCCAAGCCGAGGTCTGCTCAGGAGCCGGCCACTTCCACGGGTCACACCTTCGTGGGCTGTGCAGGCAGGCGAGCGCAGCGATCTCAGCAGTCCGGGGTCCAGTACCGGGCACCCCCACAGCCCGCAGCACACCTCCTCAATCTCGGCCGGAGGGGGGGAGCCCTGGGTCCTCAATGTCATCGTCTGCCGGTGTCACCAAGCACTCCTCCGCTGTCCCACGATGGGCCGGGGCAACACTGGACACCAGGCCCGATCACTGGTCCCTCGCGAGGACGCCCTCCTCTGGACCGTGCAGGCCCCGCCTCCCCTCGTCTCCGTCGGGGCCCCAGGCAGCAATCAAGGGTTTTAAGCGGGGCGCGATCTGCATGCACCTCCGCTGGGTCCACCTCACTCCGTCACCCCCTCCAGGAGGCCCGCCGAGTCAGGCCGGATATGCGCCCGTGGCGCCCGGGACCCCTCTGTAACTCGAGGCCCCGGCTGTAGACGCCGGCGCAGGCCGCAACTTCCCGGGCTGCACCGGAGACGTTCTGGGCCGCACAGAGAGTCGGGGAACGAATCAGGCTGGGTCGCTTCGTCCGCGCTTCTCGTTCCGGGACCTTGGGGGAAGAATCGTGCACGGATGGCTGAACGGATGGTAGGGGAGTCGGCCTCACCCTCGGAGCTCGATCAGGCTGCGGCCATCTTGCTCGGCTGCTAGCCACGCCCCCCCTGGTAATGTATTTTCAACCAATCTCAGGATGACCCGAGAACAGAGCATCTCAGAGATTTGCACATATCCTTTGGAAGCTTCTTCAGAAGACAGACTAAGCATTTTGTGGGACTAAAGAATGCGGAAACCTTTCAAAGCTTTGCTCTCACTACACTGCCTTCTACACATCACATGTATCTGTAATCATGGATATATAATACTTACACTTACTAGTTTTAGCCACTTAAGTAATTTGTTAGCCCCTCATAACAATATATTCCATCTAAGGAATGTTAAAGTGAGTCTACCACTAAACCCCATCCCAAAACAACCCTATTGCCCCTTAGTGTGCAAAACTCATTCACTCACTGAGAACGTCTGCTCAATAGCTTCTTCTCAGGCCACTGCACAATAGTAAAAGTAAGTGCTCAGTACAACACAGAAGACACATCCGGGGAGTACTGTACTAACAGGTGTAAGCAGCTACGGTGGTGTTCTCTCAGCCTTACTTAATAAGGTACCAGCAAAGGGTCAGACAAGCTCCCTGTCTCTAAGACACTTGCAATGACCTTTGACATGCAAGAGAGTAACTTCATAGTCCCATTAAGACACGCGTGTACTATTCAACTCTTCGCACACACGGTCCTTCCATCTTCAAGCACCAAAGTCAACGATGGTGCAGCAAAAGCAATTTTAAATGAAATCTCCAGTAGTGGAGCAGTGTTACAACTAAAGCAGATACTTTAACTAAACAATGGGTAAAAACTCATCTTTACCAATCCTCAGATATCCAAAATCCAATATCTTTTATAATCTTTGTATCATAAGAGTTGTATATCTCAATTACGCTAGAAGATCCAGTCCTAGACCAAAGGGGCTAACGGAAAGGAAAAGTTAAGGGAAAGGAAAGGAAAAGGAGGTCGACATTAAATAACTGCAAAAGGGAAAGAGATATCCAGACAATCACAAGTATTCAACCTTCAGGAACAGAATTAAGAAAGTCAAATGCTGCCACATGTTGTGAAAAGAAAAACTTCCCTTTATAGTTCACTCCCAAGTTCATCTTTCTTCACTTTCTAAAACTCCGAGAGACCTGCATGAAGACACCATTTATTCTTAGTTCATACTTCACGGCTGCTGCTTGGATTATCAATTCTAAATGCTTTGGATTGTAAAGTTTCACCAGGTACTATATCGGCTCCTTGCTCAACACCCACAGGCCACTTCGCAGCAAGTTCTGTAGTCCGCACCACCTCAATATGTTGACAGCATCATGTGCAACGACATCAGTCTAACGGCAGTCACCCTGGGTTTACCAGGCTTTCACACACCCTAGCAGAGGGCAAATCAAGTATTCGGTAGCGGGGGTCCTCACTCTATTTCCTTCTCCCGCTCCTCCCAGCTCTAGCATCCATTTCAGGTTTGGTGATCTGGATCACCGCCCTTTATCCTCAATGCTAGCGTGCAGTGAGAGAAAACGATGTATGTTTCCTCGGACTCTGAGTGGACAAACGGATGCACATAGAAGGGTATAGTGAACCACCACATCCACCACCAAACCACATGCACCTCAGCCCACACACTGCCTCAGCAACCGCGCAAAGCCTCAAAGAAGAGAACCATGTCGATGCCATTAAGAAAGGCAGTCATCTCACCTCAGGCTCAATTCCCAGTCTTTTTATTTAAATGCTAAGCAACCTGCTTACACAAATATATCATGGGTAAAATCTGATATTATAGCAAGAATACAACTTTTCTTTTTACTTTAGAACGGTGGCTGAGCCATAGAACTATTGGAACCACAGTTTATGAGAAGTTCTGAACATCTGCCCAATTTTGCCTGTGCCTCTCACTACCACTGATTTAATTGTAGATGCGTCTTTTCACTATTTAAAATTTCAGTGCGACTTACACCGTAGAACAGGTAAATATATTTAGTGCCATACCTTCCATGCAATCGAGTGAGGATGAGTTTATCTATATTTTAATTAAGGTAATCCGAATTCTTCTAATTGTACACTTCTGAGACCGGTATAGTCTTGTTTTTGAACAAAGAAACAGGTTTATTACATTCTCAATCACTGCAATAGCGTTTTTATTTAGAAGCAGGGAAAGAACAATGAAACCTAGTGTCTTTGTAAGCACCTGCAGCATGACAGTCCGTTTATTTTCCCTATAAAGTTGTGATTAGTGCAACCCATGCAATCTACCACTTATTAAAAAAAAATCAGTTTCAAATTGAATCCTTAATTTGTGACATTTGTTATTAATATTTTATCACCCAATTTTTTTATCCTTTTTAGCTCAAGTTTATTTTTATAGTGATAAGGGTTCCCAGAAAAGCTTCAAATAGATAATGATATTTTCCCGCATTTATTTTACATTGTATTGCACAAGGGAGGATAGCACTTGAGACATGTCCGTCCTTGAACACGGACTAAAAGGCACATGATTCTTGAAAAGAGCAAAGCCATGTAATCACACTTTAGTGACAATACAAGCAATCAACCAAGGCGCAGAATTTAAAAGGCAACTCTCATTGCAGATAAAGAGCCCCTTGTGAGTCATGCTTCAGAGCACCATCCATAAAGCTCATCTGAGTATGGCTATGAGCTTCAGCTAATGGAATATCTGAAAGAAAAGCCTGAGCAGAGGTTGGAACACATTTATTAGAAAGCGGAGTCTTAATCAGCAAATATGATTAACCATATCTTAGAACATGACTCAGGCCTGAATAAGAGAAAGCACAGAAAAAAAATCAACCGCTACTATGCCATGAATATAACCACAGCTACCATTGATAGATCTGGAGAAAAAGGATTCCAGCGTCAACTGCTTTGAGGCATTCACAGATTGACTACGATGTTCATTTTCCATAAATTGCATCTTTTTTGGAGCCAATCCAGCAAGCGCTGAGCAAACAAGTTTGCTATTATTCAACACTTCATAGTCATGCCCTTATAATAGAAATCCCTTTTACCGGTACGGACCCCTGGGCTACGCAGTGCTTGCTTGCTTCTACTGCCTTTGATTCGTTGTAAAATTGAAAAATTAATTTTGACATTCGATTGTAACTAGCCACCATTTAAGGCTCAAGATAATTTACATTTTGAAACTGCAGATGACTCAGATATTAAAGAGCATCCCTTGAAGGCATATCCTGAATCCAGCATGTCTCGAAGAGACAGCACAAGCGCTGCCTAGGCGAGACCGAAGAATGAGACACAAAAAAACATCTCTTTACCAGCGACTCACAGCATGCAAAAGACAAGTCTGACATGACTTCAAAGATAGGAGGAACTTAGGCACAGTTATATTAAAAGAGCCTTTGGGCACATGGCACTGAAGACATTGCCAGAACAAATGAGCAGAAAAGATGCAACCATTTCTTAGAACAACCCACTTCAGGAGTGAGCAAGGCACTTACTTTCATTGCCTGTAAGAATACAATCTACAGGTGTCATAATGCAGTAATGCATGACAGAGCTTATGCCAACAGAGAGTACTCATATGGAGTACACCTTTTTCTGTTGAAACCTTCTGGCCTACTGCTACTGGCTGGTACCATATGAATCTATGCAGGTAAACTCATATGAGACAATAGTTACTATATGAAACGCATCATTTCCAATGTGCACACACTTATCACAGTCCTCAGTTTTCGGGCCCCACTGCCAATTGTTAACCTTGGAGCATCAGCCTATGGAGCTTTGAGTCCCTTTTAGCCCGCTGGCACTTTTGGTTCACATCCCATCCTTTCTGGAGAGCTCAAATCCGACGCTGCAACCTGGGGGTCAATCTGGACTCTAAAACCTCATTTTACTTCTCTTTCTGCTCTAATCGCAGGTGTGCCCCTCCAGACACAAGGACAATGGCGAGCTCAAGGAACATGTTCTTCCTGTCAAAATGTCTACTCCTTTTTCTGTGGATACTTACTGTCCACTACCAGGACCGTAGCTCTATACTTTCTTGTTCTCCCTGTTTGCCTTCTCTTGTCATCCAAACTGCCTGACTCTACCAGTCCTACCTCAAGTTCTAGCGGAGCCTCCAGTGAGCACGCCTTTCTACTGCAAGCCTTCATCATACCACCAGTGATCCTGTCCACATGTAGCCTTCAGTCTTTCACCAGCTTTTGCACTCAGCCTACTTATGTATGTATATGGTATTTCTATCATGAGAACCTAGCTAACAGGTAGTGGAGTGCTGTGCATGATCAAAAACAAGCATAGAATCAACGAGTGACAGGAGAGGTAAGTGGACTACATTGTGATGTAATGTTCTTTAAAGAGGCAAATCTTCAAATGCTCAATTGTTTTTTTCCCACTTCTTATTCTACAATCAGATGGTGTTCTAGCTGCAGGTGTGCAGAGAACCACCAGCGATGGTAAGCTTGACTGCAAGACAAGCATGGGAGATGGTTGTGATGGCTCTGTAAATGACGCATCTAGTTTTGAAGATGGTGCAGGCCAGCAAGCAGTGCCAATGTAGTTTTCATCAAAATGGGAGCGAGATGATCATGACCGTGGATGAGAGGTGCTGCAAAGTGCAGGCTCCCCTTGAACAGTGCCTGTGTGGAGTCTGGTGAGCCATGGAGCAGAGCGTTACTACCATACAGATGCGAGAGTACGAGGGCTTGAACAGCAATACAGAAGTCAAATTCTGGAAGAAATGGGTTTAATTACGTTAGAAGTGAGAGCTGGCATCAGACTGCCTTTGATTTCTTAGCAAAGTATTCCTTGAGGATGAGACTGGTGTCAAAGGTGAATCCAAATGACCTGGCATTCGGTGAAAATTAGGGTTCAAAACCATCAAGGTTCCTGTCATTGAGTAGAGTGTGTACTGTGTTTAATTTGTTGTTCTTGGTAAATAACAGAAAGTCTGCCTTGTGTCGGTTGAGCTTCAGGTAGGAGCTGGACATCCAGGTCTGGATGACGTGCCGAAAGTGTTTGAGGCATTCGATGTCTGAAGCTGATGAGACTTTTTAAGGAGAGTTGTGTGTCATCAGCCTATTGGTGAATCTTGACGCTGTTATCTTTGAGTAGAGCACCAATCAGCTTCATGTAGATTCTGAAGACGAGAGACAGTATGGAACTATGGGGGACTCTGCGGGTGACTGGAATCTTTTGTGATCTGGAGGTGCCCATGTGAACAAACTGGACTCGGTTGGAAAGGTAGAAGGAGAACCAGTGAAGGACATTGCCTGTGAAATCTCATTCGAGCATCCAGGGTGTGTATGAGGGTGGCATGGTCAACGGCAGCAGTAATGTTCAATAATATCAGGAAACAAGGTTTATCTTCATTTGTGGTCAAGAGGCTATCATTATGATGTCCACGTTAGTGGTCTCCGCGCTGCAGCGTGATCTGAAGCCAGGCTGGCAATCGGGCCAGGGATGGTTAGCACTGAAGTAAAGCCTTCTCCCATCTGTTGTTGCAGGCACCTCACTTTAACATCTGTACTCAATTTAGTTGCAAGTCTCCTGCTGCAGAATCCCTCTGCTTTGTCTATGAGTGAAACTGCTGTAAAGGGACAGCGATAGGGGGGTGTTGTTCGTATCCGTTTGGCCTAACATCTGATTACTTTTGATTGTACCTGATGCTGAAAGGCTAGGCAATAAAACATACATACAGAATAAAATATATTCAAAATTGCAGGAGAAAAAATCCAGATGATGACACATTTTAGTATTGGTGGGGAATACCAGCTTCTAAAAAGGAAACTAATAGAGATAACATCACGATGCAGGATTTAGATGGAAAGAGGAAGGAAGAAACGGTCACATCACTTTTACAGAAATAGCAACAAACTAAGATGCTTAATTTAAGACACAGGAAGAAATAATATTCATTTGAAAAGGTAACACAGGCAGAGAAATTATTCGATAACATAAGGGTCTGATGTACTCAACCCACTATACCATTAAAAAAACGATGGCTACAAGACAATGAGATATTAGCATGAAAAAACAAATGAATTTGAGATGGCAAGGCATGCAGATGGATAGAGTTTTGAAAGCCTAGACGGAGGCTCCTCACAGTTCTTCGACTCATAATTGGAGTGACCCGTATATGTCAGACTGAAGCCCAGAAGGTTATGTTTGTACAAATCACGTTAGCACCAAACAGAACCCTCATGTACCTTTTTTGCACCCTCCACTTAGTTGAACCCCTAAGCGCACCCGAAAATATCCCAGCAAACAAAACACATAAACTGGTGCATTATAGACCTCCGCACAGAAGATGGGTAAAAACGATAACCTGTAACATATCATCAAAAACTGCTTAAAGCTCATTTGTTCTAAGAAGTTGACAACACTGGAAACCTCATCCAGACACAGGGTTTGTATCAAATAAATGTCAAAATACGCAACATGGAGGGAAATTGGGTGGGCGGGGGGGATTTTATGTGTAATAAATATTTTCAATTCAATTCTGAAAACCTGTTTAGCCTGTTTCCCGAAGAAAAAAAAAAACTTTCAAGTATGGGTAGAGATTTACCTCTACCCTGGAATGATGTTTTACATTTTCTTTCTCAATTTGCAAACATTCCCACAAGTACAACAAAAAGTATGTTACCTGGTATACAACTGGGAATGTCATGTGGCATGCAAACGACTCCATTTGCCCCAGTGCGGGAATTTACATAGTGTAGATTTTAGCACATTTAATGGAGCCTGCTATGCAAATGCAATTTTTCGTTAACAGGGCAATTCCCCCTTCCCTCCACTCCCACCAAACGTGGGGCTGAAAACAACATGGAATTCCCCAGAAACAAGTGTTTCTAGATAATTATCTGCACTAATAGTAGCAAACAAAAGGGTAAAGAGAGGTTTGAGCTTGAGCACAATTTTAGCTTTTCCAAAGTAAAATGTTTGTTGCAAGCATCAGTCTGGAGCTTACTGTCGCTCAGCCCTACCCTGTTTTATGTTTATGTTCCACAGCTAGCAACAATTGTGCACAAGTTTGGTATCTCGGCTGACTCTTATGCAGACGATACTTGGTTGGTGGTTCTTGTGCAAATGGGCCGAACCTTCATCAACAACTGGTACCCTGCCTGGAAAGAGAGGCAAACTGGAGTATGAACTGCTGCTTTAAACTGAATGGCGCTAAAACGGAACTGATGATTCTACGGAATACGGTCATAACCAGACCATTCAACAGCTGGCCAAACGGCATGGGCAACTCCCCAAATCCCCATAAAAACTCTGGGAATGTGGTTGGATAGAGCCCTCACGATGGACCATCAAGCAAAAAAACTGTGGCATCTGCTTCGGTCTACTTAGAATGACCAGGAAGATACTAGCACCGATCCTGGAGCATCTAAGACAAGCATTTGCAATGCAATAGGTCTCGCAGTTTGACCTATTGGCATTGTAAATGACAGTGGCTTTTATTTATGTTTCAAAAACCAAAACATAAATAAAAGGCAATGTCATTTACAATAAAAATAGCTCAAATTCTCGTAAATGTGAGACCTATTGCATTGCAAATGCTTGTGTCCCTGCAGCTTACAGAGAATTTTTGTTCAGGCAACAGATCAGGACACGGCTGTTCGCTAACAAGCCTCATTTGGTACATCGGTGCATTCAAAATAAAATGGAGCTGCCAACTTCTTAAGTAAACACTGATCAAGGTTACCCATACTCAGTACTCCGACCGATAACAAATTACTCAAAACATGAAGATGTGCCTAATGAAATAGAGGACCTCTTCCTTTCCACTCTGTGGAATGATGGGACGAGCGGTTACATAGACTCTATAGGAATGAACAATTAATGCAAGACTCTACAACACAATGCACCGTATTAGGTCCCCATCCTATTATCAGAAGACTACAGCAAATTGCTTCCAAGAAACTGATGCACTGGATATGCCTACTCTCACATGCAGATTAAAGCATTACACCACCACGACAAACTGGTCTGGCCATTCAGTTACTGCCTTTTGGAAGATCTTGGTACAGAATGTCAGTTCACTGGGTAGTTAGCAGACTTTGTCTCTGAAAACTGCCAGTATTACACTTAAAGAAGCATAGCTCATATTGGAGCGAACATCTTCGGCTGTTATCTGATATTTCTAGTTCGACAGAGTACTGCAAAGAAGCTCATCCAGTCTCACCAAATAACTTGGAAACATTCCTCTCTTGGTAGTGTTTATGAGACAATCGTCTAAAGGACACCTTCAGGCCCAAACAATCAGAAACGAATAGTTTCTTACCTGTCGGTGTAGTTTTGCAGCTTGAAGATCTTTCTGGATTCACTATGCTGTGCATTATTCCGCGATCTTGTGGTTGGGTCCGGATTCGTAGTCTTTTCTTTGTTTTTTTTTTTTTTTTTTTGTAGCCCAGGTGGGCGTCGACGTCCACCATTTGGTGCACCTCCCGTGACGTCGTCGTGCTTCCTGCGGAAGTCCCACCTTTGGGGCGCCATCTTCGGGTTCTTTTTTCCTTTCTTTTTTTTTTTTTTTTTTTTTTTTTAACCCTAGGCGATAGATTAATCCTTCTTGTCCATTTTTCTGTATGTTTTCATTTCTTTGATCTTTTCCATTTTACCCCCTCTTCCTCCAGCCTCATCTTCCTGGCGGAGGTGGGTGGGTTCGCTAGTGAATCCAGAAAGATCTTCAAGCTGCAAAACTACACCGACAGGTAAGAAACTATTCGTTTTGCAGCGTGAATCTTTCTGGATTCACTATGCTGTGCATAGACTTTGTAGCGGTTTTCCTAATTCTGTGGCGGCTGGGTGGTAGATGAGCGTTGGTCGTTGAAAATGTGCTGAAGCACCTTCTGTCCAACCTGTGCTTCCTTGTTCATCTGAATGTCCACGCAGTAGTGTTTCGTGAACGTGTGCACAGATGCCCAAGTTGCCGCGAGGCATATGTCCTGGATGGGCGTGTTCGCCAGGAAGGCCACGGTGGCCCCCTTCTTCCTTGTGGAGTGAGCCTGCGGCCCCTCCGCTAGCTCCTGTCCTGCCTGTTTGTGGCAGAATTGAATAGTGAGGGCAATCCACCTCGCGATGGTGCCCTTAGTCACTGGCCTACCCATGAAGCTAGTAGCAAAGGACACAAACAGCTGTTTCGACTTCCTGAGTTCCTTGGTTCTCTCAATGTAGTGCATCACCGCTCTTCTTGCGTCGAGGGTGTGCAGGGCCTTTTCTGCGTTTGAAGTCGGGTTTTGGAAGAAACTTGGTATCTGAATACTCTGATTCATGTGGAACGCCGACACCACCTTGGGCATGAAGTGTGGGTCCGTTCTCAGGACTATTCTATCCTTGTGAATCTGAATGTAGGGTTCCTGCAGCGTTAGTGCTTGAAGCTCGCTCACCCTGCGTAGTGAGGTTATGGCCACCAGAAAGGCCGTTTTCATAGTCAACATCTGCAGTGTGGCCTTGTGAATGGGTTCAAACGGTGCCTTCATGAGCTCCGTCAGGACCACATTCAGATTCCATGCCGGCGGCGGCAACCTTTTCGGGGGGGCCATCCTTTTGGCTCCTTCCATGAATCTCCTCACCACCTGCGAGCTGAAGAAACTTCCACCTTTTTCACCTCTGGTGTAGGCCACGATTGCCGCTAGGTGTACCCTTAGTGAGCTCGAGCAGAGGTTACTCTTTAGAAGGTGTGTGAGGTACCTCAGTACTGTTGCGTCTCTTGTCATTCTGTTTTGCAGGCCCTTTTTCCGGCACCACACAGTGAACCTCTTCCATTTTGCGCTGTAGCATTTTTGTGTAGTTGGTTTCCTCGCCTCCCGTAGCACTCGCATCGTGCTCGGAGGCAATCTTAGGTGTGCGAACTCTAGGTCTTCAGGAGCCATGCCGCCAGGTTGAGGGTCTCTGGCTCTGGGTGCAGGACCTCTCCGTTTTGCATTGAGAGCAGGTCCTTCCTCCTCTCGAACCTGTATGGGTTGCCTTGTGCCATTTCTTGAATTTGTGAGAACCATGTCTGCCTCGCCCACTGCGGAGCCACTAGGATCAGAGTCATGTTGCTGGTTCTGCACTTGTCGAGCACTCTGTGCAACAGGGGTATCGGTGGAAAGGCGTAGGCAAATGTCCTCGACCAGCTTATCCATAGGGCATTTCCCTTGGATTGCTGATCTGGTTGCCTGGACGCGAAGCTTTGGCATTTTGGATTGTGGCGTGTTGCAAATAGGTCTATTGTGGGAGTCCCCCATCTCCGGAAGAGTTTCTCCGTTTCCTGGGCATTGAGCTCCCACTCGTGCGATGCTGAGGTCTGCCTGCTTAGCCAGTCTGCCTCCACATTGTCCTTCCCCGGTAGGTGAATTGCCAGTAGATCTATCCTGAGAGGTATGGCCCATCTCCAAATCTCCTGAGCTAGGGATGAGAGTGGGAACGACTGTGTCCCCCCTTGTTTGTTGATGTAGAACATCGCCGTGGTGTTGTCTGTTTGGACCAACACCCTCTGGTTGAACAGGTGTCTCTGGAATGCCTTCAGGGCTAGCAGGATTGTTTTCAACTCGAGGTAGTTGATATGGCGGACCGCATCTGCTGGAGCCCATAGACCCCTCACTCTGAGGTTGTCCATGTGCGCTCCCCATCCCTTCTGCGATGCGTCCGTGGTAATAGTCACTGTTGGGATTGGTGGTGTCAGGCTTCTCCCTGTTGTTATGTTGTCTCTGTTCCACCAAGTTATCTCCTCCTGCACTGCGTGCGTAACAACCACTAGATCCTCCCAACTTCCGTTTGCTTGTGACCATTGCTGTTGTAGCCATTCCTGGAATGGTCTCATGTGCAGGCGTACATTCGGCACCAGCTGGATACAGGACGCCATCATCCCCATCGTCTTGCTCACAGCCCTCACTGTCAGAGCTCGCCCCTTCTGGTAGAGCTTCGTCTCCTTCAGTAGAGCATCTGTCCTCCTGTCGCTGGGCACTACTGTACTGTTGCGGGAGTTGATCTTTGCCCCCAGGAAAATCTTCACCTGTTCCGGTTCCAGCGATGATTTTCCCCAGTGGATCGAGAATCCCAGATTCGTGAGGGTGTCTGTTACGCGTTTTGCGTGCCTCTCGCACTTCTCGCGTGAGTTTGCCTTGACCAGCCAGTCGTCCAAGTAGGGGTAGACATGTATTCCCTGCCTTCGTAGGTGTGCCGCTACCGCCGACAGGCATTTTGTAAAGACCCTTGGTGCTGATTTTAATCCGAAGGCCAGGGTTGTGAACTGGTAGTGTTCCTGTTCGATGTTGAATCTTAGAAGGCCCTTGTGCCTTCTGTTTATTGGGATGTGAAGGTAGGCATCCTTGAGGTCCACGGTGACCATGAAGTCCCCTTCTCATATCTGTGGCAGAACCTCCTGCAGTGAAGTCATTTTGAACCTTTGCGTTCTGATGAACTTGTTTAGGTAACGGAGGTCCAGTATGGGTCTGAGGTCTCCGTCTACCTTCGGAACCACGAAGTAGTTTGAGTAGACCCCTTTGTTGCGTTCTCTGAACGGCACTGTCTCTATGGCTCCCTTTTGTAGGAGTTTCCGCGTTTCTTCTCTGAGTATTGCCAGTTCTTGGGCCGATCTCAGTCTTCCCTTCGGTTTCCTGTTTGGAGGTCTTTTCTCCAAATCTACGCAGTATCCGTACTGCACGATGTTCCGTATCCACTTGTCTGTGGTTATACGCCGCCACTCCTGAAGGTAGAACCTCAGTCTTCCGCCTACAGGTGTCGTATGCTCGTAGGCTCTTGAATCTTCTCTTCCCCCTGATGACACTTTTTTGCGCCTCACCCTTGGGGTCCTGACGAGGGTAGGCGTCCTCTTGCGTGCTGAGTCACTTCGACGAGGGCTGTTCGCCCCCTCTCCTCCTTTGGCCACGTCCGTTCCCTCTCCCGCGAAAGGACTGGCCCCGAGGTTGATATTGCCAGTTTTGCTTCTGCTGTCCGTGACCTTCACCCTGCTGACCTTGTTGGAACGCCTGGTGCGACGTCCCCTGCTGGCTTCCTCCCCTACCGTAGGGTCTCCTCGAGGGATTTCCTCGCCTCATTCCCCTCAGCTGTAGGGCCCCCATGGACCTCGCCGTCTCGTTTTCTTTTTTCAGCTGGGTGAGCTTCTCGTCCACTGTTGCTCCGAACAGTGTCTCTCCGTTGAAGGGGGTGCCAAGGATGTTGTTCTGCACTTCCGGTTTGAATCCCGAGATTCTTAGCCATGCATGCCTCCTCTCTGTGACCCCTATGGCCATGAGTCTTGCTGAAGTCTCTGCCCCATCCAACGCCGTCTTTATACAGGAGTTGGCGATGTTCTTGCCTTCGTCTATCAGGTGAGAGGCTCTCTGGCGGTATTCTTCGGGGAGGTGCTTTACTAGCTCCCCCATCTCATCCCAGTGCTGGTATTGGTGTCTATTGAGGAGTGCATTCGAATTCGCCATGCGCCAGGGTATTGGTGTCTATTGAGGAGTGCATTCGAATTCGCCATGCGCCAGTGCATTGCGGCGTTCCTCTCGACCTTTCTTCCCGTGAGGTCAATCCTCCTGCTCTCCTTATCCGGAGGTGGGCCCGAAGTTGCTGGTACGTTGGCCCTTCTCCTGGCCGTGGAGGCTATGATGGAGTCCGCGGTCACGCTACCCTTGATGTAAGGGGGGTCCAGGGAGGAGTGCTTATATTTCTTCTCTGTCCTGGGCGTGATCGACCGGCAGGTCGCAGGTTCCTTGAAGGCTTCTCTCCCCTGATTCATCACGCTTTGTAGCATGGGGAGGAACTGGCTCCTTGTCTGGATGGGGAGCAGTGTCTCGACGAGAAAATCGGCTTTCAGTTTCTCCTCGTCGAGTTTGACGCCGAAGGCCATTGCTGCGCTCCTGACCACCATATTGTAGACCCCGATGTCGTCGGGTGGCGAAGGCCTCGAAGGGTACGTGTCCACGGGCTCCTCCGGGTTTTCGGTGTCGAGATCGTGCCATTCGACGTCGTTGCTGGTAGATGCCGCCGATTCGTAGAACGACCGTTGGTCTTCTTCCTCGGCTTCTCCCTCATAATAGGGCTCTTCTTCCTCTTCGAGATCCCTTGTCAGCCCTTCGGCGTCGAACTCGTCTTCGACCTCACCGACGTCCGCCGATGAAACCGTTGGAATCTTGAATTCCTTCATCCTGGCGTCGAACTCCTTCTTCCTTTGAAGGATGTTCTCCATTTCGGCCTCGAGCCGCCTCTTCTTTTTCTCCATCTCGGAGATGCTTTCGGCGTCGACCGCGGGTCTTTTCGATGAAACTTGCGTCGACGTCGAACGTTCTATCTGCGTCGATCGGCCCGTTTCATGGGATGTTTTCGACGACCCTTGCCTTTCGGCGTCTTTCGGCACCAGGGAGTCCTTTTCTAAGGATCCGCTCGGCCTCTTGTCCGTGGTTCCCCCTTTGGACGTCGAAGTTTTCGGCGCCGGGGCTCCCTTCGTGGACTTTGACTCAGTTTTTCTCGAGTCACCCTCGTGTTGTCGAGGTACTTTCTGTTTTGCGCTCGACGATTCTCTTACCTCGTCTTCTTTTTTCTTGTCGGTCTCTACGACCGTGAAGTTTTCGGCTGTCTCTGCGACGTTGTCCTCGTCGTCCGTGGAGAGGCCCAGATCGTAGAGCGTCGGGGGCTTCCCCTTGCCATCCATGTTGGCGTTGGCTCTTCTCTGTCGCTCTCTCACCCTGAGTGTCTTCGGCGCGAAGGCTGAGCAGGCGTTGCAGTCGATACTCTGGTGATCGACCGGTAGGCAGAGGTTGCAGACCGGATGCTGGTCTTTCTGCGTGAACTTGTGGTGGCAGTTTGGGCAGAACTTGAATGGCGTCTTGTCCATTGCGCTCAGGGTCTCTGAGCGTGCATTCTCCAAGGCCGTCGAAGAAAAAGGGCGCTGGTCCTCTTTTCTTCGCGCTCCTGATGAAATCTCTTCCTTTCCTGATATCTTCTAGTGATTCTATCGACGAAACTCGCTTTTCTTCCTTCTTCCTCCGAGTGTAATTCTGGAGCTTCCCGATGACGATCCAGACCCAACGGCGGAAAAAAGAATCTGAAGATGGCGCCCCAAAGGTGGGACGACGTCACGGGAGGTGCACCAAATGGTGGACGTCGACGCCCACCTGGGCTACAAAAAAAAAAAAAAAAAACAAAGAAAAGACTACGAACCCGGACCCAACCACAAGATCGCGGAATAATGCACAGCATAGTGAATCCAGAAAGATTCACGCTGCAAAACTATGCAGCGCATTAGCCTTTATGGGCGGAGTACTACGATAGTTTTTTAAAACTGATCAAATGCTGGCACGTACTGGAGCAGCCACCAAGACGCACATGTGTGGGGAAGGATTGTGTAGACTGAGCTGCATGGATGGCCCAGGCAACTTTTAGTTCAGATTTTGGTACAAGTAATTGGTACGTAGGATTCTGTGTGATCCGGGAATACTTGACAAGTACGGGGCGTTAGGTCCTTCACAGCCCGAGGTTACTGGTAAGTAACCATGATTGGTATTGTTACCACAGGAGTCCTAAACCCACAGGTAATTTTGTATTACACTGGGTTGTCCAATAACTCTATCCTACTTCACACTGTCCAAAAGCAGCCTAGGTGCGCGGGTAAGGTAAGTCTGAGTTTTTCCTTGGCAGGACAGACAGAAGAATGGGGGGGGGGGAAGCTGTTGAATCAGGAGCAGAGAAATTAAACAACGCTTTGAGCTTGATCAGCAGCAGTGAGGTTCAGGGCGGTGCACACGAAGAAGCTCAAAGGAGAAGGAAAGCGAGGAGGGCGACTAAGGCAGACAGATGGATATGGCGGAATTGGCCAGGCTGAAATGGGGAGTGAACACAATCATGGCAAGCAATCCTGGCATTAACGACAGGGAAGAGACTCATAACAGGTAAGGGTATCTAGAACCCGACGGACGATGGTTTATGCGCCCCCACTGTGCAGTGTCGGGGGCAATCAAGTCCGTCAACGGATGGGGGTTCAGAACAGCCTTATATGGTGAATTGAGTGCACAGAGCGGAGCCCCTATGTTGTAGAAGGGGCGTGCGCAATAACGTTGGCGGGTACCTGGACAGAGTTTCCCAGGTTATTTTCTCACCGTCCCCGGGGCAAAAAGGGTCCACTTGCACTCCCATAATGCTCTCAGAACGTAGAAACCGGGCCGCTGGGGGAAGCGCGTGACAGTCAGCAAGCGAGTAAGGGCGGCAGCAAGAACAACGAATGCCGTGACGTCACTACATACTGTTGTCGACTACGTCCGGACGGACCTCACCGCTAGACTTGTGCGAGACCCCTGCGTGATGACGTAGGAGGGGGCGTCCGTTCACTTTGGAAATTCCATTGATTTATTCTTGCAAATATGTGAAACTAGAACCTACCTCACCCCACCGGAAGACCAGTGGTGTGCGCGCACCACAGAGGAGCGGGGGGGGCGAGGGAGCCTGTCGTCTGTGCTGCGCGCTGATGCGTGTCCTAGACACAGACGGGAATGGGTGGAGCAAAGGCAGGACATGCGCCCGCCTTTGCCCAATTGCGTGCTGTTTTTTTTTTTTTTTTTAAAAGCACGCTACAGCCAATGCCAGCCTGCGAAAGCAAAACCACACGCACAAGCTTGTGGTTAGCTTTCTGAAGCCCATTCAAGAGGTCTCGTGCTACACGAGCAGTGCTGCGCACTGCAACGCTAGGTGCGAGACCTAAAAAACAGTGATTCAAGCCCTTATAATCACCCGTTTGGATTATGGTAACTCTCTCTAGGTGGACTCACCAAAATATGCTATAAAAACACTCCAGGTAGTGCAAAGTGCTGCAGCAAGGCTTCTCCACAAACTCCCAAATCTTAACCCAATAAGCGAGTCTTTGAAACAGCTTAATTGGCTGCCTGTTGAAGCAAGGATTAAGTTCAAATCTCTTTGCGTTGCACATAAGGCTATAAAGAATAAAGGTTCAGCTATTAAGAGTTCTGGTCTCTCCCAATGCCCCAGCCAGACTCCTAAGATCGTCTCAAGAACACCTTCTTAGCACTACTAGAATTAAAAGAGCGAAATGGGGTGGAAGATCATTTGCACACCTGGTACCAAAGTTATGAAATGATCTGGCACTCAGAATAAGACTACCAGAAGACTAACTCACTTTTGGGAAAAAAAAATTACGACCTGGTTGTTCCCAAAGTAACCCTTTTACCAAGTATAGTCACCCAGTCCAGCACTCATTGGCGTGAGGAAGCCCTCGGATAGCCATGAGCTCTACAAAACCTAAACATAAACAAACATAATGCTAAAATGTCTGTGCGAATTAGTTATTTACAATGCCTTGTTGTCAACAAATGGAATACAGATGGGAATTAGCCGATTTAACCGAGGCCTCGAACTAAGGGTTAAAGGATAAATGACACCCAGAGCACGGCCAAATTATAGGCCACCGAAACATAGGGCTGGTGTCAAACGTAGCCAAGAGGGCTAGCGTCTAGGTAATGAGATGCTGGAATTTTTGTCTAGCACTAGAATCTCAGTTTTGTTGCTGTTCAGGCACAGTCTCCTCCGTCTTGCACATGTTTTTCTTGTGTAGAGACGGATCAGACATTACGGTTGTTTAGGTGGAACTGCAAATGAGATCAATTCGCTGGTGGACGTCGACGGCGTATGTTTGAGAACAAAGAACCTTTTCTTCTAGCAACTGTACCACGAGTAGCATAAATAGGTTAGAGGAAGAGGCAACATGGCAGAAACCTGTGCAACGCCGCAGTCTGGTGTGACTGGTTTGGGTATCGATTGACCCTCAGTCTCAGAGGAACACCTAAGTCCATCATGCTTTCCTGAAGATTTTTAGATGGTACAGAAGTATCTCATAGCCCACGGTGTCGAAGGCCAGCTAGATGCTGCACTACTCTGGAACACTGAAGTTCACCTATGTTTAAAGCATTTGCCCTGATGTATACAGTAGTTGTTTCTGAGCATCAGAAAGAAAGTTGTCTGCTTCCACCTAATTCTGAAGCGGTTCCACAGCTTCTGCTTCCAAAATCTTAGTGAAGCTTAACATGGTAGGGGTCTACCACTGTTTCTTTCCAACAGTGAGAGGATTGTCACCTGTTTGAGGTTGCACGGGTACTGACCACTCTACTGGGAGGCCGTACTCATGATGCAGGTCATGTCCTCTGCCGCTGCTGTTATGTTTCAGTTCCTTAAATCAGCAAGTTAATCGCTTAAAGATCTGGAAGGTGTCATATTTGCAGTGCTAACAGCTACATATTTGTTTAGTTGCACTGTAACATATAGAAATAACATATTTAGGAGACAAGGGATGTGAGCTATAGAAAATAAATATTAATGTTCGCCCTCAAAACAGGGAGGGGGCTTTCGAGTTTAGCCTAGAATAGGAATGACCCTTAAATCATTTTTTTAACCGTAAATTGAGCTCTTTAGGGCGGAAAATACAGGACCATATCCCCATTTAGTACTATGCAATACGTTTACAGAATGTGATATACAGATTTCCTTCTGTCCGTTCTTTAACAAGGGACTAAAATTCATGTGTGGTCTTTTTTCAAGTCTCAGTAGGCTGGTGTTCACTAAAACCCATAGGTCACACGCAACCGCACTCCATGTGTGAAACCTGGGCCCGATGGTGGCTTTTAGTAAACCGCATTTAGCATTTTCAAGGTTGAGATTTTTAATGAAACACTTCACGTCCCACAATGGTATTTTGGTTTTAAAGCAAGATTGGCTCAGGATGCTACACATGATATGGGCTTCTGATCGGCTATGAAAACCAACATCGCTATCAACACCATTATACAACCTTGTTGGCATTATTAAAGTGGCCAATGTAGGAAAGTATCACAAAATTCGTCAAAAGTTTAATTTATTATCACAAAGGCATTTACTTACTACATTCTTATATAACATTATACGATGGAAAGCTGATAAAAAAAACAAAAAGAGAGCAATTTCTTAATTTAAAGATCATTTTCTGTGTGATATTATGCCCTTGTTTGCTTCTTATAGTAACTTGTTACTGATGCGATAACAATTTGAAAATGACAATATTGAAATGCATCACAAAAAAGTCTATCACAACAATGAGGATTTTTATGGAAAACATTTTTTTGTTCCAACAAAAGAGAAGTGAATAAAGGCAGACCCTCCAAATGCTTCTAATGGCCCCATATGGTCCATATTATTGTTTTTCACAGACACCATCGCGCCATCATTGTAACCATACTTTGCTATCAATGTTTTCCTTTGTTTTCTTGTGATTTGTACTGTGCCAAATTTTTGGGTCTGCAATCGCCAAGTCCAAGATGAACAGTCAAACACACGACAAGCAGAAACAATTTATGACAAAATAGCAATGGCCTTTTGTTTTGTGCTAAATGTATGGTGGTGGGGTCCCATGCGCAAATGCCCATGTATATTTTTCCAGAACTTTGCAAAGAAAACAATCAGCCAAGTGCAGCTCAAAGTCTGCAGATTTTCAATTGGCAAACATGAACTGCAAAAGCTGCAGTGTTTTCACCATTGACTGGGCAGAGTGGACCATCAGCTCAACGTGCAATAACTTGGTGGCACTTTCTACAGATCCCACCTGGGCCCTTGCTAAACAAGGAGGCATTTTGGCAATAGCCAAGCTCATCCAATTGCCCTTTATCCGCTTCTATATGATTCCAAAGCAAATGTTTATTACTGTAGGTTTATAGATACATTTGCCAGTGTGTACTAACTGGGCCACACCTATGCTAATTTGAAGTTGAATGGTGTGGTATGGCTGGAGTGGTCTTTAAAGAACACTACATCAAGATATAGTGACAGTCCACAAACTAGCTACCCCTCATAAAACACCTAAACAGTCTTTGACCCTGCAGAGCATACCGCTGCTTTTCGGATAAGTTTGTGCTACACAAATTAGCACCTACATAAATACATGCAAATACTGTGATTGAAGTGTCAAAAGCATCAAGCTCTCTTGGAGATTAAAGCGAAAACAAGTTGAAGTGACTACTTTATAGTGAGATGTGTTGCTTAATAACAAAAAAATGAAAGAAACCCTGATTAAGGGCCTTTCTACAAACTGTGCACAGGTACATGTCTCGCCATTAACACAATGTAGGGCAAGCTGTCAACACCCC
The DNA here is from genome assembly GCF_964204655.1 of Triturus cristatus. NCBI lineage: Eukaryota > Metazoa > Chordata > Amphibia > Caudata > Salamandridae > Triturus > Triturus cristatus. The sequence goes on along the minus strand of NC_140592.1, from coordinate 244,354,209 downwards.
AAGAGGTTTCACACCACCTGCTTGCTACAGCTGCACTGCAAGGAAGAAATATTACCAAAGGTCCCATTCCTTAAAACAATTATTTGGTGCACATTTTATGCGTTTGTAATTTACCGTTTCCAGATGGGCGTCCACCATCTTGGAGCAGCAAATTAAAAAATAACAAACTTTCAATGAACCAACATAACGTCATGATGCTTATCTGCGCATGTGCGACAAGACTTCCTTGGGTACCAATCATTGCACATTTTTTTTTAAACATTTTGATGATGCAATTCGGCATTGGCAATAACCATTTTTTTTTTTTTGTTTTAGCCGATGCTGAACAGCATCAGCACATAGCGTTGCCATAGCCAATCGATCTGTATTGGCAAAAATGCATGACCATTTGGCTTTGCCAATACTGGTTTCCTGAAGGGTGCTGTTATCGAGCCTGTGAGGATGAGGAGCTCAATTTTAGTGGCTCAGTCTTTAATCATAGAGTACTTGAGGCATTTCATAGTGCATTGTGATACACGCGTGCACTTTAAAGTGCATACATGTCCTAAACTGCATAGATGAGGCAAGGAATATTTCCTTTAGAATTATAAATATATTTGTTTGCGGAGTATGCCGCGTTGCATTTTTTCCAGAGTTAGTTGTTGCATTTTTACTCAATTGTGCCACAGCCATCAAAGATAATGTACGTGTACGTGGACATTTTTAGCCATAACTATGCAGACCTAAGACTGCTTTGTTTTTGTTGGACTTCCAAGCACCGGTCTGACAGATAAATCTTTGGCAGTAATTGAAGACAATTCAAAACTGCTTTGGCGATGTTCACATTTGAAAGCCAGGGGAAAAAGTGATGTCATTGCTGTTTTTTTGTGAAGATCATTTTAGAAATAGTGGTAGTCAGAGCATTTTCTGTTGTATGGGAGTTTTTGTTAGTTGTAATAAGTATGTTAAATTTTGAAGACAAACACTGATGGTCTTGATGGTCAATAACTGTAATTAAAATTCTAGATCCAGAGAAGCTTTTAGCCATTCCTGCTTTTGTTTTGATCTTCTGACTGCAGTTTTTTCAAAGCGATAACGTAGTTATTGGTGGCAGGGTCAGAAGAATGACACAAGGTTGCCTCATGATACCAGCAGATTAGGACAGCCAGGGTTGCCTAACTTTCTAACTCCCCAGTTCATTTTAACACCATTTACTTTAGCTTGGACAGTTTATGACTACAATCATAATCTGTCTCAAGCATGTAGCCACTTTGCCTGCAGAGTACTTCCTTGTATTACTTCTGAGCAGCCCTTCCCCTTGATCTGCACACTTACAGGTTAGGAGAGCACACATGACAGTCTGAAATAGCAAGGTAGAGTCTGAAATAGCAAGGTAGAGTCTGAAATAGCAAGGTAGAGTCTGAAATAGGAAGGTAGAGTCTGAAATAGGAAGGTAGAGTCTGAAATAGGAAGGTAGAGTCTGAAATAGGAAGGTAGAGTCTGAAATAGCAAGGTAGAGTCTGAAATAGGAAGGTAGAGTCTGAAATAGGAAGGTAGAGTCTGAAATAGGAAGGTAGAGTCTGAAATAGCAAGGTAGAGTCTGAAATAGCAAGGTAGAGTCTGAAATAGCAAAGTAGAGTCTGAAATAGCAAAGTAGAGTCTGAAATAGGAAGGTAGAGTCTGAAATAGGAAGGTAGAGTCTGAAATAGGAAGGTAGAGTCTGAAATAGGAAGGTAGAGTCTGAAATAGCAAGGTAGAGTCTGAAATAGCAAGGTAGAGTCTGAAATAGCAAGGTAGAGTCTGGAATAGCAAGGTGGAGTCTGAAATAGGAAGGTAGAGTCTGAAATAGCAAGGTAGAGTCTGAAATAGGAAGGTAGAGTCTGAAATAGGAAGGTAGAGTCTGAAATAGGAAGGTAGAGTCTGAAATAGCAAGGTAGAGTCTGAAATAGCAAGGTAGAGTCTGAAATAGCAAGGTAGAGTCTGAAATAGCAAAGTAGAGTCTGAAATAGGAAGGTAGAGTTTGAAATAGGAAGGTAGAGTCTGAAATAGGAAGGTAGAGTCTGAAATAGGAAGGTAGAGTCTGAAATAGCAAGGTAGAGTCTGAAATAGCAAGGTAGAGTCTGAAATAGCAAGGTAGAGTCTGAAATAGCAAGGTAGAGTCTGAAATAGCAAGGTAGAGTCTGAAATAGCAAGGTAGAGTCTGGAATAGCAAGGTGGAGTCTGAAATAGGAAGGTAGAGTCTGACATAGGAAGGTAGAGTCTGAAATAGAAAGGTAGAGTCTGAAATAGAAAGGTAGAGTCTGAAATAGAAAGGTAGAGTCTGAAATAGAAAGGTAGCGGTTGCAATGTCGACTGGTGGCTTGTCTTGATTTAAAGAAAAGGGTCAAAGCCGGTCACTTTGGATAGCATTTTTCATTGATTTAAAGTAAAATAAATAGCCCGTTTTCTAAAGGCCCTCCACAAAAAGTGAGGGTACATTTTTACAACCTGTGGGTGTGAGGTTCACAAACATGAGCAGATATGGACCCTTTGTAAACGGATTCTCACACTCTGAAGGATCAATGGAGGAGCACTTGATCTGGTGTGAGAAACGGTAGCGGTTGGCATTGCATCTCGGGAGAGACCCGCTTAGCATCCAATGGATGCGAAAGGGAGGATGTTTCCGCCTGTCTTCATGGGAATTGATATGTTCATATTTCTAGTCACTGGTAAACTATATAAAATCTGAAGATGTGTTTGTCTGATCCAGACTATATACTTTGTATGCTTTCAATTGTAAACCAAGGCCATTTCGAGATACCAGAGCCCACTGGAGAGAATGAGCGACCTAAATAAGCAATACAGAAGTTAACCCCTACAAGGGGTGAAGCCACACATAGCAAGCTGGGATCAGGGGTTGCACTGCAGCTCAGGTTTCATTCCCAAAATGTGCTGAGTTTTTCAATGTATCACACTAATTCTGCTGCTCTAAGAAGAATGAAGTCACAATTTCACATTACCATATTTATGTTATTTTTTATTTTATTTGAGGTTTTTGTTAAGTGCTTCTAACCCCCCTCATGTGGCCTCAGAGTACTTTGGGAGTGTGGGTGTATATTTAAGGGGAGAGTGAAAGTAGCATCAAAGTATATTTGCTAAAAGTGGTTGGGGGCAGTCAATTAGCCAGCTGCAACCGACAGAGACTGCGGGCAAGCCACCACCGAGTATTACCCCCAACTAGGTGGCAAAGCCTTGAATGAGCAAGAGCCCTGAGAGCCTGGGTGACGAGGGAAGCCAATCTTGGGTGTCTGGTCGGGCAGCACATAGGGCACAGTTGTGTGTGGTTGTCCCAGAGAAGGTAGCGCAGGTCCGGTAGTGGAGAGTCTTTAAGAAGCCTCTGGATTCCTGGATGTGGAGATCGACCGTCATATATCCTACCCCAGAACGCGGGTCACCAGTTTGCTCTTGTTGGAGAAGCTAAGGCTTCAGGTTAGAGCGTAAGGGACAGCTCTGAAAGACAGCTTGAATGTGGCCATAATTCATAATCATGTACAAAGAAAAGTGTGTTGAAGATCTCTCTTGTTTTTTGCTGAGAGCCAAAATGGGGAGCTAAGGGTATGTTGTTCTTTTCTGCTCCTCCACCCAGCAACTTGGACTGGGGAACAGGCCATTGCTGTGGCATTGAGGGATCTAGTAGCTGTCATGAAATCTTTGAGAGTTCCTACAATTGCCAAAATGAGCCCATTTGTGTCAGCTCTTGAACGAATGCTGTGTCACAAAGTAGCAACTGTGACCCTCTAGTGGTGCATTCTCTGAACACGTCCACAAATCATGTAAAGCTATGTCGCACATTGTCATTCCCATTCGTGGAATGCAGTTATAAAATGTCTTTGTACAGCACTCTAGCAAGGTCACATCCCCCACAGCATGTCCATTAGTATGTATTGTATTGGGCCACTGTCTTTCTGATGGCCATCAAGTGACCCCCAGATCGGTGGTGCCATTGGCTGTCCTCGCTTTTTGGCTGACAGTGCTTTTAATTATGGACGTTTGCTGCTGCATTTTTACCCTCAAGGTATTTAAATGTCTTTCCGAAGCCTCCTGTGTTATTAATAGATTTGGTCTTGCACTGTTCTTTCTACATTTCTGTCTGATTCAATCCTAGACATACTGAAATATATGCTCAAGACCTGTATACAATACTTCAAGGGAGACTTAAACCACTGATGCAGCGAAAACATAACTTCTCCTCAGTCAGACAAATGCTGCCAGGGTTCTTTTGTCACACTAGGTAGGTAGGTAATAATATTATTGTATTAATCACACTGATTACAATAAATACACAGCAAGTAAAAACAATATTTCAAACAATCTTCTGAAAACAAAAAAACAATCTTATGTTTGCCACTGTAGCCCATAATACACAAAATCATATTTAGTACAGTCATACCGTTTAATTTGCTGCAGCAGACTGCTGCATCAGAGTACAGACAAGACCTAAAAATGTCAATAACTTGCTAATAAAAGCAGGAGACTGCACTGTAAAACAATATTTAATATCTCTCACACTAACTGCAATGCCTTGTTGACATTTTTGACTCTGAAGCCACGTGATAAGATCATTCCAAAATTATTCCAATAACATGTCATTCACCTTGTATAGCTTCTGAGAGTCCTTGCAGAGGATATTAATTTTCATTTTTCTGATCGCTCTTAAGTTTCTCTTAAATGTCCTGTTTTGTTTTTGCTGCTCCCCCTCTTAGCCATCAACTTAGCGGAAGATCTCAACATAAAAGTATACCTTGCCTTCCAGTCGCCCTGAAATGTCTCTGGCAAATGCAGTGCAGAAAATGGGTCCTAGTACAACTTATAGATCGGCCCACTGGTCACTCTCTGTCCCAGGAGTCAATGTCAGAGGGAGCAACTGACGCTTCCGGTGGGCTCAAGGAGCCAGTCGGGCCATCAGTAGGGCCCTAAAATAGGGGTGGTGCCTGCGCCGTAGGGATTATGATGTCCCTTTCTGACAGCCTTGCCATCACGGTCCAAACACCATGGAAAGGCTGTCGGAAAGGGACTTTGGGGCCCCTAGCAGGGCCCCCGTGGGACTCCGCTATGAGGCCCGGAAGTCACATGTGGGGCCCCCCCAAACATCCATACAGCATGTGCCAGGCATGCATGGATTCTATTGCGGCTTATGCTGCGGTCCTTTTCGGGACGCAGCACAAGCCGCAATTGAAAAAGCTAGGATTCCAACCGCCTACACAGCAGTCGCTTTATAATGTGGCGGGTGGCTCCGCCAACTACTTACCGGTCGGAACCAATCCCGCTGCGATAGCGGTCGGACACTCGTCCGACCGCCATCGTAATCGGGCTCTATGTGTTTTACTTTCCGAAAAAGAATAGTGGCTTAACAGAATTCTCCCTTAGTGGAACAACTACTTCAATAGCCAATCTACATGCAAAGCAGAGGTTCTTTTCATTCTTTTTTTTTTTTTTAGATATCCTTATGTGTTCAAACTATGCCTTCAGGTTTAGCAATTTAAAGCAAAGGTACACTTTCCTTTTGTCAATAGGAATAATTTTCTTGTGGTGTGCATTAAAACTACATTGGGGTTCTGTACATGTTCTAAGGACACCTTCCTACTACGAAGTACACATACTATTCCATTAAAATTATAGGTGATGGTTGCTTTATTTAAATGTAAATTTATTGCAAGAGAAGAGTCACCACATAAATGCAACAATGTATTTTTTTTCTTCTTTTTATCTTTATGGCACAAAATGTTAAAAATAAATAAATAACCATCTCACCATCCTGCCAAGGCCTCGCCTATTGGCTTTGCCACTTCTGGTATTTGTATAGTCCTAAAAAACAATCCTCTAAAGTCTCCAGAACTGCAATTGTGATTTTGAAGGGAAGACCCTTCCTGTGGGAGCAAGGCCATTAATAGCATGGAGGGTAAAATCCCCACAAATGGCACAGTATTATATGTCCACATTGCAGCGAGCACAGCCGTGTTTCATTGTAATTCTTTTCATGGAATGGTATTCACATCCAAACTAAAGTGCTTTTGCCAAAATGTACAAGAAAAATGTGCTGCCCATTGAATCCTGGCCCTATCGCAGTTTTGATGTTGTTTTCATAGTAAAAAAATGTAAATGTAGTTGAGCTTATATAGCGCACAGCTACCCGCTGTGGGTTTCCCGGCGCTTGCTTAGGGAACCCGTCCTGGTATTCCCCTGTGAGATATGGCTTGACAGCACAGCAGACAATTATGGCTTTGGATCACCCCATATACTGGGAGCCAGGAATACAGGTTTTGATTAGGCAGAAGTTGTGTGCTTCGACAAAAAAGTGCTTGCGCTCAACACAGCTGTGATCACTTTTTTTATTTATCCAGATGCCTGAGCTTGAACTTTCAGAGGCACTCACATGGCAATGTAATGCTAATAAAATGTCTTCGATAAGTAGGTAATAAATGTTGTTCTTTTTTGGCCGCAGCACAGATATGAGGAGGCAGTCATTAACCTACATGGATTTTTAGGTTTGGCTTGACAATGCAACTGTTACCTGACCTTTTAACCTACAGCAATAATAATCAACAATTCTTTGCTTCCAGACATGGACATATTGAATTCTGTGCTATCCATGTCCATCCCCCTCTCTCTCTTGCTTTCTTCCCCCCCCCGTCCCCCCCCCCCCCCGTAACATGAGAGTAGCCTGGTCATTGGACGGGCCACTAGGCTGTTAACGGAGCATCGTCAGAAATGAATCACTAACACAAAGTTATTTAATATTACTGGAAGTGGATCCCGGGGTCTAGTAGCCAGTGTGTCTTGGTGTGTGGCTTTGGAGCAAGATGATCTTCTGCACAGTCAAACATGACTCGTGCGGCTGGTGTGGTGCGTCACACTGAAAGCACAGTCTTGCTGCAGCTGCATTACTCCCACAAGGAAATCAGATTTTGCTATCTATGTGAAGGTGATACATACCAGCTTCATGTTTCATATGTGTGTTATTTGAAACTAATCAGAAATCAATTATCTCCATGTTTTTCAGATGTGCAATATGTAGTATTGGGTACCTTTTCCAACACAGACTAATTAACAATAGCTAAGGTAGGCGTTAATGACATGTACTCATATTAATGAGCATATAGTTACCATCTGTGTCCTCACCTTCCCATATTTAGACGTATATATGCAAAAAGAAATTAGATCAGGGGAGCAGTATTCTGGGCAGAAATCTAGCCAGCAAAAAGCTGCAAGGAGCTTTCCGTCACCTTCCTCCTTTGTTGTGGAGAGAAGCCAAAGTGATTACTAAAAGGTGGGCTTAAGCTTGGAAAGAGCTCATTTTTTGCCAGAGTCTTTCACTCTTAAGGATTTCATTAAAATTGACTTTGGGATCGTGTTCTTTCTTTAGGCAACCCTTCCAGAATAGGAAAAATATCACAGTGTTGGGAAAGTAAAAGTGGGATCCCTGGGGACAGTCAGAAAATTGGTTCAAAGGGGCTCAGTAGCCTTATCATTTTCATAACCCAAGCAGATCTCACTGCTCCACAGAACAATACTGGAAAAAAGGAAGTGACGACTTACAAGCTTTGCTGAAGAAGAAACCCAGATTTGCCTGAAAACTGGGACATTTCTCTCAGCCTCTAGCCCAGTTGTGTCCAAAGTAGTCCAGGAAGGACACATCCTGAGCAGATTTTCTAGACAACCATAGTCTATTTAAATGAGTTCTAAGAAAGCTAATGGAATACACACATATCTTATGCAGGTAGACTGAAAATCTGACATGGATTTGGCCCTCTTAGAACTACTCTAGACAGTTCTGCTCTCCTGTGAATCACTGCTTCCAAGGTTCCTGAGGCAACCTGCTGGGGAACCAGCATCACAAAACTAGTGACCAAACAAAGAAGTCCCATTTAATTGTTGGGGACAGTAAGGTCTTGTTACCATTTGGTCCTGGGATTTTTTCTAAATGGGAATGGATACACTGGAACCAATCACAAAGAAACCAGAAGCATTCATACCGGAAAGCCTGAAACATTAGCAAGGAGAAACTACCCACAAACAACATTGTAACTGACTTTACCCCAGCCCTATCTGACTTTTATTATTGATGCCTACTAGCTGACATTTTTTTTTATTGTATACATTTTTTGGAACTCGCATCAACAGAACCACATTTCTCTGTATAGCAAGTGGATTGTCTACAGAGATGCGTAAAAATTCTATGACACACTGCTTTCTTCTCTTTCACGCGAGTGCTCCTTCGTATTCTTCAAACTTGTGGCTCCGCCACATGTAATTCGCATTAAAAACATATTTATCTACCTAGTGACTAAAATCCTTCCCAAGAAGACGCCAAGAGCTTCTTCATCTTATGCTCTGGGAGTGAACAGGTAATATCCAGTTGCAGATGGGTCCCTGTGGGTCGAAATGAATGCACAAAACCTGAGATTTATAAGTTAAATCATGTAATAATTCTTTGTATGTGGTTCGTGGTGGGGTTGGCCGCTATAAAAGGAATGGCAAAGACGAGAAGTTATTGATAGAAAAGTAAAACAAACAGAAGCAGGGCTGCTGAGCCTTTGGAATCACAGGCATGCACAGAACAGGGCTTCTCTGTTCAAGCTGCAGACTGGACCTCTGTACTGCATGGTAGATGTGTTTTAACGTTATTTGCCGGATTCTGAAGTAGTTCCCTGTGCTACTCATTTAATCTTTGAAAAACTAACAGGTTCAAAGAAGATACAAAAAGTATTTATAAATGGCACTCTATACTAGGGGTGTGTAACACACACGTAATTTGCTTTTGTGGAACTTCAAGGCAGAAGACACACAGTTGGCACGCCGGCATGTATTCTAAAAACAAGCTAGGCCTCAGGGGGCGGCCAACTCCCTCTTGCTGAAACCGCCGGGATTCGGGAAAAAGACCTACCCCAGCATTTTCTCCGGATCCTCATTGAGAATGTTGAGCTCTCTCCGGCCGGAGGTTCGACAAACCGTTTCAAGAAAGAGGTTGAGGGGATTTCATTAGACAGATTCTTAACATGATTCTAACTTAGCTCATCTCTGAGACTGCTACAGCAGATTCATTTTTCCCACCTTGATGCCATGCTTAATTTGAGCCGGTGGTTTCCGGTGCTCAGAACCAGCACTTAATCATCAACACCAGCCCTTTTCATGAGCACCAGTTAAGGACACCTTATTTATGGTAGACAGGCGGACATTAAGTGATTTACCCAGAATCACAGGATGTTGAGCCGATGCCAAGACTCGAACCTGGTTCCCCAGCTCTGGCCATTATGCCACATCCTCGCCCCACTTTCGTGATTAGTAGTTTGTTCGATTTTAGGCGGCGCAAATAGGAGAAATGGGCTGCCGCAAGCAGCCTCCTGACGAGAGTCCCGGCCCTTATGTTTTTTACAAATTAACCACTGCCTAGATGCAGATATCGCTGGATATACCAGCACGACGCCAGAAGGGCTTTCTTGGCCCCCAAACTCTCCCTTGTGATTATTATGGTTAATGTTTATGGGATACTATATATCATGTAATGGGTTGTGGGGGTTACTCAGAACGGTGCTCTGATATCATTGGATCATGTTAGTTTTTTATTAAACTATTTAAATAAATAAAATAAATTACTTGAAATTCTGCAAAAATATTACACAATTACGCAATATTATATGAAATTCAAAACCAACATTTAGTGCTACATTTTAGTGTGAAATGCATCCCTGCTTTCATTTTGGGTGCAAAGATGCATTAAATGCTAAAGTGCAAAAAATACAACTACAGTGACCAATCGCTGCTTGTATTCTGGTTGTTCACATTGTTCCCAGTGGTGTAACAAAACTTAAGGGGGCCCCGGCAAAGAACATGCAGGATGGTCCCCCATGCTCCAGACCCAGTCCAGAGCTCTCAGGCCAGGGACCTGGCAGTGCCAGAGGGGGCCCCCAGAGCTTGGGAAGCTTCAGGGACTTTTGTTACGCCACTGGTTGTTTCTGTGCTCCTTAGCTAAAGTTTGGGCACAGGGTGTAATTTCAGAAAATGACACCCCTATAATGGAAATTTCCACAGGAGCCTCCTTTAAACTCATCCAAGAGGCGTAGAGGGCGAAATATAAATCAGTAAACTTATCATCCACAATGTTTTCACCTCATCCTTCTTCAACACAATGTACATGCAGTGATACAAGTTATTTCCCATCTCATTTCCACAAACCTCCCGAAGGGTAATGCCAGGTGTATAGATTGCTCAAATGTTGTGCTTCTATATTTAAAGATTACAGAAACAGTAAATACATTGAAACGCAACAAACTCCAATTCTAGGTTTTCATGCAGTTTGCTAAAACTCTTGATAATGAATGAAGCACTTCCAGCATTTTGGTAAAAAGGTTACCTGCAAACAATAAGATATAGAAAAACCAAGCATTACTTATACTTTGCATAGTTTAACAGTGAGAAATGCAATGGACGACTTGCTCCAGATACGCTGTTTGAGGATGGCTGGAATAAAAACAGGCATTAGCATACTCCTATAATAAAAGAGATCAATTATGGCGCCAGTATCCTAAAGCACAAACATAAAAGGCCAAAGGAAGGTGCCTGTAGCTCCAAAACGAATCGGATTATAGATAAATCCTAGACAAAAAGTAAAAATGGAAGTCTTATTGCCAACTCATACTCTCCCTCTTGAACAAGAACCCAACACAAAAACCAAGTTCAGCGACTGAATGCCCGAAGTTGCAGACTGGATGAAAGCCAACTGTCTCAAGCTCAACACCACAAGACAGAAGTAGGGATCTTCGGCAAGATCCCCTCACCGTGGGACTCCATCTGGTGGCTGGTGTAACTTGGACCCACAAACCACGCCAGAAACCTCTGAATAAACATCAACAGCAAACTGGACATGCCCACACAAGTCAGCACGGCACTGCATCCTGTTTTCAAACACTGAAGTTGCTGATGAAGATCTTCAAATGGCCCCCTAGCAACACTAGAAAACCTGTCACTGATGCCCTAGTCACCAGCAAGTTTGGACTATGGAAACACTCCCTACACCGGGATTACCAAGCAACTCACTAGAAGACTACAAACCATCCAGATATCGGAAGACAGATTCATCCTCAACCTCCCACACAGAACTCACATCAAACCACATCTCGGGGTATTACATTGATCTGTAAATGTGCTTAATTCAAACTACACACACAATTAAGGCGCTACACAGCTCAGGGCCCCACATACCTGAACAGCAGCATCTCTTTCCGTTTACCACTGAGACACCTCTGCTCCACAAGACTCCTACGTGCACACATCTCACACAAACACAGAGCCAGATCAGGGGGGCGGACATTCACTTACATTGCTCCTAAAGCGTGGAATGACCTCCCACTCCACATCAGAAACTCACTCTCTCTTCTTGAATTCCGCAAGAAGCTGAAGACCTGGCTTTTTAATTAACCGACCTACCATAGGCTGGGCTAGGCACATACACCTGTTCAGTGTCAGGATCCCCTCGTGTGTGATAGTTTGCTTTACAAATACACATAACATAACATTTCAGTCTTTGCTGCTACAGAACGCTTGCATGCAAACCATAAGGTGTCCTACTCCTTCTGAAGGGTGATCGCAAATGACAAGCCACCTATCTCATTGGCATGGTACAAAAAATCTGGTGTGCCACTCCAATGAATTATTTCTTTCTCTATGCAAAAAGTCGATTGTGCTCTCAAAGATGCTGCAAAATCAAAATGTCTGTCACACAGGTTTCTTTGGTAACAGCAAGCATGGACTCAGATTCTTAATGGAAACAATTATACCTAGAAAACCACACACAGGGCTGCAATGAACTGCAGAGTGACAGGGAATGAAAGAGGATGGAGTCATTAAATGAGAGACAAACATGGAAAGGAGAACAGTCGACAGGTTTAAAGACAAAACATTGTACCATCGAAAGCAAGTGGCCCACACCTGCAATGATGCAATGGATGTGTGTGTGGTGTCCTGAAGTGATTGCTGCTTTTATTGCGTTTACGGTGTGGCTCAAATGGCTACTGCAGTAAACAGCACAACCCTGGTTCACTTCAGGTGGTATTTGTAATATGTTGGATACACGTGAAGTGCTTTGTTAATGCATTGACCAACTTTCAATTAGATTGAGGTGTGATATACTGTGTGGTGTTTCTGCAGTGAATATTTTAAGGGCTATTGCTTAGGGATCAAGAGGAGGCTGCCAAAATTCCTCTTCATGACGGTTTTGGGTGCACGCGATATGTTCTCGTCAAATGTTGGTATATGTAGTAAACTTTGGTAGCTTGGGGTGTTTGGAGGGCCTTGACAGTAGACTGTGTGGGGTGTGTGTGTGGTGTGGTGTGTGTGTGTGTGTATTTATAGCATGCTTTTCTAACACCGCTGCATTACCAGCAATCACCAACCATAAGGAATTAAGAGCAATCTTCAAATGAGGCCTAGGTGGTATTTGATGTTGACATCAATCAGTAGAAGATGACCTCAAATCGAATTTCAACACTGGCATTCAATATGACAAAAAAAACTGCACTGCCAAGCTCTTTCTCGATGATCTCATCGCAGAGCACTCTCCTGCGCCTTAAGGGGTCTTATTAACAAGATCATCCTTCACTTAGCACCTTCACAGAAGGAAACAGCATTATACCGCAGGGGGAAAGATCAGGCTTCTTTAGGTAAGGCGCACATTGTTCCCTTCAAGGAGTATTTTGTGAGATACTTCAAAAAGATTGACATAAAGGGCGAGATAGGGAGATTTGCATATAGTTGGCAACTCTATAAAATAAATATTCATGTAGAGCAGAATAATACTTTATTATAGAATCTGAATGGCGTACCAGCCACTTCGACATAAAAATGAAGATTATAGAGTTTGGACAGTCAGGATGATATAACCGCATATGACTAAACACTTTTGTGTGTGTTGGTATACAAAATAAGCTTCCATTTCTGATAAGTTAAATGGGGACACATCATATGGCTTGCCATGCATTCACCGGAAGTATCAAGAAACAGCAGTACGGTGAAATTAGCCAAAGGACCTTTTTTTCTTGTATCAATTACAAAAGTGTAATTAATTAATGTCTCGACGTTTTTCCCACAGGCCCGGTTTAATTCTTTTCTCCTTTTTCCACAAGGGCTTTACTTTGGTCTCTTTGATGCATACTGTACCCATTAACTATGCGCTGTGTCACAACAGATGCGGTGAGATTTTGCTCAAGCACAGTGAAAAATGTGAAAGAAAATGAGAACGGTCATCAAATGGCATTTAAAGGTATCCGAGCCCATTACCTGGCGTTTGGCAAGGCCCAGTTAGATAGTGGAGGAAAGAAATGTCCTGTCCTCATAGCAGCCTTGTGAGCAAATACAGACAGCCAAACCATTCAATTCGACTGTTCCTTCCCCTTCTAAGCAAAATCCTGATTTACCATCAACATACCCGCCAACTTGAAGAACAATCTCACTGTAAGAAGGGGGAGGGCCTTGAAAGGAGTGAGGCCTTGTGCTGAGAAGTACCTATGAGGCACTTTTGAACCCCACCCCTCAACCCCCTCCTCCCAAAAAACAAAAAATAAAAGCTTGCTGAGGCTGGTGCCGATGTCCTAAGCTGTTTCTACGCCCCTTAATGGACGTCAGCACTTGAAAGACTCGGAAAACAGGCTGGAAAACCACTATTTACAGTGGTTTTTAGCTTGTTTTCCCTGACACCATGTGAAATTGGCTCCTCACCAGGAGACCGTGTGATGGGAGCCAATATCGGGTGCCACACGTCGCACCGTGTGAGTTAACAGGTGTGCATCAATGCCTTACCCTCCTATCCATTCAATACATAAGCCCTTCACCTTCATAAAAAAAGCTACTTTCCGTTCAATACAGAAAGAACATTTTCATTGAATAAAAAAGTTCCCTTCCATGCATAACACATCTTTCCATTCAATACAGAATGCCCCAATCCATTTAATATAGAATGTCATTGCCTTTCTAGATGGAATGCCCATCACTACAAATTGTCCATTCATTCCATTTGGCACAGAACGTTCATTTCCCTTCAATACGGAATGCTCATCGTCCCGCAAAATAGAACACTCGGTTCTCTGAAATACTAAATTCTTACAACCGTTCAATAAGGAATTCTCAATTCCCTTCAATACAGAAAGCTCATTACCTGAAATAAGGGGTGTCCTCAACCCTTCAGCATAGAATGCCCACCACCCTTCAATCGAGACGCTCCTCCCCCTTCAAAAACACAATAAATAATTCTCAATTTTATACATTCAGAATGCCCACCCGACTTTAAAATAGAATGTTCATCAACCACTAATACAGAATAACCCATTTGCCTTCAAAACAGATCATAAAACACTATTATGCTAAGTGCAGCACCCTTAAATAAAGAATGCCCATCAAACTTCCGCAGAACAGTCATCTACATTCAATGCAAAATGCCCACACCCATTCAATACAGAATGCGCATTTCCCTTTCAAACAAAATACAATACAGAATGTTCATCACTCTTCAATACAGAATTCTACCTTCCATTCAACATTGAAAGCTTATCACCCTTCACTCCAGAATTCTCCACTCCATTCAATAAAAAAATATCATTTACTTTCAATACACAAGGCTGCATGTCCCGACAATGCAGAAAGCTCAAGGAAGAACGCTGCAATACAGAGTTTCACCCTTCAATAAAGAATGGCCTCCACCTGCGTTCCTCTTCACTCGCCCTCACACACACCCCCTGCATCAGTCACAGCCGCAGCGATGGCTGCTCCTTCTCCTACATCGCTGCCAAGACCTGGAACGACCTTCCCCTCCAGCTCCGTACAACCCCCTCAGTGGCAGACTTCAGAAAGAGACTCAAGACCTGGCTCTTCAGAAACACAGTGCCCAGATACCCCTAGGGTTGACCATGCTGCGCTTTACAAATGCTGATTGATTGATTGAATGTTCATTTCCATTCAATGCAAAATGATTCTTTCCAGAATGGCTCTTTTCCATCAGTAAATAATGCCACTTTCCCATCAATACTGGATGCTACTTTCCATTCACCACAGAGCTCCCTTTTCCCTTCAATACAGGATGTTCATTACCCTTTAATATAGAATGTTCATTCCGTCGAACGTTCATTCAATACAGAATGGTCTTCACCCTTCAAAACAGAATTGTCCTTTGGATGATGGGATTAGTGCGGCGGATGACACAGGTATGAGTGATAGCTATGCACTGCATGGTGATGGGCAGAGGAAATTCTAGAGCCTGGAAGTTATTCACCAGCAGCACATAGTTGGTGCATTCCATGTCTGTAGGCTGGATGCAGGACGGCTGTAAAACTCAACATAAAATGATAGGTAGGTAGTGATTGAAGGCAGATATTCTGAAATTAGGTTTTTTAGTTACATTTCCTTATTAGGATCCATATACTAGGCTACTAGTTCCACTTTCAACATACAAGCCTAACTAGAAGAACTGTCCATTTTGGAACATACCATACGCCACAACTTTTGTGAAGCTACAAAAACAGATTTGGTCACAGGGGTGCAGATGGTGCTCCTCCAAAGTAGCCTTTTATAGCACATACATATATTCGAATAATTTCACTTTTTTTGTGGAGGATATTGTTAATAAACTGAAATGTTTTAGGGCCAGATGTACAACGCATTTTACCAGTTACAAATGGCCCATCGGGCCATTTACGACCGGTAAAATGCATTTTCCTATGTACCAACCTTATTTTGCGAGTCAGTTACCTATAAGCGACTCGCAAAATAGGGTGTGAGGGTCGCTATTAGGAATGGGAATGTAAAGGGTGTCACTTCGTAATAGCAAGTCACACTAATATGTATAAATGTTTTGTCACAGGGAATGCCATCGCAAAACATTTGCAGATTACCACCATCAGATTACCAAGCACTTTACGAAATCCAAACATAATGTAAACATAACGTAAAATACTCCGCATGCCGGGTCCACCATGTTGTTGCTCCATGGAGGAGAAGTCAAAGGGGACATTATCTCATAATCGATCTCTCCCTTCCCTCAGAGGCAAGAGTAACTATTTTTTTACCTGGATATGGAACCCAGAATTATTGTTTTAATGGAGGCACAGATGAACTGAAGGGCACATGAAACATCTAAATGAAAATATATCCTAAAAAAAAAAAATAAAAAAAATAAAAAAAAAATCAGACAATCCTAAGAATCTGTTATTTAAGTGTGTTTACTTATTATCTTGTATTACAGATGTTATAGAATTTCCTGACATGCTTAGATCCCAAGATATCATTATCTGCCATTCTAACAGGAGTGGGAGTGCGAAAAATAGGCAGCGTTGAATATTTCGAAATTAGATTATCAAAAACACTATATTTAGTTACTGTGAACTGTAGGAATATTTAAAAACACGTTAATAAATGAGGAAGGTGAAAAGGGCAACAGAGAAAGTCAAGTCACAGAAATCCTTAGATTGTAGGCGAGAAGTTCAGTAACATTATATCCCCAGCGTAATATAATTTTTAAATGGTTTCAGTACACAGTAAACAGTAAAAAATGCGCACACGGTTCACAACTAAACCATTATTGGTGGTAATGCACTACATTTTATAGGGCAGTTCACTAAATAAAAAGGGTGGAAAACCACATACATAGTGTAATGCAGAGTAAGGGAAAAGGGAATTCCACTCTGGGCCACAACACTGGCTCAAGGCAGAAAGAGCAGAACTGCCTCAGAGGGACTGCTATCTCCCGGCAGGACGGCTGCGGATTCAAAATTGCATTTTGTGCGCAAAACTGAGCGGGACTAACTTACAGCTGCGCTCTTGATGCGCTTGAAATTCCCATTTTCAAAAAGCATTTTTCTGCGCTACAGTTTCTGTTCAGGTGCTTTCAGTGGGGAAATCATTTAAGAGATTAGCAATAGGCGAATGTGTGAGTGTTATCATTTGGGGCAGGGTCACCAGGTGTGAGCAGATTGAAATTTCTGTGATAGTTTTGGTGCATCCAGCGCGTGGCTGGGGCAATGCTGAAAGAATAGAACACAGCCTATCATTGGTAATCAAACTGGGCGCTGCATGCCTGCTTTAATCAATGGTTTTAATTTTATTTCAGACTGCTAAATACATATACATACCCCAATCTCATTCTATTTGCAAGACCTTTGCACTTAATTGGAAGGCATTTGGGGAGCTAAAATTTGAGAATGGTTGCTTAAAATTCAACATTTTAAGTGCAGCATTCTTTTTAGCCAGCCTCACCGAAGTGTTAGTTAAACTAAAATTAATCTACCATAAAACTACAGAACTGCTCTCAAAATTAAGCAAAATGGCCCTATTATTGTAAACATAGTAATGCACTTTAATTTTGTAAATGTACTACATTTACTCCTGTTTTCTATCAAAGCACATTCAAGCACCACTCTACGTGTTTTAAACGATTAGCTTTGGGAAACGGCCTGAACAACGCGGGCAGAGCCACGCTTGCCGTTTCAACGCAAGCGCAACCACGCTTGCCTTAACCACGCATATGCTGATGCGGAGGTGGACAGGCCCAGGAACAGGAAGGATCGGGACAGGACATGGACTGTTAAGTGGGGCTGGGTTTTGGGGGGTGGGGGCTGAGTGTTTAAGGATTGGGGTAGTTTTTAGGGCCTAGGGTTAGGGGGTTGGGTTGTTATCAGGGTTGGGGTTGCATTTAGAGCTAGGGGGTCGTAGAAGTTTTTAGGGCTCAGGTGAGGATGGGTCGGAGAAGCTTTTAGGGATCAGGGTGGGATCGGGTACTTTTTAGGACTATGAGGGGGGTCGAAGTAGTAGGTAGGGCTAAGGGCAGGAGGCATAGGGTGTGATCTTTACCACAAATCCCTATACCACTCATGCCTTTACCACAAAATTGCATGGACGCTTTAGTACTCTATCAGCATGTAGTGAGGGGATTATATATGGCCATAAAGATCTTCACACAAAAAAGCATGAATTATATTAAAAAGGTGAGGCATCAGGATAGAAATGTCGAATATGTAGAATTCTAAGATGCGGAATAATCACAGTATTACCAGGACCATTCTTATTCTTGTCAACAGAGCTTCTGTTCTTATACCTTAGTAACAGATGTGCATGAAAGTTTCAAAGAATGTGCAGTTGTTTAATACATGTTATACTTAAAGCTTAACTAGCTGTATATAGGCTGGGAGTGGTAGACTCACAATTTGCCCCATAGGATCTAGCATGTAAATTACTTGTCAAAATGGATACATGTTCCACACCAGTGCGCACACTATCGGCGCACAAATCGATAACGTAACATCACTGTCAAAGTAGTGCAACACACACTACTAAATCTGTAAAACCATCTCTACCTGTAATAAAATGGGTATGATGTTTGCCTTTTTTATTGCGGCTTTGGCCCGTGTTTTTTGTATTTGCTCTACACTGCTCCATTAGTGTTGTAGAAGTTACTGCTTTTTAGTCTATGCGTTTGAAAATATAAAACATGATTTTTAGAATTTAGACTATGACATTACAAAAAGCATGCAGTGGTAAGCCAATATGTCTCACTTTTGACAAGCAGGCACAGTGGCCATCTTTTAATGGTTTTCCTTAACATTTATGAAAAGCCATTACAAGATGTCTGCCGTGCCTGCATGCGCACACACACTCGGCATCAATCTTGAACTGTTTTTTAAGCATTATAAAAAAACATTAAAATAAGGGCATGGTGAATGCTCATTACCTTCTTGTAATTGTTTTTCACAAAGCATAAAACAAATACATGCGCCTATGCTATCCTGGAATTATTATTTTTCTCATTCAAGATGTCCAGTTGGCGCTATTCGCTTTGCCAAAGCTCATGACACTCTTCATCAACCCAAAACCAAGAGCCCCGGTGGGAAGCAGGGCTCTACATCATGCATGTGGGCAAAGACAACGAAGGGGAGTAGAATGATTTAGGAGAAGTTACACAGGAGACTATTTAAAGCCACGCCCTACCAATGTAAGGACAGCCCACCCAACCAATGTTGTATGTATATAGTACTGTTAAAGTAACAAGCAGTCTCCGACAGACAGCTACAGCTGCCTATAGAAGTAACCTAAAAATTAAGACCACAGGCTACTTTAATCTTTACAGTAGGGCACCAGAGCAACAGTAGTCCAGCACAAGCGCTGTAAATATTGAATGGTTTCAGAAGAACACCAACCCACAAGATTACTGCCATGAACAGACATTTCAAAACAAGAAACTTGACACCCATGTTACAACTTTGCCTTTTTTATTTTAAACTGCACTGCACACTTGTGTGAAGCAGTCCATATGTTGTGCAATCACCAGACTGCTTGTGTATGGCCCTCGTGCCTATTTCTTCAGGGTTTGTAGTGAAACGTCAGCACTATGCCAGTGAGTCTTTAACTAACTGTACAGTCAATGGCCGTGGCGCCTGGATTGGTATTTCTCGGCAGAAAATGTGCCTAAAACTGGCTGCAGATTACCCCTGTGTAGGCTAATCCGGTTTTATGAGCTCAGTCACGCCAAATGTGCATATTATGTGGCACTTGGGGCTCCAGACATTTTTCCCCGCGCTTGCTGCATGTGTAAGTTACATAGGGTAGTGTAAGATATATACCCACATTTTTCCCATTTGTGAATTGCAGCAACTGTCGGCATATTCACCAAAAGTGAAAGAATAACCAGAACTCGGATGTGTTATTTAAACACTGCAGTCGTAACTATGGCAAATGAAACCACTCCTCAATCAAAGATAAAAGAGACAGAGTGCCCGGTCTTAAAACTCGAAACAAATTCCATTTCACCGATGGAATGCAGATTGAAAACAGCCCTTCGCCAAGAGAGGGAGTGAAATCTGCAGTCAACAGCTGAGACTGACATTGGCTAATTAACAATATGATCGACCAACTCGGGCGCCGTCCACCCCCCAAATGTACCTCAGAAATGTATTCCAAGTCGACAGTGAAGCGCCCCCCTCAGCTCATTGCTCAACATATGTTCTTGAAGCGTATGCACAGAATTTAAATTAATTCGATGGGAGCCAAGTGCATTGAGAAAGAAACCACGATGCATACATGCCAACAATTTAGAGGAGGCAAGTGGAAAACTTTTAAAAACATAACCAGGAAAATGTATTTTACCCTATTAGCTTTTACTGCATCAGAGGCCATTTCAGGCTGGAGACCTCCAAAAGTAAGCTATTTTTGGCTTCAAAAATCGGCAGTCTCCCGCATGACTCCTATTGGCATGTATGTGATTGTCATGTGGAACAACGTAACCCTGAAAACAGGAGTGAAAACAATACGCATAAAAGAATGTACCTGGGATGAAATATAAAGATTTTATGGAATTGAATCCTCAGTTATACATGCCACAGCAAGGGTCTCTGGGGTCGAGCAGAAAGCTTTGGATTTGGCGAATAATGAGGTAAGGATGGAGCAAGGGCAGTAACATGATTTAAGGTGACCTTGAACAGTGTCATGGGTCAGGCCAGTAGCCTATCAACAGTTGCAAGTTTCGCCCTGGCATATGAAATGTGAGAGACAAGCTAGTGCACAAAGCATGACCACAAGGTGTGCGCCAGGGTATAGGTCGTCTGACTGGTAGAGGCTTCGGCTATAGGTCGTCTGACTGCTGCTAGAGGCTTCGGCTATAGGTCGTCTGACTAGTAGAGGCTTCGCCTATAGGTCGTCTGACTGCTGCTAGACGCTTCGGCTATAGGTCGTCTGACCGGTAGAGGCTTCGGCTATAGGTCGCCTGACCGGTAGAGGCTTCGGCTATAGGTCGCCTGACCGGTAGAGGCTTCGGCTATAGGTCGCCTGACCGGTAGAGGCTTCGGCTATAGGTCGTCTGACCGGTAGAGGTTTCAGCTATAGGTCATCTGACCGGTAGAGGTTTCGGCTATAGGTCGTCTGACTGGTAGAGGTTTTGGGATCATGAGAAGTGCTGGGGGAGTGAACTCTTACTCAAAAGTGGCTTCTGCTTAGACAAGGGGTGGCATCTGTAAATAAAAAGTAGTGACTAGGTTCTGCTCATGTCACCAAAGAAACTACTGTATCTACTGTTTTCACACTCATTTGGTGTGGGCATCAAGTGCTCCATTGGCCCCAGTGCTAGGTTGAAGCAATATATATGCATATGTACAAGGGAACACTTGCAATCAATTAATAATAACTTCTACAACACAGATGGCAACAAATGACCCAACAAGGAACACATACGCTCATCATAGATGGACCAACTCCACACATTTCACAACAACCAGAGTTCGAGAAGAGGGCAGTATTTTACTCTACAACTTCCATACTACGGATTGTTCATACACGGGCCGGCCTGCACGTAAGGGACTGATCAATGGGCAAGCATTCACTGCATTCTGAAACCGAACGGCACATCCTTGCGGGTGGGGTCTACTTAACATATTTATTGGACCCCACGCAATCATAAACCTGATCCGCATGGAAAGGCACCAACAAAACAACATTACAGAGCACCACAACAGGTAGGACCATACCTCAAAATCCAAACTTGAAGCTTCAAACCTTTTCTATGCAAGGATGAGCATTAGTTCATTGCTGAAAACAGACACTGTGCTGCCAAAGCAAATATCATGAACAGGCCCACTGCCAGTTTTACCAAAACGAGGATCTAAATTTAGATCTGCACCACAAACACACCCTTTAATGACGGATCACGGAACACTACTCCAACCATCACAAGTTTTACACTACAAAGAATCACTTCAGGCTGGTGTGTTTCCTCTCATGCAACAAGAAGGGGAAAGTAGAAGGGAATACATGACCTTAGATATCAATTTTGACCAAAGAAAAGTCAGCAGTACACCCCGGATAAACGCCATCCAGCGAGAAAGCATGCACGCACCAAGATAGACAAATCAATTTAGTTAGCCACTTTTTAGTTAAACAAAAAATGCCAAGATTAAGGTTAGGTAGTGGGCACCACCATGGCTTCGCTAGCCCATTGCTCTTTAATTTTGGTCAATCTATTGTTACTGTGCGACTTTATCTGAAACGGCCCTTCAGCTTTCAGTGAAATTAATCCTCAAAGCACTAAGTATGTGACAGTTGTTGGTTAAAAGGTGAAAAGGGCTGCCACTTTAAAACTACAGCAGTACATTCAGGGTCAAAGACCAGCTTTAGGAGTGTCAAGCAGGGTTCCCTACGTTACCCAGCATAGTCAGCATTTTACTCTGTAGTGGACTGGGAGAAAAGTCCTGGATAAGGCCAGTGTTGCTTCTGCAAAAGATAATATTAAACCTGTCATTGGCTTTTGACACAGTCAACAAGGCCATCATCGTGACTGGCCTGTTGCAAGCACAGTTAGAGAAAGGGACCAATGATTGTATGCTTAACAGTTCAGTCAATGACTAGCACTCCCCTTTTTTGCCCACCCTCTTGTGTGGTGTACCACAGAGTTCCACGCTCATGAAACTACTCTTCAACAGATACCTCCAATGCTCGATACCGATCCATAGATGCTAAATTGGAGACATGTCGTCTGAGTCCTCAGGCATTCCTAGCTTTCAGCCAAAAGCTCATTTTCATTCTGGGATTTGCAGTTTCACATAATCAACAGATATTTTCACTGTTTGTGTACCCTTTATTTAACTGCTAAGCTTTTTTTTTTTTTTTAAATCTAAGCTGTATTGTACTTCAATCAGATTTATTTAGCTTCTTCGATCTCGAGTACGTCATGGAAGGTCATCTTCCAAATCTTTATTAGCTGAAACTGTTCTATACAGTTCTGCAAATAAACCTTCAACCAAAACATTATCTCTCCTAGAATTCTGGGTGTCAAAGTCACTACAAGTAATGTTCTCCCCAAAGGCCTTGGAGGACACTTCTCATCTTCCTTTATGTGGTGCCAACCCTTTGAATCAGAGCCTCACCAAGCCAGAAGAAACAGATACAACCACACTCACAAAATGTAAGGAAATTCACCAAAGCCTGATTAACTCTAGGTCTGTTGCAAAACATCAGTGGTAGAGCAGTGAAAAACTAACTGATAATAAATGAGATTTTCTAGGTCTGACAGAAACTTGGCTAATTGACAGTGGATCCCCAGGTATAGTTAATGCCACAACACTAGGCTACAATTAGGCAATGATGAAATTTAAATGATGTTGGTGTAACTTGTGTAATTTTTGGAATATCTTGTTATGCTCGTTATGTGAAATTCCTGAAATTAGGCCATAATGTCACGTCGCCTGATTACTCAACTGTTCATGGCAAACTTATAGCACTGGAGCATGGAAGCAATGCAAACTAAATGAACGCGAGTACTGTTATGTGCGGCAATTCTGTTTTTCACACTCTTTTTAATGCAAAATGCGTCCTTGTGTCAAAAATTGACGTAAGGATACATTTCTTGTTAAAACACTGAGCTAAATGATGGAGTCGCATTTCATACAACGTGAAATTCTGCGTAATTTAACCAAAAATGTGCATGATTACACAAAATCAAATTAAGTCATTTTCACACACCCCATTCATTGTAACCAATGCTCTAACAGAGGGGGAGCGAATGCCCTTATCTTTTCGGCAAATCCATTAGAATCACATCCTGGGATGATTTAAGTAGCGATCTAATAACCATAATGCCATCACATTCGTTTTTTGTTTTTTTTTATAGTAGTTTACCACAGTCCAAGCTTTTAAAAAAATACCACAGATATGATATTAGACTATCACACAGATATCATTAATCTATTAACAGTTTATCTGGTATCAGGAGTTACTTGCTGTGCTAATGATACTCTAGGTGCCGTCTTAGCCCTCACTGGTTTAGTCTCTACTGGTCCATCACCTCTAGGGCTGGATGGATCCTTTCTGGATCAACATATAGCTCAAATAAGAGGAAGAGAGTAAAGAAATACACTGATCATTTGACACTATTTCAGAACAAGATGAATCTTCACATGGTAACATCAGAACTAAACTGCCAACTTACAGCCTTTTTAATCACAGGCTTAAATGCCAGTGTTGATAAAAGTAACACATTCATTAGTGACACACTGCTTTGCCACATCCCTGTGAAATCTAGAAAGACATATGTAATCATTATTTTTTTTTAAACATTTAAAAAGAGCTCAACACCTAACTAAACAAGCAGAGGGAAAGTTGAGTAAATTCTACCCCGATACAGATTTACAATTTTATAAAACGAAACTAAAGAGTTACAAAACTCTATTGTTAGGTCGAATCAACATTCTTTAAAACAAAAATCAGAACATGAGAGCAGGCAACGTTCCAAAAATAATACTTAATGTTTTAAACTTTCTAATCAACCATACCTGTACACCTCTTAAAACCACTCCAACACAGGACTTCTGTATCAGCAGTTTAGCTACTTTTTTATTCAAATTTTAAAAGATTCAAGTAGGTATTTTATTGGCTTAATGGGCGTTAAAGGTCTCTCAAGGCACAGCAAACAATAAGGGTCCAGACATCTTTGGTAGTTCTCGTGGACTTCCTTTGTCACACTCAATAAACAAATACCAGAGACATTTTTAAAGGTCTAAAAAATGGATCGCCTTTGGGGCCTGTATTCGGAAATGCAGTGCTACCGCTCTTTCTTCTGGAAATAATCCTGTAGCATGGAATAAGGGCATTATTTCCCCACTTTAAAAAAAACATCTTTGAATATCTATGTTTAGTGACCCGCTCCTGCATATGGAAGGTCTATGCTTAAACAGGTGCTATTCAGATCATTGTTCGCCTGGACTTGCATCTTAAATCCTCCCTAGTTATTCTTCATGGCTGGCTGTTGGAGGTGCATTACTGGATGGCACTGAACTTTCTAAAATGTAGTCCTTACAATTTTGAACTGATGATTCTAGTAAAGAGCAAAGACACAGTAGTGAGGCCTACTCGCCCACTACTATGGGCTCTCCTCCATCTCCAGCACTGAACTCAAACACATTAGGCCTTCTGTTTGATAATGACCTATCCTTACACGCTTAGGTCAATGCTGTAGGCATTTTGGTCTATCACACGTTGCATCTGCTGAAAAGGGCATTCTGTTTTCTTCTAGACAACAAGCACTCTTTAATGGTCTCCACAAATATGTCCTCTTATCCAGACTGCTAAATAAGCCTTTATTTGAGTCTCACAGTTGAAATTTGTGTGAAACTACAAAGGTTACAAAATGAAAGGGTCTGTCTACTTTGTCATTTGAGAAAATACGATAAAAATGACATCAAGGGGGGGCCTGGCTAGCAGCCGAGCGGAATGGCCGCGTCCTGAAGCGGCTCCGCCATCCTCGCCGTTTCTCTCCGGTCATCCCGCCTGAATCAGCCTGCTCACCCCTCGATGTGAGGGGCAAGAACCTGTGGACTCCAGCGACGCCTGTTTCTTGGGGCCCCGCATCCCAATTGCGGACATCTGAGACGGCGGAGAGGCGCTCCCCGGATTGCGGCCAGAAGCAACATGGCGGCCCGCTCCTGACTCACGGCAGCAGTGAGGGAGCTGTGCGTGGCTGTACGGGAGCCCCCGGGGCCCCCCCGTGGTGGTGTGGCCTGCTGCGGACCGGCACTGTACCATCGTGCAGACAGGAGGTGAGGAGCGCGACCGATTGCTGCACCGCATCCCTCCCCCCATGACCTGCTACTGACTCTGCCTGCTGGTCACCCGAGGCCCCAGCTTGAGGCCTAGCGGAAGGTGGGATTTCCTGCCTTACTGGACCTGCTATTGTATAAACAGCACTGCTGATCCCCAGTGGGCTTTGAGGTGGGAGATTGTCCCCTGGGGTGCTGCTGGGAGCGACGTGGAGACCGGAGACAGCGCTGCTGCATCGGGTGCAGTGTTGCCCTGGTGGGGGGCAGACCAGTTCCCTCTGCATGACCCTCTGGACGCTGAATACACCGCAGAAGAGGAGGGGGGAGGCGACTGTCCAGTGGGGTGGCGCGTGCTCCACCCCCCTGAATGCCCTCTACTGTCTGATGCCGGATTGAGGCCTGGTGGCACCGGGGGTCCCTCCGAAATACTGTAACTTTCGCTGTCTTGCATCAAGGCTTCTCGGGCCCGCCCTGTTCGACTGGGGTGCTGTGGGGCGGTTGAGGGCCTGCACTATCCTGAAGCCGGAGGCTGTGTGCCCCTACGGGCGCACCCAGGGGAAAGCTACTAGTGACTGTCGGGCCCCATATCTTCATAGAATTTCCCACCTCGGCCCTCCATCGCGCACTCTCTCCGTTGTTGGTTGGGCCTCAGGCAGATCCAGAATCGGACTACATTGATTGGCGAATCGGGAAAACCGACAGGCCGCCAGGGAGAGGCGCTGTGATTCTCCCTTCCCTGGGCAGGCGGCGGCGAGTACCAGCGCTGGTTCCACGGGATCAGAGGTCACATCCAGCGAGGGCCAGCGGCAAGACTTCCAGGGCCCAGGCCCAAAAGACACTTGCCAAATTTGCCTGGGGGAAGACGAGTGATGATTCCGACCAGGCCGCCGGGGGTGGGTCGCATGACCCTCCCCCTAAATCTTCTCCGTCTGCCCCTACCCTCCAAGACGTCATGGAGGCCACCGCCAGGGTCCGGACGTCCCTGGAGACCCGAATCGACAGCGTCAACATAGAGGTCTCCCTCATCAGAGCGGACCTCACCAAAATGGATGCCAGAGTAAAAGAAGTGGAAGACACAACGGCACTTT
Source organism: Triturus cristatus (assembly GCF_964204655.1). NCBI lineage: Eukaryota > Metazoa > Chordata > Amphibia > Caudata > Salamandridae > Triturus > Triturus cristatus. The sequence continues at coordinate 244,327,550 of NC_140592.1, read as the reverse complement.
TGGCGTCTGACTCGGAAATCCTTAAAAAACAAGTAGCCCAGCTCCAAGACCAGCAGGTGAAAATGGAGGTGCTCCTGGACGACTACGAAGGGAGAGCGCGCAGGAATAACGTCCGCATTCCTGGGGTCCCTGAGCGGGCGGAGGGGCCCGCGACGCACCTATTTGTGGAGGACCTGATGGTGCGGAGGCCTGTTATTTCTCCATTGAACGTGCCCATCGGGTCCCGGGGTGGGCGGCCCAAGCCCGGGGCTCACCCGCGACCAATTATTGCAAGAGTCTTCAAATTTCGAGACCGGGATGTGATCCTTCAGACGGCCTGTGCCAAACCGCCCCTACAAATAGAGAATAGTGTAATCTCATTCTTCCCAGACTTCACGACCAAAGTGCAGGCTCAGCGCCGCAGCTTCCTAGCGGTTAAGAAGGCCCTACGAGAAAAGGAGATTAAGTACTCTATGCTCTTCCCCGCCAAGCTCCGGGTCGAATCGGAGGGTGAGACCTGGTTCTTTTCATCCCCAGAGGACACTTGGGACTGGCTGGAGGGATGGCGCAGGGTGGGGAATCGGGACAATGGCAGGGAAGACCGGGCCAGAAACGACCCGCCGAACACTGGAGCTGAACACCGTACAGGCCCGACTAGCGGTGAGAACTCTTCGGACCCGAAGGGGTGAGAGGGTAGATGACAAGACACTGCTCCTGGTTGTGGTTTGCAAGACATTTGGGACACTTGAACGTAAGTGGCGCTATGATGGTGTGGGCGGCTCTGTACCTGCGGCCCCTGGTTGACCTATCATGGGGAGTTTGTCATGTTGTAACTTCAGCGGTACTTACAGGAATTTTGAAATACGCTCCAACGGAGTTCGCTGGGGGATCCACGGGGATGTTTCTGAATGTGGTGCAATATGTCTCCATCCTTCAATCACGGCGAGGATGGGAAGGTTGTACACCAGGCACCCGAAATGAGAGGGAGGGCGACAGGCACTCTGCCTTGTTGGGGGGTGGGTAGTTTGAAATCCACTGGCAGGGGGGCAGGGCGGGGGGAAGGGGGAAAGTTTGGATTTAGAGTTGAAGTTTTTGTTATTGTTTATTGTCATGCTGCAATGGAACTCCTACATGGTTTGGTAAGTGGTGACCGACTGACAATGTTGTCATTTAGAAGCTCTACAGGTTTTCGATCCCCCACAGTGGGTACCTGGCCTCACTGGGCCACTTATCCTTGTGCCTCTTTTGTAACGCCTGTACTCAACCATGCCTACTGTTACTGATATTAAGCTGTCCGCCTTGACGTGGAATGTCAATGGCCTAGGAGATAAAATAAAGAGGGGTGTTGTGTCGCAATATCTCAAGAGGCACGCACCGGATGTGGTCCTGTTGCAAGAAACCCATCTCATAGGTAATAGTTACATGGCTCTCAGCAGGTGGGGTTATAGGTTACTGGTGCACGCAGGATTGACCTCTGGCTCCAGGGGGGCTGGTATTCTAGTTCGCAAAGGCCTAGCTCTTACATCCACACGCACATGGGCAGACCCACAGGGTAGGTTTGTGGTTTTGGAGGCCACCTGGGAAGGGAAAGTATTGAATGTCATATCGGTGTACCTCCCCCCTGCACTTGGAAAAGAAGTGCTTGGCGACTTAGGTGCTTTATTGTTGGACTTGCCGGTTGGCACCTTGATAATGGGTGGTGACTTTAACTTGACAATGGTCGATAGAGTAGATAGGCACCCCCAACGGCAGGCTACAAGACCCAACACCCTCATGGCGGAATTCACTCAGGCCATGGGACTCACAGATATATGGCGCTCATTACAACCGCAGTTGACGTAGTATACCCACTATTCCCACGCACACAGGAGCATGTCCCGGATAGACTACTTCCTTACACATCTGACAGACGTGGGCCACTTTCAAAATCCCCGTGGGCTTCTGCGAGGAATCTCAGACCACTCTCCGGTGTTGGTCGAGCTTACCTTCCATCGCCCTAAGCACCGTAGCTCCATAGTAATACACCCATGGCTACTTAAGATACCCACCATCAGGGAACAACTTACTGAACAGACTGATCACTACTTTGCGGAAAACCTTGGATCGGTGGAATCCGCCCAGACAATTTGGGAGCCTATAAAGCAGTGTTGAAAGGCCACGCGCTGGCGTTGCAGATGGGCCACATCCGGCGCCATAACGAGCATATACTTGAAATCGAGAGTGAATTGCAACAACTGGAGTCACTCCATAATTCATCGCCCAGTGATGACACAGCGCACCGCCTTACCACTAAACATCTCGAGTACTCAGCCCTGATGCGAGAAAAGGCGAGGGCACGACTGCTGTCCACAGCCCACAGAGTGGGATGGGGAGAGGGCGGGCAAGAGGCTGGCCTGACTCGAACGTCGTGAACATGAACATAGGTGGGTGCCCGAACTATCCACCACCGCGGGCGGGAAAATATCTGACCCGCAAGAAATTGCGGATATGTTTGCAGACCATTTGGAGAAGGTCTACACGCCCTCCACCACATACAAGTCGGAAGACTCCCGGCAACTGCTTGCGGATCGTAGTCTGCCCTCCCTGTCGGATACAGACAGGGTCGGCTTGGATGCTGATTTTACTAATGAGGAACTCTGCAAGGCTATATATAGTGTCCAGTCAGGGAAAGTGATGGACCGAACGGCATCCCAATAGAGTTTCTTAAATCCATGGCAATGAAAATAGCTCCCCACCTTAACTTCATGTACTCGGAGAGCCTGGAAAAAGGCGTCCTGCCACCAGATCAGAGACTGGCGTCTATAGTGGTCATACGTAAACCTGGGAAAGCCGCAGACTGCTGTGGATCATATAGACCAATCTCATTAATAAACGCAGAGGCTAAGGTTCTAGCGAAATTACTGGCCTCCCGCCTGACTGCTGTGTTGCCGTCCCTGGTCCATGCGGACCAGTCAGGATTCGTCACTGGTCGCAACACAGCATTAAATATTCGCAGGGTACACAACGTACTCGCGAGGCAACCCTATTTGGAGGAAGACACAGTAATCATGTCTCTAGACGCCTCCATGGCCTTTGACTCAATAGAATGGCCATACCTTTTTGAAGTGCTTGCACGCTTTAGATTTGTCCCAAAGTTCTTAGCCTGGGTTCGATTGCTGTACACTGATCTGCAGGGACAGGTGCGGGTTAACAACCATACCTCGAGGGTATTTAAGCTACGCAGGGGAACTAGGCAGGGCTGCCCCCTATACCCTCTGCTGTTCGCGCTAGTCCTTGAGCCACTGGCGGCATGGGTAAGACGTGATGTCACCATACGCGGGCTAAAATGAGACGAGGACACAGAAGATAAAATATCACTCTATGCTCATGATATTCTGGTATACTTAGCTTCCCCGTACGCATCGATTCACAACTTACTTAATGTTTTTATTAATTTCGGGAAATACTCCGGCTACGCCATTAATTGGGCAAAATCTGTACTTTACGTTCTCCATGGCCCCACACCCCGCCTACCGAGAGGCTGTGATGTAGCAGTGGCGCGGGAGGGCTTCACCTACTTGGGGATCTTCATCACCCCTGATCCCAAACTCTTCTATATTAACAATCTTGCTGCCCCCCTGCAGAGGCTTAAAGAAGATGTCAGACATTGGAGGTCACTGCCGCTGTCCCTGTTGGGACGTGCGGCCCTGTTTAAAATGTTGGCCTTGCCTAGATTCCTCTATGCACTCCAAAACAGCCCATATCCTCTTTCAGACTCCTATTTCGTGGGCATTGAAGCGGAGGTACGTACGCTGTTGTGGGATGGGGGGACGCCTCGTATCGCTATAGGGAAATTGACGAAGAGATGGTACGATGGAGGCATCGCACTCCCAGATCTTCGCCTCTATTATTGGGCATCACAATTGGTGGCGACCAACCACTGGCTGTATGGTCCCCCATCGAACCCAGCATATCACCTGGAGAGATATCAGACTGGACGGGAGGGATACTTAGGTGGCCTATACAGCAAACCCCGTAAAGGGAGGTACCTCGGTCCCATGGCTCATACGATCTCCATCTGGCAGATAGCTAATAAACGACTGGGTTGGTTAGGGAAATTAACGAAAGCTACACCTCTATGGTCTTCTCAACAACTGGGATTATTGTGCTATCAAGCAGGGTTCGATAAATGGGACACGATAGGGATCTCCACGGTTGGAGACCTGCTTAAAAAATACTCTAGTTTAAAGACCTACAAGTGAAATACGAATTGGCGCCCAGCGAAATTTTCCGATACCTACAAATCTGACACGCACTCCACACAGCCCTTACAGACATGTCAAGTGTCCCTGACTCGTCCCCCCTGGAAGACCAACTTCTATCTGAACCCCTCCTTGCCAAAGCCATCTCCCTTACATATTGCAAATTAAGCAATAACCTGTCGGACCCCTTCCTTATTCTTAGAGACAGATGGCAATCAGACATAGGGCAACTTGACGATGAGGACTGTCAGACAGCTCTGATGTCCCCCAGGGACGCGGCTATCAACCAACGCTTTAAACTGATCCAGTTGAAGATCCTACATAGGACGTACCTCACAGGGGTGACATTGGCCAAGATATTGACTCGACAGGATGCGGTTTGCCTTCGTGGCTGTAAATTCTGTGGGACTGCCCCTACGTACGATACATCTGGGAGCGGGCCACTGGCAAGATGCAAGACGCTCTGGGAAAATCAATTGTGTTGAAACCCCCATTAGGACTCTTGAACATTTGGGAGCCGACTGACCTTACGGACATTGAACAACAATTCACCACCCTGGGATACACCCTAGTCAAAAGAGCCATAGTCATGAAAAGGGGGGCCCCAGACAAGCCGTTGCTGATTGGTTGGGTGGCTGAAATGGACAAATGTATGGTAGCTGAAAAAGAGGTCTACAAAACCAGAGGATGCCCTAAGAAGTGGAATAAGAAGTGGGGGGCCTGGAATGCCTACCGGGGAGAAATATGTACTTCACCAACTGTTGAACTCGAAATGACACGACAGAGTCCTGTAGTTGCGATACCTGGTTGTAATGTTGTATCTTCAGAGATATTTTCCTTTACATGGCGAACGGTATATCACAATATATGTACATGACAAATGTTTTATTAATAAAATTTTAATTAAAAAAAAAGAAATGACAGCAAGGACGCTTCATTAGCAACTGGAGACCAGAGAATTGAATTCAAATGCCGGTCTCTTGTACACAGGGCCGTTCTTCTCCTGAAAATCCTTGCTCAAATTTTTTATTTTTTACTCCTTAGACTCCTCTTCCTTTGCTTCAATCAGAGAAACTTTCAATCCTGCACGGTCATACAATAAAATCTAGTAGAAAACGTGGTACTTAGGAGCCAAATTATGGAACCAACTGCTGCTACATTTAAGAAAGATCCCCCAGTTCTGTACACCTAGAAAGGCGCTCAAGACTTCTCTTTCCTTCTAATCAGCACTCTCTCAGGCCTGTGTTTGATGATTCTTCAGGGCCAAAGAGTCTTTTGATGTCAACATGGTGCATCAGATTTCAAATCAAATATAATAATTTTAACAATGGACGCATGGGCTTAAAAATCCAAATCTGCAAAATGGCATTTGCTACAAAGCTAGACTGGCTCAAGGTGTCACATATCACATTGGGGTACTTTGCAACTCTTACAATTATATATATATGCAGCTTCAATATCTATTATGACATGGACACCACAGTCCGACCCCAGCAGATAAAGCCCTCTCCACATTTGATGCGTTTATGGAGTGCCTCCAAGAAGTAATCTTTTGGAAGTGTTAAAGGGTCGGAAGCTACATCATAATTAAAATGATTCATAATCAGATCAGTAGTGCATGTATCAGTCTAGAAAGGAAGCCACATCTCTCTTACATCTGTGCCATCAAAACTGACATGTACCTTAAGAAAGCCATTACAAAATGGGTACGACTGAATTACAATGTCCGCCCAAAATTGACATGAAAAAGGTTATTCAAATCCTCCCAAGAAGTCAGCAAAATGTCATGAGTCTTGCACTTCACAGACGAGTAGCACAAGTCTTACCCTTTAGGGGGAGATGTTTAAAGAAAAGTACAAAGCTGGCAAATTTGTTTTTCCACCTGACTTATAGGATTTTGATCCAATATTTAGGAGTCATTTAAATCAGAAACCAGGTTCATTGTGTAGGAATAGTGGTGAATTACTGTAAAAAAAGCTAAATAATTTGTATCTTGTTTCCAATTTTCTTCAAAATGATTTTATTAAGACAACTTCAATAGGAATGTAATCAAATTTTGCTCATAAAGCAGCATCCACTTCATTCCGTGCCAGTTCTCATCATGCTCAATCAATTTTCCACTGTCATAAGAGGTCCCATTCAAAATTTTAAAAAACATTTCTTTACAGAACCATCGGGCAGATGGATCAAAGGATTTTTCCCTTCTGTGTCAATGGGAAAATGTGTTCGTACTATGGGCCCAGACGTTTTGTGGGCACGGTGGACTGCTCCCTTGCCAACCCCGGAGGCAAATACTCACTAGGCAAATAACATAGGTCGACAGCAGTGCTCTCATCTTTTTTTATATCTAGATGTCAGATAGTTGAAGAAACTTCCATTGGAGCTTACTGGCTAGCATGTTCTTGTTTAATTGAAAAACTATTTCAAATGAAACCTCATCACATCAGTGAAATCCAGGCTCTCCATAGCATTTCTGTGCACGATAAAGCAGTCCTCCAGAGAATCCTAATCTCTTATAGCTACATTTTTATATACCAGAAAAAATTAACAATATCTACTTACATCAACTTTCTTATAATTGTCAGAACCTGGTCAATTATTGTGTGACAATTAAAGGTACGAAACAATGTACATTTTTAAATAAAATTAGTCAGTAATACCACCAGCCGTGGCCGCTGCAGGTAAGAGCGTTGGGGCCAGGTGAGGGGGGATATCGAGAGACGACCACGAGAGAAAATTAAATAAATCATTAATTTTCCCTCGTGGACGTCTCTCGAAATCCCCCCTCACCTGGCCCCACCGGCCTTACTTGCAGCGGCCGCGGCTGAATACCACAAATAAGAAACATCAAACACCCCTTTCCATCTCATGATTATAACAATCGTGCCATCAGCCCTTGGTGACTACAAGCAAAAGCACAGAACCTACTTATGACATCCTATAAAAACTCATCCAATGTGGCATTGATGAAAGCTGCGAGGACGACACTTGAAGGAAGCCTCTGCACCAGGGTATCAGTGGAACTAAAAACTCTTCCTTTTCGGGATAATTATTTAAGCTAAACCCATCCCACTTTAATGGGACGCTAAATATTTATTCAACTAATCTTACGACTGAACATTTTCCATGCTTGCCATTGATATAACCCGTCTTCATTTATGTTCGGTTTCTATTGGTTTATCACTATTAAACCTGGATTATGTTTCAGGGCATTCAATTTCCTCCATTTACAAGTTAGAACAGGTCAACTTAATCCTTTCCTATTCTTCCAAGGAATACACCACAAAACGGTTAAGCCTTGTATCAGACTCTGAATCTTTTTACATCGTAACTATTTCTGTGGCCTTTTTCCGCCTTTCAAATACACTTTTCAGGTCTGGCTTACCTTCAGCTTTAGCTGCCTATTTCGCATTGGGCCATCAAACAATTCTTGTACATAAAAATGCATATATCTATACATGCATAGATGGACTTTAAGTCAAACCTCTTCATCCACTGATCTGTTCAACAGTCATTCATATTTCCCTTACACCTGCCTCAGTGTAGATCGAGGGGCACTGAACCAGCCCACTTCAGCCATTGGCTCTCGTGCACCCATGGCTCTCATGCTTACAAAGATGTGGGCTTCAGTGCCAGGTTAGTGAGCCAATAACATACTTTGCTTATGGTTTTTGTTTAAAGAATGTGTTTAGGTTACAGTAATTTGAAGCCAATAGTACTTTTTTTTGCTTCAACAATTGCAAGCGTATGACCACCACGTTTTGGCGGTTGTGTGTTTTCATTTTTTTCTTCTTCTCATTTTTGTAGCATATGCTTACAATACATAATAATTTAAGCATGCCGGTTATACAATCCAGACCTATTATTTATGTGCAGTGGCTAAAACGCACCAAATCTTTGTCATGTAAATTGATCAGAGACTTGCATGATGAGAACACCGCTGTCTTCAGCATGCTTTATACGGCCCGTCACGTGAAACTGAATACCGTGCTAGTCTATAATTACAACGGTAATGCATATTTAGCTTGCCTAAGAGCACTCTCAGTCCTTTTCCCTACTTTGTATATTTAAGAAGCATCAATTTACAGCGCCGCATTGTGATTATTTACACCACAAGTGCTGACCAGGTGCTTGTAGAGAATAAACCTCATCACTGAAATGAAATGAAATGAAATACCAGTATTTGTAAAGCGCACAGCTAGCTCCGAAGTGGTGTCCCGCCGCTGGGGGCCCTCGGGAAGATTAAGCAAGCTATTGCCCAGAGTCACATGGTGCTGGGCTAACCTGCCGCCGGCTCCTTGGATCGAACCGTGAACCCCGTAGTCCAGAGTCAGGCACCCTGGCCGCTACGCCACACCTCTTCCGCACTGACCTACCCATGGGTTCCCTGTTGTTCTGCTCTTTACTTCCTAGTCTGTCCAATTTTGCATCAGCAAAGTTTAAAGCACCCAAGTTTAACCACTGCTGATAACGTTCACCAGCACTGGACTCAATGCCATTTGTCTTCTGCAGCAGACAGAAGCAGGGCCCAGAACTTTGCCCCTTTGAAGCAACAGGTGTTAGTTTTTTTATGGTGTTCAGTTGCAAAGTTAGAATTTCACACGCTTCGTACTATAGGCTAAATATTAACTGCACTCACACTACTGAAGAAGCAACTTAAACATGCATTGGCAAAGACAGTAGTGCTGGGTGTATGGTGCGAATGCATAGGTTAGCACGTTACAGCAAGACACAGAAGGAAGCCAGCAGCCAGAAAAGGTGGTAGTGGTGAAGTAGTCCTTCATGCAATTTAATAAAAAGCACTCAAGTGAAGATGGAAGGATACACCCAAACAGCCAATTGCATTAAGAGAGAAATGACTACTCCACTGTGCCGAGCCAAGACATGAATGACAAAGTCTCAAGCCAATAACTGAAAGAGGCTGATCAATAAAAGCCAATGTTGAAAGGGGTGGACACTAAGCTCACTCTATATTCTTGTTAGCAATAGGTATGTTTCACGGCTGACCTGTTAGAACCCAGACCAGTAAGAGACTCCGGTGAGAGGCAGAATCTTCAAGACCAGGGTGTAAAGGCACCCTAAGCTAACGTGCCCATTGAGTCATACTAATGGCAACGCAGAGTATTACAAATCCCTGTTAATATATAAAAAAAAAAATAACATGATATCTTGTGTTTTTCGTGCAGGAACACAAACATCTTCCGAACACCTGGTCCAATATACTGAACACCCAAGAAGGGATGCAACATTTTACGGTCTATTCAAAATGATATAAAGGAATCAAAAACCACAACATCTCTGTAGTACCCTTGAAACGAACAGCTATGCACACTTACAAACTTTGCCAACTTAATTGCAATAAGAATTAACACCTAAAATGAGGAAGCATGGTGCAGTGTGAGGTTTAAATATTTCCTTTTCTTATTACAACAAAATCGAAATTACAATTTAACCACAGTGCTTTTCAGAAGACTACTGATATTCTGTTCTCAGGTGGGAGTAAAACATTTTAAAGGGACGAAACGGTTTCAAATCTCAATGGAGATTAAACTGGATATTTAATAATTAACCAACGGCCATAAAAATAAGCAGAATAAACTCCCAATGCATTCTCGAGGAAAGCTGTTCAACTCCCCTCCTGAGGACGCCACATCTAGTGGCAGAACGGGATGTGTGTATGCTCAGCAACGGCTGCACAGATTTCAACTGAAATGCGGCGCTATGGTACACATTTCAAGTGATTTCGCCTCAGGATAAATGTGCCTTTCCTGAGTCTTAAAATAAAATGCCAACAGCCTGTGACCGACAAACCCTTACTTTACAATCCACCTGCCAGACCGGAAAGGAAGGAAGTGAGCTGTTCGGATTAAAACAGAGGCATATTACACTATAGTGTTGCAAACCTTTGTTGCTGGAGCCAATGCTTAACTTGTAAAAGAATGAGTCTGCTCTACTCTGCTCAGAAGCCCGCGGCTTGTGCAACTGAATGTAGACTCGCCGTAGCCCTAAATTCACTGCCATCCCTCCCTGCCATTTATCCCACTCTTGCAGGTTCCCGCTTTCCTCCTTTGTGGCACTGCTTATGTATTTCTATTCCTGTGTCTTCTGTTTTGTGTGTTTTTAGATTTATTGGTTGTACGTGTCCATTGGCGCATATGTAAAGCATGTTAGAAGTTTTGACCTTTTGTAAGAGGTTGACATGTTTCACCGACTACCACATTTATGGGGGCAGTTTCTGGAGGACCAGAAAACCATAGTCATAGATAATGGTGTCTCGTGTACTAGAATTATTCCACCTGTCGTTTCCCCTTGCAAGGAAAAACATAAAAACATTTAGTTTATTATTGTCCATTAGTTTACACCCTTAAGTTACTCAAAATACATTTTCAATGTTGTATTACCGGTGTCATACAGGGTAATCAACCTGTAATTCCTTTGCTATTTGTATGGGGCTTAGACTAAGAGCGATGTGCCTCTTGCAGGTCTGCTCATATCCAGACCCAAGGTTCAACGTGAAGATCGCCTGCATTGACAGGGGTATTTTTCAAACCCATTTCAACTATTTAGGGACACACAGCAGGGACAACCCCAATGCCTGTTACTATTTGCCCTCAGTATATTTGCTTCACATATTTGACAATCCAAGTCTAAAAATGGCATGCACTTTGGTTCAGAAGAATAAAAAATTGCACTCTATGCTAACAATGTGCCCCTAACTCCCAGGGGCCCTGAAACAGCGGCTTGACATTTTTTTAACAGATGTGGTGTCAACTCCTAGGGGCCCTGAAACAGTGGCTTGACAACAGATGTGGTGTCAAGGACTGGTTGCTGCAAGGACAAGTCCCCTTCTTAGTTGCCCACAGAAAGGATAACTCTTGCCAGCAGCCATAGTACCACCTTGCACAGAATAATATTCATTGAAGGCGACATGTATCTCCTTGGGAGAGTGAACTAGAAGGTAAAAAAACCTCCTTGCCAATCTTGTAACTCTTGATTAGAGATTAAGATTATTTCTGAAGTTATTAGGAAGGCACCAACATCACCCTGGCAACTGGGAAAAGAGCCTGACATAATCTATAGCAGCAGAATCAAGTAGAAGTTGCAAGAAGCAAAAACCGGGTGGGGTGGTGTGAGGGGGGGGGGGAGGAATAGCAGCAAAGGGGCAAAGAACAAGAAGAAACTAATGTGTTGTGCCTCATCTTTCTCTGGTGACTGCCTCCTTTATATATAGTTCAACAGTAACTACCACCAAAGGGTAAAACTCTATTTCATCTTGGACTGAGAATGTCGGATAACATTCGATCAACAGGCCCGCATCTCAGAAGCAGCAGTTTATAAGACTTGTCTAGGACCGTTCCCTGGGAATTTAGGCATTTATTTTGCTAACAAAGAAGCCCAAGTTCGACATCCTTCTCCCAGCCCTAAATTCTACAATCCCGCCTCCGTCCTTAATGTCTGGCGCTCCAATCAGCTTGAACTCCCTCTCTGGGTGCCATGGGGATGGAGACAACAAAGACAACAGAACACACCAAGTGACATAGAGCCGAACCATGCGCTGGACTCGGTGTCCACCAACACGCTCTTGGGTAGCATGTCAAACGCTTTTCCTCCTCTTAATGAATTTAGTCTCTGATAAGCTCTTCTGCTCTTGTCACTGCTCTCACCAAATGCAACATGGGGTCACATAAACAATGCCATGCCCTAATCATATTCAACTAAAATGTTCATCCCATCTATATTCCACAAGTTCTCTTGAAATAATTGTCTTTGAGGACTCTTAACTATGTCACCATCATTTTAGAACTTGGATGTATAATTATTACATTAGTTGGCATTTTTATGGAATGCCTCGAAAAATACTTCAAGGAGAACGTTCAACACCGCAAATAAGAGGGATACCTTTGGTGTTCCAAGTTATTTTGATTTCAAGACTCTGGCAGGAAAAATTATCTATAGTGCTCCCTAGAATATGGTTGAGCCCATTTTGGTTTTTAGGGACCAGGATGAGACCCGATGATGAAGAATGACACCAGTAGGGTGTTTGAGGGTCTGCCTAACTAACAACGCAATGTGATGTCCTGATTACGGGTACAGTTTCACAGTACATATAAGGGATCTTTCATGATCTGCAGGGGGATCAATTAGCACATATAGGCTATCCTTTTGTGGTTTCCTAGATCCTTGTATCCCACCACCTCCATCTCCTCAGATTAAGTTGAACATATGTGTCTCACTTGCCGCACTCTCTTCCATCTTCCTGAATTCTGTGGTCTTAAGTAGCTTATTAGCATAAATGGATGTCACGTCATCATCCTGCCACATCACATTAGGCCTGCATGGTGTCTTGTGTCCTGTAACTTGCTCAGGTTTCACCGGGGGGTCAAAAACGTTCAAACCTTTTGACCTATAAATAAACCAACATGGGCCAACCACTGCCCAGAAGTGTGTCTTCACTCAAGCATGAACCCATTTCGAGACCTTTACCTGTCCATTGGAAGCTTGTTCTCCAAGTACCTGGTCAAACCATGACGGTGTTTCTTCTAGAGTCTCACAGTCAGAGCATGGCTCCGTCTGCCTGATTATATCCCTTCAATTATCCTGCTACTGAAGTGGTCACATTCTCCCTCATAGGACAGGTCCACTCACACTCCAAAAAGAGCACATCAAATAATTCGGAACGGTGTAAGTGAGCTGAGAAAACAAAGGCAGGACATATATGTGTAAACGACTTGATCCAAATGAAAAGTCGATGGGGGGGTATGACAAAAACAGCATAAATAAGCATCAGTATTGTAGGTTCTCTGTCCAGACATCATTCTTCAAGCTGTGCTAGTACATAGATTGGATTCACCACTTATGCATCAGCTGAACCTCCACGAGTGCATAATATTCGACTCCACGAATAATAGCAACAAATGTTCTGCGCTACTGCGAAAGGTACCGTCTGTATGGAGCTCATTACCATGTTTCACAACACTGAATTCAAGCCACAGTGAGAGAGGGAGAGGGTGCTTGTAAATTTGGAGCAGGCAGAAATGAGAATGCTGGGTGCAAACATATAGCGAAAAAGGCAATCATGCAATTCAAGGGACCAAAATCTTGTTGTACAAATATTAATGAGAATTGATGAATAGTTCAACAAACCGACGTGCTTTTTAGTGCCACCAAAGTCTGATCAACATTGAAGAAGTGTTTATTCTCTCTTGTTGGGCAAGGCCCTCCTCTGGTCTACTCACACCCTTGTACTGGCAAACAGGCAACCAGGATCTAAAAACCCAGCCTCAACTGAGAGCTCACTAGTGCCTTCAAAATCCATAATCATGCACACTGTATGTAGTTTAAAGATTTTAGATGGTGGCCAATTTAAATACCTACCCTACCCAAACGTCAAAAGTCCACTTCTACCGTCTGCTTCCAATTTATAGTTCACAACCGAAAACTAAGAGATACTGTTTTTCAACTAATACAGGATGAAAGAAGTAAGTACCTGATACAGACCACCTTGTTTTTGAGCAAAGTCGAACAGTTTCCACTTTAAAAACAATATTTGCTATCTGGTTTGAAAACCTGTTAGCCACTAGGCAACAAAACTAGAAAGTGATACTGCTCTCTCAGGAGCCAAAATATACACTATATGCATCATTGCATGTGTCACTTAAATCCAGATTTGGTCAGAAACATTTGTTTCGGCCCTGAAAACAGGATTACCAGATAGATCAAGAAACACACAATAAGGTGATGGGAGGTAGCTTGCAATAAGTCTAACCACTGGCAACAAAAATAGCTCGGATAGCGCTCCAATCCAACGTTCTTTTGCTCACCATGCCAACTCAGTATGGACCCAGCCATGTGTAAATCAGTCTTGACCCTGCTCCTCATGGGAGCAGTCCAGACCGAACTGCCATGCCAGGTCCTCCCTGGACCAGAAAAAAGCACCCTAGGACCAATTTCTGGTATCACCCCCTCATCAGCCAGGCTAGCCTGAATCCAGTGATACAGTGAGCCTGGGACCCCCGTCTGGGCATACCTGGTGCACTTAGGGAGAGAAAGCAAAAGACACAATGATGGACGGAAAGTGGAACAAATCAAACATTCACCCCCAGTCAAGAGATATGGGTTAAATCCATCATTCTTCTGCTCACCATGCCACCCCAGTTTAGACCCAGCTATATGCAAATCAGTCTTGACCCTGCTCCTCGTGGGAACAGTCCAGCCCAAACTGCTTTTATACTTCATTGAATACTTTTGAGTGAAGAGGCATATATAGGAGGATACGTCCTAGGGATGTGGTAAAAAAACAGTGCAACTTGGTGCGCAAACAGTTTTTTGCTGCTTTTCTCTAGTCCACAGGCCAACACTGATAACAGTGCTTTAATATAGCACAAGGTAATTTCTGCACCTTGCAATATCAGTAATTCGAGGTAGGTTATTACCACATGTTTTCCCCCAAAGGCACAGTGATGAGGACCTTTGTGTAAATATATGATTTAAACCTCCGCAAAAACCAATAAACACTATCATGATTAGGAACTATTTCCATCTCTCTCCATGCGGCAGAATACATACTCCGAGTAGCAAAAAGAATAGTTCCAGCCAACAAACAAATCGATTTTGGGTGTTATTTTACTCAGGGACATGCGTGGGCATTTTGAGAACAATCCACTCAGTGGTGTTAATGTCACAGAAAGGTTAGTGAGGCAGATTTCAAGTTGGCTGGATGGGAAATGGTGAACTCAAAGGTCTAATCCGATAAGTGAAGCGAAAGGACAAGAAGTTCTATTTCTGTTTACTAAATTTCCTAGTAAAAAGAACCAGTTATTCATCCACAGAGCATGCAACTCACGGACAAAGCAATGGTCAGAAATTCATGAAACTATTCTAGATGTACATGGTTTGGCCTTATCTTTTAAATATGTTGTGCACGTCTGTACATTTTTTTCCCTTGGATTGAAAAAGCACAGAAATATTTTTGCAAGAAGAGCATGAAGCTGAAAAGCGGCCTTAAACTCCATTGCTTTATTGTAAAAATGCTAATGCTCATGTATGCTTTAAACATGAAGTGATACATTTTCTTACTGAACTGTAATATTTGTAACCTGCAGATCAGTAAAATCCTAGTATACCTGCTTAGCTATACACATTTCTAAAGCACCAAATCAATTGTATTGAGGGCCCGATTATGATGTTGGTCAGAGTTGCCTCTGACCGACATCTCTGCGGTTTCGAAACTCGGCGACCTCTGGTCAGCGGCTCGAAACCGCAATTACAATGCGATCGCACATGGTGCAGACGCAAATTTCCATTTCCCTATGGGAGCTTGTGCGGAGGTCGGAAACCGGCCGCATCACAAGCTCTCATAGAGAAACGGGATATACTGTAAATCCCTGCACTGTGTGGCAGGCACCTCATGGTGCCTGCCACACGGTGCAATGATTTTCAGGGGACACCACAGGTGCCCCCCAGGCGATCAACCAGAGGCTGCAAAGGGAAGGGGGCCCTGCTAGGGGCCCCCAAAGTCACTTACCGACAGGTTGTCAAAAAGCCCGACATGGAAAGCCTGTCTGAAACGGACATCATAATCCCGACGGGGGAAGCTTCGTCTGTTCGGAATTATGTGCGGCTTAGGGGCTCCTTGAGCCCGTCGGAAGCCAGTCGGTATGACTGGCCGGTTTAAACTCTGACCACCTTCTCTGTAATAAGGCATTTGGAGTTTAAACCATGGATGTCGGTCGGAAAGCCTCCGACATATGGTCCAAATGAGGCCCTTTGTGTTTAATTACACGTGGTCTGTACTATGTAGTAGTCACAGACTCATAATTGGGATTGGCATCACAAAGCAATAATATTAGAAAATAGTGAAGCCAGTGCTTGTTTGTGCCTTCAGTGTCTGGTCTTATTCTTTCTTGACAGCACCTGCTCATCATTTAGCATCAGTTTGTTACCGTATTGTTCATGTGCTCTCACTTTCATTCACTTGCAGTGCAAAAAAAAAAACAGTATAGAAAGGATCACTGAATGTATAGATTTAGGAGTGTAAGTTGCCACTGATTGAGGCCGTAAGCTCTAGTCCACTGCAATTTTTCCATTAAACGTGAGTTAGATTTTATACATTATCCTGAGTGTTGCATTTTCTTTTACACCCTGTAAATGTTAATGCCCAACACGGTCTTGTCCTACAACTCCACCTCATCGACTCTCAAAATATGGATGGCAGCTATGCTTGTGTTTCGTGTGTTGGACTAAGACATCTGCAACTACTACGCTGATTACAATGAAACCAGCATCGGGTAACAGTGAACTCCACTAACTGTTTTGATTACAGCACTGAGGCGTGTAATTTAACCATACCATTTGTAGGGTGCACTTCGGATGATAGAAATCTGCTAACGCCAGAGGCACAAAAACGAATACTTCAGGCAGGAATCTCTGAAGCTGATAGCCTGACCCAAGAGCTATTCCCTATCTTAAAGGAGTTGGGATTCCCTAGCTTGCTGTCCAACCTCTGAGTGCCTTCAAACCACCTTTTTACAGAATTCATTCCTTGTTCAACCAACTTGCTACCTTAAGATAGAAGATTTCATGCACTGTCCAACAACTGAAGGATCCTCACTGACCAGGACCTGCTTGTTCTTCCCCTTTTCTTGAGTTCACTCCAGTCACTTACTGTGACATAAGGAAACTTCTGAGGTCCTTCAAAAAAACCCACTTTATCATGGGATTTCTGTAATGTTAAAGTGGTTACCTTGGCATCACGGAACAGTTGTCTCCTACGACTAAGCTAACACTCTCCCTCTCTAGCAAATCAAGCCCTCAGTCATGCCATAATCACTCATATTCTCAAGAAATCTTTGGCGGACCCGGACATCATTATCGAATGCTGTCCTAACTCAGGTCTACCCTGTGCTGCAAAGGCCCTTGAAACAAGTATCAATCATCAACTTTACTCAATTTTGGAATCCAAACATTTTCTCAGTGACTTTGAATGTGGTTCAGGCCCAGAGCGCCCACTGTTCAATTATCTTAGAAGACCTCAGGGCTGCACTTGACACCATTGAGTGCTCCTCAACAGCCTGTCATGCACAGCAGGGATCAGAGACAATTCATGAATTTGGTTTATCTGTTTTCTACAACAACCAGATTAAATTGGGACCATTCCTCTCCATATCGGTCAACATTATATGCAGGGTACTCCCCACCCAAGGCTCAGCATTCTCAGCGAGTCTATACAACGTCTATATCGTCCTGTTTGCCAACTTCTGTAATCTTACAAGATCATCAGACGTAGGACACTCAGATCTACTTCAGATCTGTAGACACTACAGAAAACTCTCAGACGGCATCACTTAGACTAACCATATTCACGCATGGATGCGGACAAGCACTTGAATTGGAAGAAAAAATAGAAATCCTATATTTAGGGCCAGGGAGTTCAGTTCAACTGCCTTTATCTTGCCTTTATATTGGCCACAACCCGTGGCACCCCCTACACACACCCTGGATGACGTCACTGTCGTGGTGTGTTTGACAGTGAACTTGCCTGTAAAGTACAACTCAATGTGGTTTGAAATTCTGCTATACACTACTTACATTTGGCCAGGTGTATTATACAACCTCTTTATGTCTATCAGAAAATTGCTTTGATCGTTTCTGTGGCCATCTCCTGCCTTCTTATTGCAACCGCCTCTACCCTGCGCTCCACAAAAAAACTATTTTAAAGCTCTAGTGCCAATCCCGAGCCATAATGCTCATCTTTAGCGTTGGCCTAAAACAGCATAACCACATCATGCCAGCTCTGAAATACCTCTAGTGGCCGCCAGTAAAGGAAGAGCAAAATCCAAATCCGTGAGTCTCATTCATAAAGGTTTACAAGGAAGAGCGCCGCAGTACAAATGTTGTTTGTCTCTCCATTCCCCCCCCCCCAAGATGCCAAAAGCCCATAAAATATAGCTTACTGTCCATCTGGTCGACTTGTTAAAAGAAATCCTGAGTATGGAACCCATATACATGGCACATGCCTGTGGAACTCTCTATAATTCTTCTCGAAAGCTTAATTGCCTTTTTTAAGCAATGTACATGGCTGTAGGATTTATCATTGAATAACATCACTAGACCTGTAACCGTAATGTGATCAATTCTCTCTTTTCAGTGTATATGAAAAGAGTTTGCGATTGTTCCCCTGTATCAACGTGATACCCCCTGTATTATAAGGGTGAGCATTAGTGATTGGCAATAATACACAATAGTATTATCTGCACATAACTACTTATGAGTTGGATACCAAAAAAGCTTTTCTAATTTGTCATGATAGGTGTCACTATTTGTGGTTTTCAGATACGTTATATATCACGTTGATACAGAGGAACTATCGGAAACTCTTGCTGTATGTAAAAAAACGTTTTGCAATCTAAGTTGGATTGACTGCAGTAGCAAATACAGAATTGTAAAAGAAAGGTCCTGAAGAAAGCCAAGGACAGTCTGTCCAGCCGGCTGAAACATGTCGACTATTTGGTAGCAGTTGCTTCTTGGCACTGCTACATCTTTGCTATTGTTTTTAATGAGGATTGCACGTGATACTTTACATTTGATGGAATCTGCATTTCTCATGCGAATCCTTTTTTAAATATATCAAATTTTTTTGCACTGCACTTACCCACATTTATCTGTGATTCGAGAACAGAGCAGATAAGGTTCTTACTGCTTTCTTTTCCCTCTTTTTTTGCTCTTTCTGCGAATGATCCAGCAGAGGTCACAATTCGCCCAGTATCCCTCTATGATCAAGAGGACAACTGGAGGTTGGTTGGATAACCCAAATGATGGTAATGATCACATTGAAGATTGATGGGTATCCTGAGATAACGAAGGATCATTCTTCTCTTCACTAATTCTTCTTCTTTAAACACTTTTCAGTTGATACCTTGACTAAGATATTTTTCTTTCGCTTTTACTTGAGACACTCTCTATGAGCATACTAGACCCCGGATTACTTGTGTTTTTTGTGAAAATGGTCATGTTACCACGTCTGCTATTTTTTTTTTTTTTTTTTTTTTAAATCAACCGCCTGGTGACTGTGACTCCTTGCTGGTTCTGCCAACTTGATACTTTATTACGCGAATTGACCTGGGATTAGAGTCGACAAAAGGTGTCCTTAGAAACACTGCAGTGTCCCGTAGCTGAGGGTTGCTTGGGAGTGCCGAATTTCGAGTTCTACTTGCTAGCATCTCAAATACAGTGGATTACGCAGTGGTTAGACGGGCTGAAGCAGGAGGAGTTGGGACCGGTGTGATCCTCTGCATATATTACATATAGGTCCTGTGTAGACTACCTATTCACAAACGTGTAACTTTTTTTGTTCCTCTGTCTCACACATATACACACACACAAACAGCTTTATGACACTGGCCCTCACTATCTGAGTAGCAGTGCTACCCTATTCAACCAGTCTAGAGCGCTCCGCTCCAGTACACTTAATTTTGCAATTGTTCCAAGCGTCCGTCACATGCAAACTGGAGCGCGTCCCTTCTTTTACCTTTCGCTCACAATTTCAACCTCCTCCGCCACTCACAATTTTACTTTCAAACAGAAACTGGAGACCTGCCTTTTTTAACAACTGCCACGGTCGTTCTTTCATGTGAACCAACTAATAAATTCTACAATTCATGCGGGGATTGAGTGATGAAGAAATATCGCATCAACTCACAGATCCTTCATAAGTAGCCATCACCAGCAAAATCCTACTAGTAACAACGTGCTGAGGAAAAAATTGGGTAAGTATTGTCAATACAACTAACCTTTTAGAACAATAGTGCAATCCAAGGATGTACCATGCGGCAGTATCATTAATACACTTGGCCTTCACGCCTGGACTTTGCCTGCGGCTCCCAATGAACGTGTCTGAAGATGTTGCGGTAGGATTACTGAAGACAATTTTCCAGGGAACTTTAGATTCTCTGGGCTACAAGGTTGGAGAGGCACTTTTCACTGGATTTAGAAATAGCTGCAAGCCCTTCAAAAGGGGACCACCTCATGGGCAGATGAAGAGCAGCTGGATTTTCAAAAATTCAGCTATGAATTCATACGTTTAATCTGAAATCTAGGGTGAAGGTCAAGATGAGACTCCGTAGCAAACTAGGGTTTTGCATGCCCCCACCATGAGGACGTGTAGGGAAATGGTGTAGCTACGCAAATACCCCTGGTCTCACATCTACTCTCTCTCTCTACCCCTCATTGCCTCACTCAGATAGTAATCATCCCTTTGAATGAATCCTTCCTGAAGTCAGAAGGTGGATCCAGCAGTCCATGGCCCCAAATCAACAAGACCCTGCACACCTTCATTCTCTGATCCCAAAAGAAGAGACGCGCCAGTAAAGTCGCATGTGCACCGCCTAGTACATGGATAATACAAAGCAAGGAAGGGAAACACCCACAATGTCATGTTAGCCCCGCTAGAAACCTGGAGTAAATATTGCCAGGGGTTGCATGCCACATGAGCCCTAACTACCTTGGGTGGACTCATCCATACGCTAAGGTGGCATGGGCCATCACCATATTTTTATCGAGTTACCACGAACATGGAGTCAAGAGCACCCAGATGCAGGGAGACAACAGGGAATGGCCAACTACCATTTTTCTGAAGCAACCGATGGGGTGTCAAGAGAGAGTAGCATCTGTGCACAATTTTTTCATGAGTGTCTCTTTGTGGTTATTAAAGTTGCACTTGTACGTGAATAAACAAATAGTTTGGAACTATTGCAGATGGCAGTGGTGCACTGTTGATGGCACAGATAACAGCGCTGAAGGACCGCGCCTCAGATTGTACTGAACAAGCTCTTTTGAAGAAATTCAAAAGTACTGCGAATGACATACCACTTAAATTTCAGTCATATGTTCATGGTTACACCAGAATATGTTGTAGCAACAAGTTCTTGCCAGGATTGGTTACCCCTGCAAACGTAGGTGGTAGGGACTATTGTATGCTGTACTGTAGTGTATTGGCAACAGCAAAGATGGTCACCTTATGTGGTACTGTAAAAAAAGATGTGGGCTCAAAAGTGAATGAAATCAGAAGACACTCATTCCCATGGTCCCGTTTTCACAATGCTCTCAGGCGGGACAGCTGTTGATGCACTGGTTAGAGGGTGAGGAAGAGCATACAAGCAAACAAGCATTCTGTTAATCGCTTGGGGGCTTTCATCCACTAATTTCAAATTGAACGTGAGAAGAATTCTGCAAAAGGTAAGATTTGTTTTCTGCCCTCATCTATATTCCCAACTCTTCTCTCATCCTCTTTAGGTCAAGCGTGGGCAGCGCATGCGCTGCTCTGCGATCCATGCTGTATTGGAGTACGTATTTGAAGCCCCGCCCACTCTCCGCCCATATTTGTCATTAGCTTGTGTGATTGTCCTTTGTAAATACTGACTTCTGATTCGTTTTTAGGCTTGTTAGTCCCTCCTTAGTTCCGCCTTTTCTTCATTTGTAACCTCCCATGAGGACTGGCCCTTTGAGTTCCGTTGTTACACGGTACGTCTTCTTTAGTCTGTAAGCACTATTTTCTTTAGTGAGTTTCTCTTACTGTAGGAGGGTCTCTCAGGTGCAGTTATGACCACCGGCTTATCTATTTAACTCATAGCAAACGGGGAGCTCTTCAGGGGCCATGGGGGTCAGAAGGGGGCACCTCAGCAATGCCTTCAAGCATTTGGGATACAATAGGTCTCACATTTGCGAGAGTTTTAGCTATTCGCATTGTAAATTACACTGCCTTTTATTTATATTTTAAAAACCAAAACATAAATAAAAGGCATTGTCATTTACTATGCCAATAGCTCAAACTTGTGTAAATGCGAGACCTATAGCATTGCTGATGCTTGTTAGCCTCCCCTGCGTGTCAAGACGACAGACTCTACCCTCAGTTTGTTTCCTAATCACTTCGCAGTATGGGGCATAGGGTGCCACAACTGTACATCACCTGGATAGACGATTTCCATGGCTTTATGGAGGCTTGAAGTGGAAGGAATACTCCAAAATGATTTGCTATATTCTTTGAATGTGACTAGTTGAGGGCATGGTACTGCATACAATAAATTCTGCATGCACCTTAGGGCCTACCAGTGACTGATCTTTTACGAGCTCTGTTGGGGAGATCGGGAGGCGTCTTTCACTGCAGGACCCAACCCAGCCTGCACCGGAATGTGATGCCTGCCTTGTAACTGACAGGCTGAGTGTGCAAGGCACACGCACCCACTTCACCCGCCCACAGGCTGCTTCCCTGTTTTAACATGGCTCCCTCCTCCATCGTTGACATTGCGAGGAGGGACATATCAAAACTGCGGCAAGATCATACATGTTTCAGGATCTCACTACTAATTTGTAATAAGTTATTACATGCGAGTAGTGTCATCATTTTCTTAGTAGTGACATGTCCTGTGGTCAGGATGCACATGCAAAAAGAAAATCTACATTATTGGGATATTTGCATCGCCCACCTACTATACTTTAATATTACTATCACCCACTTACTATATTTTAATATTACTAACTTTTTCTCCTCCTCATTTTGCCCCAACATCGGAGTTGTTCTAAAATAGCTAGATGAACTCTTGTTTGCCTTGAAACTTTGCATTGGTTCTTCAAGAGCTATTCCAGCTTTAGTTTATTACCTCTAAAGCACATTGACACCTAATATGGGGAAGAGCCACACCAGATAAAAATCTTAAACATATATTTGCATTGCATGTCCTGTGAGGTGGTAGGAGCGTATTCGTTGATAACAAAACCAGTGTTGTTTACACTATGACCTCAAATCATGCACCGGTTATGGCTACACCTCCATGGGAACATCAAGAAGGGGAGAAACGAGTAGCAAAAGTGTATTTGGGTGCAATGCACTTTGGGCCGTTACTAACAACACAGCATGTGTATTTGCTATTGGTAAGTTGCTGTAATACAGCTTACAATCAGCTTGGCAACACATTGCCTTTGGGTAGCCCGGGTTCCCATCACATACCGGGGTCTGATTCAGTTTTGTGAAGGTGTGCTTTCATAATGGTGAACATGTCATTTGCAATTAATTGCAGTCTTCTGGTCAAAGGGCTGTGCCAAATGACTTCTGCAGGTCGTTGGTTGTTTTATGGGCGCATTGGCCTGCAAACGTGTGCATATTAAGTAGCACTGCTATTGCAAGGGTTCTTACTGTGCCCCACAGTGAATCATTACTGAAACCCGAGGATCCCGACTTGGGGGGCCGATTACGAGTTTGGCGGTCCAATTGACTGCCAAATCTGTGGTGGCAGTGTGGCTACTGCTGCACAGGCGGTCCGACCGCTGTATTACGAGTTGGGCAGTCGGACTGCCATAGGACCGCTGCCATCGACAGAGATCTGCAATCCCTGGCGCTCTGCAGCGGTCTGAGGCTCGCAATATGCTGGTGGTGCTACAAGTTTCCTCACCGCCACAGTTTTCATGGCGGTGAGCCCGCCATGAAAGGTGTAGTGGTGAGGAAACTAAGGCCCCCTGTTGCCTCAAGGGCAGGGTATACATGCAGGGGGGCACATGTTGTGCCCCTCTGTATGCATGCACCCCCAGTTCCAGAACAGCATGGACTTAACAGTCCATGACATGCAGGAACATGCTGTGGCGCTCCCATTGCGGTGCCTGTTCAAGGCTCAGACATGAGCCTTTGAAAGGCTGCACCGCCGCAGGTCCGCCCGACCTGTATTTCAATCGGAATACAGCGTGCGGTCAGACTATGGGTTTGGCGTCTTGGAGCGGAGCGCTGGTGTGGTGGCCCACTCCAACACAGCCAAACTCGTAATCAGGCCCTCAGTCACTATTGGAAGTCGGGGCCCCTAGTCTAAACCATTTCTATGATTTGAACCTCAAAACAATACACAAACATATAAAAAAACGCCCAAAAATGTGAATATTTAGTTTAATTCACAATCAAATTTGGAAGATTTCAAATTTCTACTTTGCTTCTTATTTGTGTATGCTTTATTCATTTAAATGTATTAATTATAATATTATTTAATTTTGTAAAACATATGCCCCCCTGAAGAGTCCTTGCGGACCGGACCCCTGGGGCACCCGGACCATCAGTTAAGAACCACTGTGCTATTGGATGCCTTAACAGCCAGTTAGCTGTATTGCTGGGTTGAACTGGATGTATGTTCAGAGTTCTGTCATAAATGTCCTTTTGTAAGGTGGCGTCTGGTACCTGTTAGTAGGCAGTGCGGTTGTGAGTACATTGACACCCAAAACACAAGGCATGCCTGTGAAGCCAGATTCACCGGAGAGTTTCTTGGTAATGTATGAAAGAGGTTTAGTGAAAATCAACGGAACTCATTTTATCCACCTTAGAAGGGTAAAAGGCTGAGTCACCCCCTTCAGGACTTAAATGCATGGCCATGGTGTTGTAACCCAAGCCATGCTGAGGCCGCTGGAATAGAGGCTGGGGTGACCCACTATGAAGGGGGGGGGGGGGGGGGCTTCCAGGTTTTAGCATCGTGGATTAAACATATTCAGAGAAGAATAATGAAGGGAGCGGTAAAAGAATATAAAATAGTGCATTTTGTTAGTTTTTCTTTGACAGAAAATAAAACATGCACCCTTTGTTTTTAGCCCATGAAAAAATACAGGCTGTAAATTTGGTGTTTACATATTCCGACAGGCAGACTCCGCCTTGTCCTCACAACAAGCCTCGAAGCACCTGATGTTTTGGTAACAGTGGCCTGGCCAACCCGGGAATGTTCCAGCTTCATGTGAACTCTTTCACGGCAGGTTATCAAACAACCAGCGAAGGCAAGATACATTTCAGGTCCCACAGACTTGGGTTTGGAAAACCCCACTTGCCCAGTGCGGCGCTTATGATCTGTGTGTATTTAGCGGCTAGAGGCCGTACACTGTGTGCTGTATGCAGGCAGCAGCGGCGTATCTGCGCTGCATTATGTGGTGTGTGTCCTTCAATTAAGTCAAAAGCTTTCATTTCACAGCACACTGTCACTCGGGCGGGCTTTTATCTGAGGTAATGAACGGGAATGCCTCAGTTAGGAGTCACGTGGTGCGGTGCGTACATTAACTGTTTCCATACTAGACAAACGTTCGTGGTGGCTCATCGTATTACCGAACACTATTTTCTGAAACAATAACTGGAGCTGCTTTTAAATAATGGATATTTTTCAAAAACGTGAAGTTATTTACAAATTAGGACTCATTCGCAGGTTGCCTGGAATTGCTGGGGGGGGGGGGGGGCTGTCCAAGTAACACCGCGATAACCCTATTTTATGGGCAGCAGTTGTAGCGACAACTCAATTTCTATTCGTAGGGCAAAGCATGCAAGGACTTTGAGACATGGCAACATTCGACCACAAATAAAAGTCCAGTATATGATAATACCAGGAACTTTATTAGACAGGAACGCATCCAAATGTTCAAAATTTCTCAATATAAGGTTGGTAAATAATATTGACGTGTACAACTCTTCGAAATGTATTGTTCATGCTGTTATAGACGAACTTGCTATTGTGTTATTGCACGACAGTAAGATGTAGCAATGTAGTCAAATTGCATATGTTATTACATAAGCATATATCTAATGACCAAAATTACATAATAAAAATAAAAGCAATAGAAAGAAATCACTGTATAAAGTATAGACCGCAAAAACAATTAGAAACCCCTTTGTTCGCGATCGTTGTCGTCAGTACATAACTTCATCACCCTCCCTCGTGTATTTAACTCACTGATCACATGACCAAAGATTTAAGCACTAAACAAAAATTAAGACTAATCCGAGCCTCCGTTTCTTCCTCATTCACTTGTTACTGTCACCATGTACATACTCTGACTCCGTCCATCTGTATGGGATCGGATACAGCCAGTGCTTTTAATGAGCCGGTACTGTCCGGCACTAAGTACTGACACTTTTTTAGGTCTCGGCTGCGAAGGCTGCGCTTGCGCAGTCTAGCTCCGAGATTTAATGACTTGGAGAAGAGGGGCTTGAACCCACCCCTCTTCTCCCCTGTTCTCCAATGGCTGGCCTCTTGAATGCTGGCCAGCCATTGGAGAAGAGGTCAGTCATTCCAATTAGGCCCCGTCCTTTTCGGATCGGGGGGCGTGTTTTTTGCAAGAAGTCTCATTCTCTCCTCCAGCCAATGGCTGGAGGAGAGAAAAGACAAACACGCCCCCGAATCCGAAAATGCCGCTACCTTTCTCCGAGGCATTTCTGCTCTGCCTCGGAGAAAGGCGGTGGTGTCTTCCGGTGCCCTCGGCTTGTTTTGATGCTGTTAACCTCCAGGCTGAGCTGAATGGATTGGCTGCCCGCCGCGTCACTCTCGAAAAGGACATGGTACAGCCTACATCGGAGTCTCATTCGTCGATCTAGAAAAGGGACCCATTATCAAAGGAGTCTGCTGTAGAGTGGTTTCAGAACTGTGGATGCTAGGCGTGCATGTCAGAAGGTGACTGAGAAATACGCAACAGTAGTTGCGAAAAAACAAGACAACGTTCAGCAAACAGAATGTATACAATTTACACACATCAGCAGTCATTTATAAGTGGCAGGTATCTATTTTAAAAAGTTGGAACCTTTTAACATTTAAAAATGTCGTATCGCTGTATACGTGAATATAACTATTTCATTGAAGCTATGTTTCAATTTAATTTGATCTGTAATTTAATAAAATGTTTCGTGTGTGTCTGCTGTCGATCATTGACTCGTTAAAGATGGCGACTTCGCAAGGGAGAGCAGTGGCTGCAGACAGGGCTTTAGTCCGCTCTCTATGTCTACATCGCGGGCTCTACTCGAAGTGTTGTCGGTTGGGGGTGTGCTCGAGCGCTGGGCCCGGTCTGTGGTGGTTGCGAATTGGGCAAGGGGTCGGGGACTAACGGGAGAGGGCAGGAGTGGACGCCCGGGGGAGTGGCCCACTCCGCACTGACACGTGGTGCCGGTTCAGGAGGTCCCAAGGGGGCCAGAGCCAGCAGCCTTCGGGCGGACATGAACGTACCCCGGGGCATGTGCGGGACGAGAAGTGACCAAAAGAACGGGGCGGACAGCAGCTTTTGAGTGCCGCCCCCTGTCGGTGACTGAGCCGCCAGCATAGCCGCAGCCATGTTGGCTATCTCTGCATCGGAGAAGGTGGACGGATTCACGCGCAAATCCCTGCGCAAGGTGCAGCGCCAGAAGCGCTCCCAAGGCTCGTCGCAGTTCCACAGTCAGGGCAGTGTGGTGGAACTCTCACCACTGCCGCAGCTCCGAGGTTAGGGGGCCTTGTGGGTGTACTGTGCAGTGCGATAGGGGGCTTGTAAGGCGCTTCCACTCAGTATTATAGTATAATTGTACGTCCTCCCTAGCACTGCTTAACAGGTAAACTCAGTATGTGATGTGTGAGTAGTTTATCCAGTATTGTTCTCGTATCTATAGTTTACTGCCCCTCACAGTATTAGTTCCGGTCTGTCATTTCCAAAATACAGGAAAGAGCAGACTATGCTTTATATGATCAACGATAATTTGAGGATCAACGGGATTATTGACGCAATTCTTGCATCCCCAAGTTTGATTCGAGGTCTAACCGGTTAATGAAGAACAACTAAGGGGCATATTAACAAGCCAGGCGATAGAATTATTGCCGCTTTAGCGGCAGAAAACTGCCGCTAAAACGGCGATAATGGGCTTGATAATATGCCCTATGGAATTCCAATTGAAGCCCAAGTTAAATGTGAAGGACATCTAACCTGAGCTTGAATTGGAATTCCATAGAGCATATTATCAACCCATTATCGCCGTTTTAGCGGCAGTTTACTGTCGCTAAAGCGGCGATAATTTTATGGCATGGCTTGTTAATATGCCCCTCAGTAACTAGACGAACATTTCACATTATAGGCTTAAAACCCTGCTGTATACGTCTAGGTTAGTGCTTGAGTGGACGGGGATGTCAAATCAAGTTCTCATGTACAAGCTGACACCGTGTGTTTGAGATGCAATTTTTTATATATATATATATGTAAATATGAGTATTTGCTGGGGGACGCCGTGTTCACTCTTCTGTCCTCTTAGGTACAGACAGGCCAGTAACACTTTGCGCCCGAGATTACTACATCATGTGGCTCTTGTATTGTTCATTCCTAGTGGTACATCTAGATGAAAGGTGTCCCGGCATGGAGGCCTAGTTTTGAGAAAACATGGATTGTGGACGATCTCCTTACTTGACCTACTGAGTTGGAGCTTGCTGGCGGTGTGTAAAAGCCTGTACTGCTCAAAGAAAGCATCCTTTCACCAGCACGTCTTTAAACCCCCAAATATGGCTGAGTTGGTAGCGTGCATTCTAACCACGCTCTCTGAAAATAGCACGAGTAATGACGGACCTTACTAAATCCACCTATTTATTTTATTGTTCCATGGTCCTGGCACCAGCTCCTGCCACAGTATGAATTGATAAGAGGTGTATACCATTTCTTCTCTTGTGTGTAAGCGGACACCCTAGCCATCTGTAGTCGATACATTGAGATAGCGATGTTTTCTTTTCAAAGCAAGGGGTACCGAATACACACGCCCCAACCTGTCGGTGTGCTGGCAAAAGTCCAGTTTCTCACTCCTTGCATTTTGATACCTTACCAGTTGTCTAACAAGTGTCTGGGATACCACAGGGCTCACTAACACCCCACCTGCTCCCAGAACCTCGTGTGAAAGTTCACATCCTTGTGTTTGTATCCTTATAATTGACTGGCACAGGATGAGACACGACACTCGCAACTTTGCTACAGTAGAAGCTATTATTATGCTTCCACCTGAAACACTGCCTTCTACAGGGCCAATTAGGTTGTGTGCTTGATGCCCATTACCTCCCCTTATGTTGTCATTCTAGACATCACAAACGCAGCCTTTAAGCCATTGTAAACAGATATTGACATTTCAGGCCTCTACAGTGTACGTGGCACTCTAGAAATCATATATAGCATGCTGTTTGAGTTAATTCACATGCTCGTTGAGTCATCAAACTCACTCAAGTACTTGCTTTCATCTATAATTTGACTATTCTAGCACAGCTTTGTATTAAAATGGGACATAAAAAAGCGGTGTCTGAAACGCCCTATACAGGCGCAAACGCAACTGTTAAAGAACGCCCTGAAAAACACTAGCTGTAGTGTATCGGGTATTCCCAAATAATGTATTTCTAGATTGTGCCAAAGTTAAACCAATTCCTATTGCCCATTACGATGATTTTGCCATGCTACCCAACGTGCTTCACACCTCGGAGATGTCTTGTCAACTTACTGTTTCTAACCCCCTGCTTCCGCCCATTAATGAACATAATCAGTAATCCAATAATTTAACAGACCATGCGTGTGCATGATGTTTTTATTTTATTCTCTCAAACCACCGGGTGTGGTCTACACCTGTTAAATACCCTGGGGCAGATTCACAAGAACTGACGCATCTGCATATTAGCAGAGATGCGTCAGTTAATTTGCATCACGTTAAAAACCCCTTGCGCCACCATGGATGCGTCACATTCACAATGCCGTGCACCGTGGCGCAAGGATTGACAGATGCGTGATGCATCCATTGGCATAGAGGCAACACATTGCTGGAGTCATGTCGCAAGCACGACGCAACTCCAGCAATGCTTCAGAATGCCTATTTCTATTATGCTGTCCCTCCTTGCGCCTGCTTCAAGCAGGCGTAAGGTTTTGACTCGGTGGCGTCGTAAAAGTGACTTGGTTAAATCTTATAGATTTCACTGAGTCGCTTTTACGTAGCTTTCTTGCGTCGATATGCCCACTCTGATACATTATACCTCAAGCAGGTATGTGGTGCAGGGCTTTACAACGCGATGCATCTCCATAGATGTGTCACGTTGTGAATGTGGCGCATTGTTTACGATACTGCTGCTTCACAAAAGTGACGCAACGGTGGCGTAAAAGTGTTGCAAGGGGCTTGTAAATCTGGGCCCCTAGTTGTTGCAAAAAAGCTAGAAAAGTTCCCAGTTTTCTGAAATTCATAAATAACATCGCATCACTACTTTATTAGGAATTTGAAGCGCCATATAAATGCTGGTGTGCAGTACAAATGAATGTTTCATCAAACATGGGTAGTTGCCTTGGCCTTCAATGTGTGCACCATCTTCTGTGTAGTTATTGCTAGTAAGTAATCGCGCTTCAGTTTTATAACACATGACTAGGTTTTGTTGTAATTTTGTTTTTCCATTGTTTTGAAAAGAACGGTAATAAATCGCTTGGTATGTCAGCTTACCTCACAAAATGTAGAGGCGTTGTACATTCGTGTAGTTTAATTTCAGCTCAACCAAAAACATCACACGTGTTCTTAGTAGTATTCAGAACAACACTTCACACTTTCTCAAAAGTGGCTAGCTGATACTTGTGGCTCTCCATTGATCTTTTGAAATTTCAAAGGGTTCATACACCTGATTTTCACTTCAAAAGAATAGTATGTTGGTCATGAGCAGGGTTTCACAGCTAATATTGCAAAATTAAATACCTGCCTTCAACCTATACCCACAGTAGGGAACCGTGATTTGGGCCACACGCATAAGAGATCTATAACAGGTGTCCCTCATTGGTAAAGTTGGAAAACTAGATCTGATGAACACAAATTTGCTTAGCCAACTTTCACTTTGGGGTTGCTGTTCGAACAGGCTGTGACTACGTTTCCATAATTGAATATACCCGCTTGATGCCCTGAAGATGCTCATTCTAAGTCAGTGGTCTTCTATATCCTTATAGAATATTATGTTGTAGTTTGAGGCAGATATGTGTGATAGTGGCGCTAGGTAAGGCTGTAATGCAAAAGGTTTATAAAGGATAGCGAGACTTTGGCGGTACTGGTGTTTTCTACGCAAGATATTTTTCTATACCGAGTGTTGTCAGCATTGGGACTGCTTTTGACAGCTTAAGCTATTCACATTGTAAATAACAATGCCGTTTCTTTAACCCCTTCGCTGCGGCGGAAATTCCGCCGCAGCGCTGGGGGGTGCGGGGGGGCAACGCGGTGGCGCGGTGCTCATGACGGAGCCACTCCGTCATGAGCCACGGTTGGGCTGTGCTCATGACGGAGTGGTTCCATCATGACTACGCCCACGGCGCTAATCGCCCGCACAGGCGGGGAATTAGCGCCGCGTGGGCGGCGCGGCCGCCAACGGCCGCAGCATGACGGAACCACTCCATCATGAGCACACGGCAACCGTGGCTCATGACGGCGTGGTTCCGTCATGAGCACGGAACGAGTTAAAATGTTTTAAAAACAAAAACAAACAAAAATAATATCATGAGCAATGCCAATAGCTCTAACTTTAACAATGCCGAGACCATTGCATTGTAAATGCTTGTTATTTTTAGAGGGAGAGTACCTGCACTTCTCAAGCGAGGCGTAATACTTTTAATTGGAGAGCACCGGCACTTCTCAGAAACAAGGAGGTACTCTGATATAGAGTACCTGCACTTCTATTTTCCATTTTTAAGCCCTGGATACCGCATACTTTCACCGCTACGAAATGGTAAAAGCACGTCATCCGAGTTCACTTATCTGCAGGTATAGCGCTGAGGAACATTCTTAAAGTGTTCGCAGAGAACAGCGCTTCGTTAAAGACCTGGTCAGTTCAAAGTTATTTACGTGGCAGCCGGGAACAGAGCGCTACAGTACTACAAACTGCCAACGAAAAGCACGCACAAGACAGAATCTACTTCAAGATAACAAATACAATAATTGTGCGGGGTTACCATTGCTCATATGACCAGAGACTGCAACTCCTAAGCCCTGTACATAAAAGGCGTCACCTATTACACTGACGTAATAGAGCTCAACTAACGGCTTCGGGAGAATGAAGAGCTGTGTCTGCCCTGCTGGGACTCGACCTTGTGACCTGTAGGTCACGCCCGAGGTCGCTTCACACGCCGAGCCATCAAGCCGGCTCACCAATTAAATTCGATGACGACATTTCAGCTGTAGCCAGACGTGAGGGGGTAACGTTGCGAACCCTGACAGCAAAACACGAGCTTTAAAGTACCACGGAAGATACTGTCCGTCACAAAATGCACATCATCGCCAAAAACAATAAACCATATGCGCTGGAAACACTTAAGGAATTAGGACACTGACCACAAAGGAACATACCGCGGCCATTCTAGGCGCATACATGAAAACATGGACACGGCAATACGTTCACAGCACTTCATCAGCAAACAGTTTATTGCAATGTAAGGAACGAGGCGCTTTTAAAAAAAAATATTAGTAAAGAATGTGTCCATGAAACCAAGCTAGTTTTGGGGAGGAACTGGAAGCGCGTGCAGCAGGTGTGGTGACGTCGGAGGTTTCAACTATAGGGCTAAGTGTGGGTGGGAAAGAGCATGGGCACAGATGGGTGATGAAAACACTGGGCAAGAAGAGGGATGACTAGGACGGCAGATGAGCACACGAGACAGGAAGGGTGATGAAAATACATGACAAGCAGAGGGATGAAAACAGAGGGGTGCAGGAGCAGCGAGGAGTGGCAGATGAGCGCACGGAGTGGAAAACGGGGGACAGGAAGGAGTGATGAAAACGCAGGCCAAGGAGAAGGGTAATGAAAACACCGGCAATGAGAGGGATGAGACCAGAGGGGTACAGGGGGCAGATGAGCACACAGTGGAAACGGGGCAGTAAGGGGTGATGAAAACACAGAACAAGAAAAGGGGTGATGAAAACACCGGGCAAGGAGAGGGATGAATGAGAACAGGGGAGGGGGCGGGGTGTGCAGGTGCAGCGAGTAGTGGCAGAAGATCACAAAGAGTGGAAAACATGGGACAGGAAGGGGTGATGAAAACACCAGACAAAGAGAGGACGAGAACAGAGGGTGGCAGATGTGTGCACAGAGAAGTGGAACACGGGGGGGCAACAAAAGGCGATGAAAACACCCGGCAAGGAAAGGAGAACAGATGGTAGCAGGGGAGTCGAGGAGTGGCAGATGAGAACACAGAGTGCAACATCGGGGGCAGGAAGGGGTGAAGAAAACACAGGGCAAAAAGAGGGATGACTACAGGGGGGGGCAGATGAGCACACAGAGTGGAACACAGGAAGTTGTGCTTATAATACAGGGAAAGGAGGGGAGAGGAACAGAAGGATGCTGGGGTGGCATATGTGTGCACATAGGAGTGGAACACGGGGGCAGGAAGGGGTGATTAAAACAGGTTATGGAGAGGGCTGAGAACAGAGGGTTGCAGGGGCGGCAATTAGTGGCAAATGAGCACACAGGAACAGTAGGGAGTGATAAAAAAAAACACAGGGCAAGGAGCGATATGAGCACAGGGGATGTAAGGGGGCGAATGAGCACACAGAATGGAAAACAGTGGACATGAAGGGGCAGGGCTTTAAGTGGGCCGGGTCCTGCTGGTGTTCAGCACCAGCAGTTCTAAAAGAACAGGTGCTGAGACGGGTCCCTAACAGTTTTTTCATCCCAATTAAAGCCCTGGGAAGAGGTGGCACAGGGCAATGAAAGGGACTGGAACATATGGATGCTGGGGCAGCGAGGAGTGGCAGATGAGCACACAGGGGACAGACAGCAAGGGGTGATGAAAACACAGGGCAAGGAGAGGGATACCAGGGCGGCAGATGAGCATGCAGAGGGGTGGGATACAGGGGGGCATGAAGGGGTGAGGGAAACACACACAGGGACGGAGAAGCAAAACAGCACTGGGAGGGGGAACAGAAGGTAGAGAGTAAGGGGGAGGGGCAGAAGGTTCAGTAGGTGACAACAAGAGACTGCTCCTTAAAAGTGGCGGATAGCATGCAGCACAGCGGGCAAGGGAAACCGTGAATATAGGACCAAACCACTCAGAGGGTAAGGGGGAAATAAGCCACAGGGGACAAAGGTGAAGGCGGCAGCAGGTACAGGCAGGAGCAGGTAAAGTGTGTGAGGGCAGCAGGAGCCCCCAAGGTAAAGTCCGCCGTAAGCACAGAGGGTAAGGGCAGCAACATGCACAGAGGGGAATAAAAAGTCGAGAGATCCTTAAGAGGCATGGGTAGGATACAACACAGCGGGTAAGAAACAGCTCGGTGCTTACGGGCATGCACAGCAGCTACAGGGAAAAGCAGACACTAGCACGTACACGCAGTAAGAGCAGCAGGAACCCCAGGGCAGCAGAAGACACACACACAGGGTGAGAGCAGCAGAAGACACACACACACAGGGTGAGAGCAGCACAAGACACACACACACAGGGTGAGAGCAGCACAAGACACACACACAGGGTGAGAGCAGCACAAGACACACACACAGGGTGAGAGCAGCACAAGACACACACACAGGCTGAGAGCAGCAGAAGACTCGCAGACAGTAAGGGCAACAAAAGATACAGTGTGTAAGGGCAGCCGAAGGCAGAGGGTAAGGGCAGCAAAAGACACACACAGGCTGAGAGCAGCAGAAGACACGCACACAGGCTGAGAGCAGCAGAAGACTCGCAGACAGTAAGGGCAACAAAATATACAGTGTGTAAGGGCAGCAGAGGGTAAGGGCAACAAAAGATACAGTGTGTAAGGGCAGCCGAAGGCAGAGGGTAAGGGCAGCAAAAGACACACACAGGCTGAGAGTAGCAGAAGACTCGCAGACTGTAAGGGCAACAAAAGATACAGTGGGTAAGGGCAACAAAAGACAAAGAGGGTAAGGCCAGCATTAGACACATTAGGCAAGAGCAGCAGAAGACACACGGGGCAGCAGAAGACACACGGGGCAGCAGAAGACACACGGGGCAGCAGAAGACACACAGGGCAGCAGAAGACACACAGGGCAGCAGAAGACACTGGGCAAGGGCAGTAGAAGGCACAGATGGTAATGTCGGCAGAAAGGGTAAGGGCCGCAGAAGACATATAGAGGAAGGGTAGCTGAAAGCTCAGGAGGTAAGGGCAGCCGAAGACACAGTGGGTAAGGGCAGCCAAAGACAAAGTGGGTAAGGGCAGCCAAAGACAAAGTGGGTAAGGGCAGCCAAAGACACATAGGGCAAGGGCAGAAGGTAATGTTGGCAGAAAGGGTAAGGGGCGCAGAAGACATATAGAGGAAGGGCAGCTGAAAGCTCAGGAGGTAAGGGCAGCCTTAGAGCCAGAAGAGGACAGGCGAATACGGAAAGGGTAAAGGTCAGCAGAATATAGAATTGATAACTTAGGGAGATCATTAAGGTATGAAAGTCAACCAAGGCAAGTAAGAGGCCCGCAATATGCTGGAAGGAGAATGCACAGTGTGAGGGAAGCTTAGCCAGATAGGACACAACGCAGGGGACGTAACGTGCTGTCAGGTCTCCACTTCAAAGAACACACAAACAAGGTCCTGCCTGCCGACCAAGTTTTCGGAACATATTATACTCCAGTGGTCTACCCGTTCGGCACAGGTTTTCACTTTTGAACAAATCTAGTCAACAAAACCCTGTATCAGCACTTCGTTTGCTCAGTTTTCGTTCAGTTCTGTGCACTGAAATATGGTCCTGCGTCGGTCACAGCTCCTAAAGCTCCGAGCCTGCAGCCATTTCTGTGGTTCCTGCCCGCGGTGGTGCCAGGCAGAAGCAGCCCTGCTCTGCCCGGGAGACCCCGCTGTAGTGGGTGGGGGTGTCCGGACAAGGGGAGAGGAGTCAGGGGAGGTTCACCAGCCAAAGGGGGTAACACTCGGATCTCTAACCCCGGTCCTCAGGAGGGGGCTGAGCCTCGATCACTCACCTCACTCCGCGAGACAGTCCCTTCTCCCTGGTGGCGGGGGCAGCGCTGCGGGTGAACAACGGCCAGACAGGGCCGGGAACCCCGGGCGGGAGGCGCACAAAGTCCCGTCCTCCGGCCGCCGCACGGATCTCGGCGTTCCTAGTTCCACGCAATCCCGGATCGGCGCACTCCGGTTCCACAGCGCCTCACACAGACGGAGATCGGCTCTCTCCAGCGGGCCCCACACTCCCTGGGCGGCCAGTCACAGTCCCGGGGCCACCGCGCCTCCGCCTCCTCCAGCCGACGCCGCGGTGCAGTCAAGCACCGCCCGCTCTCCTCCCCTCCCCCGCCCGCCCAGCCTGTTGTCTGGAGCAGGAGGAGGGTCCGGCGCTCGCACTCAACTCCGGCTCCTCGGGAAAGCTTGCCTTCGCCGAAAATGGCAGAGTGGATGGAGCTCCCGGCCGCAGCTGCCCGAGGCCCGGCGGGGATCAGCAGTGCATCTGAAGGAGAGGGCACCCGGGTGTCAGTGCACTCTGCGCTAACGACCCGCTTTAGATCTGACCAGGGCGAACCCCCTTCGTGCGCTGCATTACAACATGTACCACTCACTTGACAGCATAAACCACTACAGCTAATCTTCATCGCCGCAGCGAGCCTCAGGCACCCGAGTCTGTGTCCACCACCAACCACAACCGCTAAACTCGAGCCACAAGCAGAGTCCACAACCACAGACATCCTTAACATAGCATCTGGCTTCGTCAACCATAGCCATCCACAAAAGTGGCGGCCGGTGACATTTGAAAGTGGTATGGCGTAAAAGTTTGTACTGAGTGAGCAAATCCAAAAAGCCTGACCGGCATAAGGGTTTTTGGGGGGATTCTCCTCCTGAGAACGGTTTGAAAAAAAGAGTGGGTAAATAATGCACTTTTAAGCAAATTTGAGAAATCAATAAGTTTAATAAAGCTTGTGAACGTGTAGTTATGACAGCAGAGTTACCTACAAAGGCCATGGATCAGGAAGGCCCACCCCCCCCATGGAGCGGGGGAGGGGCAACAGGCGGTTTAACTTACACTCAGGGCTTTAAGCGTAACCAATCCAATGGCTACCTTTAGCCCAGACCTTTCAAAGAGAGAAAAACTCCTGTGGAATGACAGATTGTAACTGGTGCTGGTGGAAAGCGCATTGGGTGGAGTCCATATAAAACTGCAAAAGCGGTGTTCTTATGGTCGCAAGTTCGAATCCCGGCTATGGATGCTAGAAACCCATAGATGTGCTTGTTTAACGCTATAAAAAAACTCACCCGTGTATTTAATGCCTCGGGAAGGATGTAATTGAACAAAAAAAAAGTTTTGCTTTACTGTGCTACCTCTTGCCACAAATGTCATCACAGCCGTGCTGCTCTGTGGAAACATTGAGCTTGCTGGATGGCATCACAGAGCGTGATTCCTTTTCTATAATTAATGTCGGTAAGGCCCAGAGGTAACAACACAGTGGACTGGAATTAGCGGCACAACATATTACTTAAATATTATCTAATTCCCTTTGCTCTCTAATTAAATTGTGCTCTTTTTGGTTTCCATTATCTCAAATACTTATGATATCTAAAATAATCACCATGTGCATCTCATGGGTGTGGAATTTAATAGAATATCTATTTATCCATGGGGCAGGTTGCTTCATAAATCTAGTTGTCCTGTAACAAAATACACTTGTCCCTTTGGTGCCATGTACTGTGGCGACAAATTATGGCTGCAATCTCCTTATATAAGAGCTCTGATATAGCCTCTCTGATTTTGCCAGGGCTCATACCATAGCAGTGTTTGAATACTAACAATCCCCTTATGTTGCCACGTTTCCGCACATCTACATACTGGGGCTGAAGGTAGTGTTAAGCAAAAGTTCCAGGGGTGAAATGCCCTCTTAAGTGTGTGCAAACCTACTAACATGCATGTTTTAAGGGGTTTCAACAACTCTTCACTAATCTTTTCCCATACTGAGAAATGTTGGAAAATTACTCCTGCCAATGATAGACGTGAACCTTCTTTCAGAGTTGGGAAAAAAGTGGTTAGAGGGAAAGTCAACTTGCAAACACTCATATTTTTCCATGAGGAAATCTACATATGCACATTTGCTCATGCTAAAATGCAGTTCACAAATATTTTCTAGGAGTACTATTTCTTGCCCTAATTCTGTAAATTCTTGTGAATTCAAGAAAGCCATATAGCTTCACTTAATGCAATGGCATATACCATGGGTACACTTTTGGGGTTTTCTTTAGTAATTGGGCCCCTAATTTGGTCTGGTGTTAACCATGACCTTATGTGTTTATTAAAATTCTATCTCTCTCTCTGTATCGGCTGGCTTCACTGTGAGTGACAGCATTCTGCGCTTTCACAAGGAGCATATCGGAACACAAAGTAGTTTTGTTCAGTGCCAGTAACTACTGTGGCATTGTGTGCTTTTTGAGACCAAAAACTAATTTTGCTTTTGCCAATGTTTGGTATAATGGTGAGGGCCCAGCAGCTCCCCCACCAATAAGGTTTTACAAAAATCATGCCAAAACAAGTCACACATTGACAAAAGTAAAAAGCTGACCCCAATTTCAGATATATTGGCTTTGAAAATGCTTGTTTATGTTTATGTTTCCCATAGTTTTATTGAAACTGGTTACACTGATTTTCCATTATGAATATTTTGGGGAAATAATAGCATGCATTAACACATTTTACTAAATGAAGCTGCAAAGAAATGGTACCTTAAATTTTGCAGTAGTGAAGCGAAATGATTTTTTTCCTACTTTTCATTTTTTATGAACATTTTATTTTGAAAGCAAAGACTCATCAATCTTGCTTCCAAGCTTCTGAAAATATTTGCATCTAATCAGAGAGCATTCTGGGACCATTATACATAGCCTCACATTGCTAAACTTTCAAAACGTGTGTACACATTTTTATACTGGAACCATTATCAGTAGTGCAATCAGAGCTTACAACATTTACTTAGGGCACTCACCCAAATAATAAAGGCTTTCGCTTAATGAACCATAAATACAAGTTAGAACAGCACTAATATATGGATACAAATATGTCATTAACTGTAGACAGTATCCTTCCCTGAGCCATAATGTGGTACTGCAAACGGGCAGCCAAAGGGTTTGTGCTGAAGGGGGTTGGGCCTACTTGTCGCAAGGACAAAATACAAATGAAAACTTGTTGCCCTTGACCCCAAACAATATGTCTTGGGCGTCCTGCTTTATAAATACTCTTTTAACTAAAAAGCAAGGGGAGTTACATTACTTAATGTAGGTTGGTATGTGAAAATGTATTTTTGTATGCTTTGCATAGTGCTACGCGTCTCCGAGACCACTTCAGAGCGCTGAATGATATTTACTACAGAACTGCAAAAAAAAGGGAAATTAAGTCAGAGCTCACTTGCATTCATTTATTGAACTTACAAAAGAAAAATCATTTTTCTCCAGTCACTAATAATCTATATAACCAATCCCACCGACGGCTAACACTGCACAACCCTTGTAACAGCCACGTTTATTTTTAATAAAATGAAAATTGCCCTAAGTTGGCAAAAACAAACACACTGTGCAGTTCGAATCGCTCACATGCTTACAGACATTCTTCTGTTCACACCAGATCCCTACGTTCCAGATAGGCAAAATGGAGACCCAGCTGGGTTACTTATGCAGCACGTGACATATCGTAAAATTATAAGAGCCATGTTTTCTTGCTCATTGAATCAGCAGAGGTAGTTTGGGTTCGGTAAGGTTCTGGGATTGTCATTGTTTTTATTACCAAACCCAACCTCGCCTTTATCTGTCATTTCTGGCCAAATCCAGCTTCTCCCTCCACTAAACCTTTGCTGCCGTCTGCCCCTTCCTTTATTCATTTCCAATGTTGTGCCACCTACTTTTGCTCAGTGGCTGGCTGTTGTTAGTTGACTGACCAAAGTAGTGCTGTGTTGTCCACTCCTTAACTCCTCCGGATCGTGACTGTGATTGACTTTAGCTTGTCTCTCAATCGCCTAGAGAGGGGAGAGACAGTCAGCCTAGCACCGGCAGAAATGGCCAATCACTGCATGGCTTCACAGTAAGCCATTACAGTTATTGGTCCTTGCTCCGCAGGTAGACCCTCCCACCCTCGGAGCCATGTGCGAACACTAGACTGCACAAAAAGCCTACACAAGGCCCGGCAACCATGCCCGCAGCCAATCATGGCACTGCTCCCTTGCTGTTACACAGCTTGAGAGCAGCACTAGGATTGGCGTGAGCAGGCAAACTCACCCCTCAATAAATGACTGGAGGTCTGCGGTTTTGAGCAACCCCCACTCACTCAATGTGCAGTACAGAGCCTGTAGTCCGCATGTCGAGTTGGCTGGAGAAAGACAACCGTTTAACCTGATATGCACACTTTGCTGCCTAAGTGCCGTGTGCTCTTCATTGCCATCAGGTGTCCATCAAACATAAGCCCCACCCTCTTCAGAGCTGCTGTATTCGAAGGATGACTCTCCGGCGGATTTTAATAAAGTAAATAGTTTCAGAAGTTTTATATTTTCACAACATGTTATACGGAGGCCAGGAGGGCAAATATGATTGGGCAACACCCCGACACCCAAAAGCAGAAACCACCCCTGCAACAACCTCCTTTGCCACACTCATACTCTGCCACCAGCGCCAACTTCCAACACTACTACCAGGCTTCACCATAGTAATCAATCCTAAGCACATCCCTCTCACAGCATATACCACATAAGAAACTTTCTCCAGCATAGCTAGCCCCCACAATCCAAGCAGATCTCTGCAGCACCGCACCAGCATCACAACCACCCACTAGCACTCTATTGCTCACTAGCCTTTCTCAGTCATCATTGTAAGATTCCAAAGCTGCAATTTCTTCCACAGCCATTTAAGGCCTTCAAATCAATACCACTGCCACAACCGTTCCGCACCACCACAGCGAGCTTTCTTCCACAACAGCCATAATCCCACCACCATAGGTCTCCATCATGGCTAGACCCCAACAAAACATCCCAACCACCACTCTCGACTACCATAGCCAATCTGTACCATCAGTAAGACACAGCTGCCATAACACTATTCAAGTTTCAAGATTTTATTTAAGTTTTTTGATCTGCAAAGATGAGGGGGTGATACCCCAAAACCAGTTCCAGGATGCTTGTTTCAGGGAGGACCTGGCTTGGCAGTTCGGGTTGGACTGTTCCTATGAGGAGCAGGATCAAGACTGATTTGCATATGGCTGGGTCCAAACTGGGGTGGTGTGGTGAGCAAACAAGCAATGGATTAAACCCAGATCTTTGTGACTGGGGGTGAATGTTTGCATTGTTTAGCATTCTGTCCATCATTTGTTCTGTTTGCTTTTGTCGCCCTAAGTGAGAAGGGTCTGCCCAGACATGGGTCCTGTGCTCATCGCACCACTGGGTTCAAGCTAGCCTGACTGACGAGGGGTAATACCCCGAAACTGGTCTCAGGATGCATCTTTTCCAATGAGGAGCAGGGTCAAGACTGATTTGCATATGGCTGGGTCCAAACTGGGGTGGTGGTGTGAGTGAAAAAACATGGATCAAACCCACATCTTTGTGACTGGAGGTGAATGTTTGCATTGTTCAGCATTCCGTCCATCATTTGTTCATTTTGCTTTTGTAAGGGAATGGCCAGATGTGGGTCCTGTGCTCACTGCGCCACTGGATTCGAGCTAGCCTGGCAGATGGTCCCATAATGCTCGTTTTCGGTCCACGAGGACCTGGCTTGGCAGTTTGGGCTGAACTGTTTTCATGAGGGTGAATGTTTACACTGTTCAGCATTTCGTCCATCATTTGTTCTTTTTGCTTTTGTGCCCCAAGTGGGAAGGGTATGCCCAGATGTGGGTCCCGTGCTCACTCTGCCACTGGATTCAAGGTATCCTGGCTGATGAGGGGTGATGCCCTGAATTGGTCCCAGAATGCTTGGTTTCGGGCCTTGAGAACCTGGCTTGGAGGTTCGGGCTGGACTGCTCCCATGAGGAGCAGGGTCAAGACTGATTTGCATATGGCTAGGTCGACCCTGAGGTGGCGTGGCGAGCACAAAACAATGGATTAAACCAGGATCTTTGTGACTGGGGTGAAGGTTTGCATTGTTAAGCATTCCATCCATCATTTGTTCTTTTTGCTTTTGTCGCCCCAAGTGGTAAGGCTATGCCCAGACGTGGGTCCTGTGCTCACTGCTCTACTGAATTGAATCTAGCCTG
Organism: Triturus cristatus; assembly: GCF_964204655.1. Lineage (NCBI taxonomy): Eukaryota > Metazoa > Chordata > Amphibia > Caudata > Salamandridae > Triturus > Triturus cristatus. Next base: position 244,285,413 of record NC_140592.1, on the reverse strand, counting down.
CCTGATGAGGGGTGATGCACCGAATCGACCCCAGAATGCTTGTGTTCTGTGCAGGGAAGACCTTGGTTGGCAGTTTGGGCTGGACTGTTGCCATGAGGCGCAGGTTCACGACTGATTTACATATGACTGAGTCCAAACTGGGGTGGTGTGGTGAGCAAAAAAACAATGGATTAAACTCAGATCTTTGTGACTGGGGGTGAATGTTTGCATTGTTCAGCATTCCGTCCATCATTTGTTATTTTTTCTCATGGCACAGACACATCACTAATTTTGATCATGGATGAGCTCCAGATGAGGGATGACGGGGGTCAAACAGCGGTTTTAATATTGCTTGACTTATCAGCCGGACATGACACTGTTATCCATCAAATACTTCTCATCAGATTAAGAGGTATAGGTGTGTACGCGAAATTGCTACAATGGATAGAATCATACCTCTCAGAAAGAACTCATGCAATCTCACTACCCCCCTACCTATCAGAATTAAAAGAAGTGGAACATTGGGTGCCTCAGGGATACGGCCATAGCCCTATCCTCTTTAATATATATCTACGCCCCCTGCTGAAAATTATTAAATCATACGGCATTCGTTTTGTGAACTATGCCAATGACACGCAACAGATATTTTCGCTAGATAGCAATCGACATACAGCATTAGATGCATTTCATAATTGTCTAAGAGATGTAGCAGAGTGGTTGAATAGTAGTTCACTGATAGTTAACAGTGAGAAAACATAATTTTTATGTTGCTGGCTTTCAAAAAATCCTCATACGCTCCTGGTTAACTTTTGGCCTTGGACCTGTACAGGCAATTTAGAGATGTCAAAGTCAGTACGTAAATTAGAAGCACACATTGATAACAAGCTGTTGATGGGGACACATGTTAACAAGATAGCAGCTGCTTGTTGTGGACTACTGCAGAACTTATGGAAAACTCTACTACTACTGCAACAGCCTGCAAGAAAGTTAGTGGTGCAAAGTACGGTTCCAAGTAGAATAGAGTACTGCAATGCCTTACTGCTGCGAGCACCAGAGTATTTACTAATGCTCCAGCGGAAAGGGCAAATTTACGTACCCTCCCTGCGTCACAGACCCGTCATCACGCTTATTCATTCATACACTCATTCATTGGGGGGCCCATAACACCAACACTCATACGTCTCACTCCGAATCTGCACACAGGAGGACAGAAGCGCTGGACATGTGGGGGGGTATCTTATTACCTATAGGAGAGAAATTCTTTACAGTATATACATAATTTACATCAGTACCAATAGAATCCTAACCTTAGCATCAAGGCACTCCACCACTTGGTCGACGGACCAATTACTTGGACTGGTGTTCTGCTTGGGTTTTCGGATCAGATAGAACCCGCTCATCAGAGCCTCACTAACCCAGCCAGAACGTTACCCCCTCCCTAGAACCTATTTACAATCCTACAACCACATATATCTATCACCTAAGGACAGGGGATTCCTACTATGCATACCAAGATCTCATAAGTGGCGGCCTCGCGGTCCCATACGAACCCAGACCTCTCTGCCCATACGACAGTATCACAAGTGGCGGCCTCGCGGTCCCATACGAACCCAGACCTCTCTACCCAGACGGCAGTCTCAGCACAATCGGCGGCCTCGCGATCCCATACGGATCCAGACCTCTCTGCCCATACGACAGTATCACAAGTGGCGGCCTCGCGGTCCCATACGAACCCAGACCTCTCTGCCCATACGACAGTATCACAAGTGGCGGCCTCGCGGTCCCATACGAACCCAGACCTCTCTACCCAGACGGCAGTCTCAGCACAATCGGCGGCCTCGCGATCCCATACGGATCCAGACCTCTCTGCCCATACGACAGTATCACAAGTGGCGGCCTCGCGGTCCCATACGAACCCAGACCTCTCTGCCCATACGACAGTATCACAAGTGGCGGCCTCGCGGTCCCATACGAACCCAGACCTCTCTGCCCATACGACAGTATCATAAGTGGCGGCCTCGCGGTCCCATACGAACCCAGACCTCTCTACCTAGACGGCAGTCTCATACGACAGTTCAGCCTATGATCACCATAACATACAAAAAGGGAATCAGTCTCACTATTCATCAGATCACACAAGGATTGCCAGTTCGGGCATAGCCTGTTCTCAGGTTTGAGGGGCTCCTCTTTCCCTTATTCAGTTACCACTTACCTGATCAGGGTTAACATCTGTTCATGTAGCCGCAGCTGACTAGAAGAATAGGCTACCCTCTTATACAAGAACACACAGCATATGTTGGTTCACTACAAACTGGATACTTTATTACTCATTGCACATACAATCACATAACATTACGATATAACACATAACCTGCAAAGAAAAGTGAAAGATTAAGTTGTACACTCTAATAAGAAAGGGTCGACATCACCTTAGTAGTATGTAGCCTGCACTCAGTGGTCATCTAGGCTCCCTTCTCGTCTGTGCCTCGGCTCGCCTGGAATCACCCTTCTCCGAGTCACTGGGACCTCTTCCTTATCAGCTACTCTCTCCTCTCTGGTTATTCTGTTAGGAAAGCATCTGTCTCTCAGTTCTTCTCCGCCTTCAAGATGGCGTCTGTCTTCCCTGGAATAAGTAGTAGCTTTACTGCTAACGGCTAGATGCCGCCTACGGACTGCCCTTGTAACTGCCTCAGACTTTCACTAATATAGAGGTGCATTTCCTCATGGAAAATTCCGGCCCGTAACCTGCCGCCCACCAAATTCTTGTACCTCCCCGTACCAAGGACACGTTCCCAGCCGGCCGGCCTGATGTAGTGTCTTCGGCATGAAGAAAAATACAATCCTTCGATAAGGGCCGGCCTGAACCGGTTCTCTCCAAGCGAATAACACCTCATAACTAAAACATTACGTTTGACCTAGAAGAATCCCAAGCTGCCGGAGCAGAAAGAAAGATGGAGTCTCTCCCGTTTGAGGCCTACCAGGCCTGCATTCAGCACGGCTCCATGAAATACCCTCACTACAGGACAGGTTATCCCTAATACTAACGAATCTATCCCTTAGGCTATATGTGCAAGCCCTGATCTATGGGGAAGAGCACAGAATCATGTCGAAGTGCCTAGTAAATAGGCTCCATCCACTACTCTAACCCTTAGGCTTGAATGGTAAGAGACTGAAGTCACATTCAATCACTTGTTAACACAAGAAGGCCAGGAAAATCGAGCAGAACAACTGGTTGATGGTGATTTAGAACCAGCTAAAAAACATTTAAAGCTTTGGAACCTCAATCGATACCCTATTTAAAGAATCACAAACTCATTTTCTGTTAATCAACGTTTAGTTTATCTAATTAATTGGCATTGTCAGCTTTTAATCAAATCTGCATAATTTCATTGAATAATTGACATAAATTTACATACAAGCATATTTACCTAAATTTTGATATCAGTGATCATTTCTCAAAACCCTTTTAGCCCTGCATAAATCAAATCCCTTCATGTGAAATCATCCAATCGAATGCAGGCTAATACCCAGATAAGTCCGGAAAAGTTCTTTTTCGCTCGGCACAACACAGTCCCAAAGATATCCAAAGGACCAGGCAATCGTGCAAGCAAATCGATCTACAGTCACCAACGCAAGTTCGGGACACCCTTCTGGAATGCACTAGTCTATACCGTCTCCTACAGTTCCCCTTTTATAGTAATTTCTAAGATAACCTGCAACATTTTCCCAAATCTAAACACTCCGATTGGCTAAGCCTTCATAATTGTAATATGGTCCGTTATTCCCATGTTCCTTGGTTCTCAGGGAAATGATTATGTCATTCTTTTAGCTTGTACAGTTCTCATGCGAAAGGGTCCGAAGTATCATTATGTTGACCTCTAAGTATAAGTGGTCATTGTTTTTCTCTGTCATTCAAACTAGTTGAATTCTGGCAGTCCTCCACGTTCCTATCCTTGACGAGGAACACTGTGCTTTGCTCGGAGGACGCCTGGAGATCTTCTGAGCCATTCGAGTCTGGGCAGTAGACATCGCGCTCACACGACGGTGGCCACTTCCGAACTCCATTTTGAATATCATGGCCTAGTTGGCCCGAATGACAACTTAAGCAAAACAAACATAAAAAGTAATTAATATACGGAAATTAAGATGCTAAGGTTTAAACCCACACTAATCCCATTATATATTAGTATTTTCCTAGCTTATAGCAACACTTAAAGCAACAATACTCACCATTCTGCCATATCAGGAATGCAAACCATTACAACAGCAACATAAATCATGCAATTTCTATCACAACACATGCTAAAGTTAATATGCGTACCATAGTTAGACATTAGAATTATTTGCCATGCAATTAGCATTTAGTCCCATGTGTAATTCGTGTTTACTAAGGTGCAAGGTTGGTTAGTATTAACACTCCAACAGTTAATAAAAGTAATATTAATAATAGTTACGTAATTAGTATTTTATCATGCAAAATAGAGAAGGTATACAACATTTTATTTTACCTGCTCCACCAATCCCCCCCTTTGGTGATTTTTAATATCACCACAAATCCCACTAAATTTCACTTTCAATTTTATGGAAATGGTTCTCAGTTCTCTTACAGTATGTTGTGTTACATCACTGTTTCCCCCATCTCATCCTCCTTTGTTTTCTTGTACATATTTTCTTTCCATTCTTCCAGTTCTATATCTCCCATTTCTCTTTCTTTTCTTTCTTTCTCTCTCTTTTTGGCAACTTCTCTTTTTATTTTATTTTGTAACTTTCTTCTCTTTATACATACACACCCTAATCTCAGAATTAATACTAGTATTACCACACAAGTTACTGGAATCAGAATCTTACCTATAAATGAACTACCTAATTTAATTAAGAAGTTTTGAATGGTAGAAAATCCTTTACCAATCTTTTCCCAAACACTTTCAACCTCCAGTGGAACAATTTCCTCATGCAAATCTGTTATATTCTTAATATAATTCTTTAAATCTTGACTCTCGTCCGGAATATAAGTACAACAATGTTGCACTTTCAGCATTCCACAGACTCCTCCCTCTTTTGCCAAATTAATATCAAGGGCAAGTCGATTTTGCATAACCATTGCTCTCATGGCTACCATTTCAGTATTTACCAATAAGAACCCTCCATCAGTGCTTGTCGATAAGCGATCCACTACTGTAGACAATTTTCTAATTTTATGTGCATTCAGAGATATTCCAACGGCTGGTATCAGTGCTCCAAAAAGATCCCCTACAATTTCCGACCAACTTTCCCTCCTCCTACGTGTTAGTTGTCTACCTATCTCATGCGCACCATCCTTTCCCCTTCCCACATGAAATATCTTTGGGAAGACCAGGCCTAGGTAACATGTGCCATACCAATGGTCCGGCAACCGATAATAAGCTTTGTTCCCGCAGAAAAAAAAATATAATCTAGGGAATATCGGATCGTTTCCTCCTTTAAATCCCCATCCTCCCATGACTCTATATGTATCATGGCATTTACTCGCACCTATAAAATAATTATCATGCACAGTTTAATTTCTTCTGATGCACAATTTCCCTCTTTGAGGCCAATCTAAAGCCATAGCCGGACTGATTTCTCCCTTTAAATGTTTTTGTTTTTCTACGTCCCACACTGTCTTCTCTCCTTTTCCCTCAGGTATCTTTCTTTGCATCTTAATTCTCCTCTCTTCCACCATGTCCAAGAAGGTATTTTCTTCCTTCTTCACACTACAAGTAAGATTATTCTTAAACACTGCTTCTAATGTAAATTCTCTAGTTTCTAAGAAATATTCACCTACAGTCTTACCAGGTTTTATCTTATTCAATTCAGGAACTACAGGTACTTGTGAGAAAATGTTATCTACATCAGAGAAATAGTATTCTAATTTCCCTGTTTTATAAAATAAACTTGCTAGCACACTACAGGTTATTCCAGATATCACAGGAAGGTGGTGATATGCAACACCTTCTGACACTGATGCAGGTAATTGCATGCACACATAACTATCTCTAACGTCCATAGTTTTTACATATTCATACAATAACTTTGAAAAAACATTATTAAAAAAATCTGTTATAGACCCATCCTTATGCAAATCAGTTCTATCTATCAATCTAGTTACATGAGTATCATGAGCCTTTTCCATATTAATCATGTTCTCCGTAGGACCCTCTACCATTTCGAACGTTACTTTAAATTAAATTATTAAAGCCAATACACTCCACAGAAGCATTAGTAATCCTGTACAACAACAACACACTTTGCACCATCTTCGAAGGAACACACACATAGATTTTCTACCTTCTGTGTTTGCCATTTCGGAAATGACCAGTGTCTTTTGACTTAGCCTCTCTTATTCACAACTAACTTTGTCTAAACTCAAGGCTCTAAGCGCCTACTTGGTTCTTTTCGGTTATATGCCTTGTCCGGAAATTCAATCTTTCTGCAACTTCTTGTTACGTCAGTCTGGCATTTGATCGTCTTTCACCTTGTTTTCACAATCTTGGTTCAGAATTTCCTGAACATCCGTCTCTTCTCTTATATCAGACAAGATAACTCTCAGGATTTCCGAATCTTCTTCCTCTTTAACCACTTCCGGTACAGTCACCCCTAGACTTTCTTGGCTGTCTGCTTCCTCTTGTACTTCAGGAAGTGCCACATACGTCCATTCTGGTGACTTATACTTCTGGTTGGGTCTCTTAATTCATTTTTCTTTCTTCAATTGTGTCGGATCAAGGTCTTCTGATTTTTCTTGACTAGACACCTCATTCACTTGTTCTGCTTTAGATGATTTCACTCTTGTCAATCGATACCTCAGTCTTTATATTTTGTTTGGCCAAATTTCCTCTTATGCTGGCCTTTTCAACTTATTTCCTTTTTCAGGACTCGTCCTTCTTGTACTTCTCCTTCACTTTCCTCGGAATCGGTCTCAGTGTAACTTTTACCTTCTTTCGACTTTTCTTCTACAACTTCCTGTTCCCTGTCTACAGTTGTCCCTCCTCGTGTTTCTGCCACGCAATCTTCCTGCTGACTAACTGTCCCTTCTTCTACCTGGATGTGTGTTTTCCCTATACCTCCTCGGGGGTCTTCCGCAACAATCTTACCCTCACTCTCTGTGTCTAATCCCTCACCTTCTACTTCTATGACCTCAGGTGGAATTTCTCTTGTACTTGCATGTGAAGCTTCTTTATCAAGAATTTCTTTGACAGTCTCTTCAATATTTTCTTTTACGTTTTCCTGTACTCTCACCTGTTCGGTATCTGATTCGGAGCTAGTATCAGAAATCTCCAATCGTCTTCTCAATGGCAAATTCTCTGGTTCTGTAACCTGGCCTGGTTCCAACTCTCCCCTTCTCGGAGTTGGTCTTGCTCTTGTTTCTTCTGAGTCTGACTCGGAACTGGTATCAGATTCTCCCAAATATTCTTCTTCAGGTCTATTCACTGGACTAGGGATTCGAAGAGTATGACTCGCATGAATCCAATTCTTTACCCTTGCACATTTCACAGCCGTCGTCGTGGTCAAAATCACTTGACGTGGTTTTCCCCAACGTGGGACCAGACAATTCCTTCTTCTATGCACTTTGATTCTCACCCAGTCTCCTGGACTTAAATCATGAGCTGGCTTCTTTTCAAGAGTGGTTGCATCCGATCCAACCTGATGAAACACAGAATGAACGGAATCAGCCAACCCCTTGCAATAATCCAACACGAAGTCATCAGATATAGGCAGTCGTTTGTTGACAGGAATGAAAACATGTCTCATCGCTCTACCCATAAAATGTTCATGGCGACTCAGTCCAGTATTCCTATCAGGAATAGATCTAATAGTCATGAGCACTAGAGGCAAGACATCAGGCCATTTTAAACCTGTGGCCAAACACATTTTTCCCAATCTGTTTTTAATGGTGCCATTCATCTGTTTCACCACTCCAGAAGCCTCTGGGCGGTAGGCACAATGCAGTTTCTGTTGTACATTCAATGCTTCACAAATCAATTTTATGATTTCATTCTCACAATGCTTTCCTCTATCTGACTCGATCGTAACTAGGAAACCAAATCTAGGAATAAACTCTCTCAATAGGAATTTCGCTACTGTAACCACATCACTCCTTCTAGTTGGGTACGCCTCTACCCAGCGTGAAAACAGACAAACAACCACTAGAACATATCTTAGGCTGTTACATGGGGGCATTTCAATTAAATCAATCTACATCCTGGTGAAAGGACCTCCCTCTCGTCCTATTGTTCCCAAGCTCACTACTGTTTTTCTTCCTGGATTGTATTGCTGACATATGAGACATCTTTGACAAAGGCTCTCAGCTACAAGCCGAAACTTGGCATTATACCATGTCTGTTTGAAAAGTCTGATCATGGCATCCCTTCCTACATGTGCCTGTCCATGGTACATCTGTGCCATGGTAGAGACCATGCTATCAGGCATGACTGGTCTTCCATCCCGATAAAGCCAAACTTGGTTTGCCTTTCGGGGTGCGCATCCTGATTTTATCCACTGTTTCTTTTCCTCATTTCCTGCCTCTTCCTGTAACTGCCTCACCTCTTCCCACATATTGACAGTGTTAGTAAAAAGTAAGGGACATGAGTTCATTTCCTTTTCCCGGTTTCGATTGACAGAATTCTGGTTGCGCGCACAATATTGCGCTATGTTATTTGCAAATTCATTTCCCGTCGATACATAATCAGCATTCTTCGAATAGGCAGCACATTTTACTACTGCCAATCGTTTAGGCAGCTGTATCGCCTCAAGCAGCTTTCCAACCACTTCAGCATTCCTTATAGGAGTTCTATTCGATGTCAAGAACCCTCTTTTGGACCAGATTTGGCCAAAGTCATGCACAACTCCAAATCCATACTGACTATCAGTAATCACAGTGATTCTCAGATACTTTCCCAATTTACATGCTCTTGTTAACGCAAACAGTTTGGCAACCTGAGCTGATCTCACTCCTTTCAGACAGGACGCCTCCAATACGGCCGCTACAGTACACAATGCGTATGCTGCACTCAAAATTCCTTCTTCGGTTCTCAAACATGACCCATCCACAAACATCACATAGTCACTTTCTTTCAAAGGCACATCTTTTATGTCCGGAGGCGGCTTGGTGCAAAAGTCAAGCACTTCCAAACAATCGTGATCCACGTCATCCTTCACTTCCACATTTACAGCATCAGACAACAACGTTGAGGGGTTTACATTGAGACACCTCACAAGGCTCACATTTGTTGCACCCAAAATGACTTTCTCATACTTAGACGACTATGCGTCATAAATTGGGTGCAGCTCCTTGTTAAAAGGATCGCTGCATCATGAGGTACAAACACTCTCACAGGATATCCCATCACAATTCCTTCACTCTGTTCCAAGCTCTTACAGGTTGCAGCCACTACTTTCAAACAACCAGGCAATGCCACGGCTACAGGATCTAGTACAGCCAAAAAATATGCAATAGGTCGTCTCAATTTTCCATGTTTCTGTACTAACACAGAAAGTGCACATCCATCTCTCTCACTGCAATAGAGCTCACATTCTTTTTCATAGTCAGGCATTCCAAGAGCTGGGGCTTCACACAGGCTGTCTCTTAATTGTTTAAAAGCCTTCAACTCTTCCTTGTTCAATTCAAGGGGGTCTTTCACATCACTCTTCGTCAATCGCACCAAAGGTTTTGCAATCAGTGAAAAGTTGCTGATCCACTGACGGCAGTATCCAACCATTCCAAGAAACATTCTCACTTCTCCTTGAGTCATTGGTGCTCTCATTCCTTTTATTATTCTAATCCTGCCTTCAGTTACTTTTCTCAACCATTTCTCAGTTTTATGGCCTAAATATTGTACTTCCTTTTGGCAAAATTGTAATTTCGATGGGGATACTTTAAGTCCTCCATCCGCCAAATGATTCAATAATGCAACTGTATCTACCACACAGGCTTCTCGTGTTTTCGATGCCACCAGTAGGTCATCGATGTATTGAACTAGTATTGAGCTTTCGGACATTTTTAAATCTTCAAGGGATTTCTTTAGAATCTGATTAAATATCGATGGACTTTCCGTATACCCCTGTGGGATTCGGCACCATGCCAAGGTTCGTTCGCCAAACCGAAACGCAAAAATCTGTTGGCTATCAGGGTGCAATGGGATGGAAAAGAAAGCATGACACAGGTCAATGACGTGTACCATTCTGCATCATGAGGAATCTGGTATAGGATCACTGAAGGGTTTGGTACAATGGGGCAACATGGTACAACTATTTTATTCACTTTTCTCAGGTCTTGCACTATCCTGAAGGTTCCGTACGATTGGTGAATTACATGGACTGCTCATTATCTCTCTCAAAATACCCTGTTCAATCATTTTGTCTATTATGGGAGTCACTCCTGCAATTATTGCGGGTGTCAATTTATACTGGGAAATATTCGGGTAACTTATTCCTTCTTTTACAGTTATCTTCACAGGGTCTACTTTTTTCATCAATCCCATATCTTCTCCAGTGAAATCCCATACCTCGGGTTTCACAGTTTTCTTCAATTCCTGAGGCAATTCCTCTGGATCAAATACAACAAATGCCTCAGTAACTTCGGGTTCCATATTGGCCATGGCCATTTTATACAGTACATCCTCATCAAGAGTTTCAAAAGCTATGCCATCAGGAGTACATAAAATCGTGCAATTCATTTTACACAACAAATCCCTCACTAGCAAATTTACAGGGCTGGTATCGCACACGACAAAACGGTGCATGTCAGAACATTTCCCTATTTTAACTTTAACTGGTTCAGTAAGATACATTTTTATCTGTCTGTTTGAGACTCCAACTACTTGGATTGTGTCATCCGAGAGAGGAAGATTTTTGACGTCAGCTGATCTAACAGTTGAACGAGTAGCACCAGTATCTACTAGTAAAGTAATATTTTCATCATTTACCTTTCGGTCCACAAAAGGGCCTGTCTGGTCTACCTCTAGAGTTGTGCCAAGTACGCACTCTTCTTCCTGTCCTCGACACCGTCAATAACTCTCTTCTGACTCACTCTCATCGTTTGCTTCATTTTCGTCACTAAAATATTTTGCATGTCTCAGTACTTCATCTATCTTTTTATTTTGCCAATCTGCTGTATGCTGTTTAATCATTTCGCTTACCTCAGGTCTCAACCCTTACACAAATCGATATACAAAATGGCTTAAATCCTTCTCACTCAATTTTTCATCACCACTGTATTGCTTAAAAGCCAATAGCAATCTTTCATAATAGGCATGTACAGATTATTTTACTTCCTGGTGAGTTCTATCAATTTTTACCCAATCAGTTTCTTTCGGAGGTACTTTATTTTTCAAAAAGGTAATTACCTGTTCATACTTTCTCATTACTTCTGGATCAGGGGCACCTGTTTTAGGATCCCTAGGGTATTCTTGGGTGGGCCAACCTACTGTGATTTTACATTCCGCCCATCGATCTGCAGGCACGATTATATCGAACAGACCATTCAAATCTATCCATAGTACTTTTGATAATGCGACAAACCTTTCTACCTGTCGGTACCATTCCACTGGCTTCTCCCGGAGCCTGGAGAAGTCGTTGGTAAATGACAAAATATCCTGTCTAGTCCAGGGAACATGCACATAACCCCCTCCTGGGATTTCTCTCATGGGGCATTCTGTTACCACCGTCTCATTTTCCCTTACCGGGAATGCTGAAAAGGTCTTATCCGTTGCATCATAACTTTTCCGAAACCACCTACTTTTCTATCTATCCAGATCACCCCATTTCCTTAGTAATGCAATTAGTTATTTAATTTGAGTTAATCTTCCTGCAGTATTCAAGTTCTCAATATCCTTTTCAGGGAAATCTACTCTATATGGTTTCTGTAATGATTTTATTCTTTCAAAATCAATACCCATTTCACTCGCCACTTCTTCCAATTTCTCATGCAAACTCCTTGCTCTCCAAGTTATACTTTTACATAGGAACATCAGCTCTCCATCCTGATATGCTTTTAATTTTTCAGTTGGAATAGTCCCAACTATTAATTCCTCCAAAGTTATTTTTAATTTTGCCACATCTAAAGGTTGAGGTTCTGTATCTTTTCACTGTAAACTCCTTAACCAATCACTCAGTTCATCAGAAGTGGGACCTACAGGAATTGTTTGATTTCTTACTCGCTCTGTACTTCTTTCTGGGGTTTCTGGTGCTGATTCTGATGTCATCAACGTCTTACTTGCTGGACTTTGATTCATTGTCAGATTTTTAGGAGTACTTAACCCTGAGGTTCCTACCAATTTTCCCCATGGATTCTCTGCTGAATCTCTTTTTCCTGTCTCAATTTGTTTATTACTGTTGTAAGGAATTGTTAAGCAATGCTCACTATCCTTCTGTTTATCAAAGACAGGCATCACTGGTCCTATAGTTACAGGAACAGTTACAGCTTCCATATTTTTGGTCAATTCCCTAATTTTCTCAGTTAATTCCAGGGTAGTTCTAGCCAACTCAGCTGAATTTTCATTTACCATCCTAGCAGGATTTTTATAAAACATGTCCTCGAGCACCTCATCCTCCGACTCATTCACACCATACTTGTAACCTTCTGACCCTGTATTGTTTCTCTTTTCTGTACACTTCCTGCCACTAGTCTCTTCAGCGTTTCTTAACGGGAACATCCCATCAGCCATGTTTGCACTCCGCCATCTCCTCATCCTATCATCATGACTTTCCTGTCCACACGGTCTACCAAATATGTAATTATACCTTCCGCCACTCCGCTGTCGTTCTCTTTCGTACATCTCATCTTCCCATTCCGTTAAAGCTTCAAACTGAGTAGGTCTAGGTCTCGGTTCTAACCTCATCATCCTTTCTCTTAAGTTTCTTAATACAGCCAAACTAAACAAACCGCTTTCTGGAAATGCTAGAACTCCATCTTCTTTAGTATACTTTGCCCAATTATCTAGCCAAATACATATATGGTACCCATATTTTGCTACCATAAAAGATGCGGGCGATTTCGGTGGGGGAAGTAGCTGTCCTTCCCTAGTCCCAATTGGCTTATCTTTTTTAAATAGGTTCTTGATTTTCTCAAACCATGACTTTTTCTCTTTCTCTGGTGGATCGTAATACATAATTTTCTTATTCTTCAATCTCGAACCGCTAGATTTCCTGAATTGCTTCTCTACAACTATTCTGTTTGCTGTCCAATCGTAGCGCGACTCACTCTAACGCACCAATCAGGAGCGTCTACGTCACACTGGAAATTCTCCACTCCTAGCGCGGCATACACCAGCGCACCAATTCGTGAACACTTCGTCTCTCAATGGCTGGCCAATCCCAGCGCAGTATTTCTGACCTCAGCTTGTCTCAACTTGTCTCGCTACTCCTGCTTCTGCTGACCCCTCCTTTACAAAAGTTATCGGCAAACTTTTCTAACGTTTTCTTCAATCAAAATCTGTTAGTAACGACAAAAAACACCACCATTGCCTGTTCTGCTAAACCAAAGAGATAGTTTTGTCCAATTACACAAGAATCCTGTATTTCTCGAGAGCAGCGCTTACCTCTGCCCTTCCACAGAATTATTCAGTTTTGCCGATAAAGTAGCACTTCCCTCTACCTTACCCTTCTAGCAAGCAAAAAGGCTAACCGTTTCTCTGGGGATAAAACACATGTGTAGACTACACTGCTCCTGAGAATTAAGGCCAGAGACAGAAATGTCCCTAACGATAACACACGACGATGTTACCAACTCGAAACCAGACAATGCGTCTTGCGACTTCACTTGCCACACGTTTTCCCCGTGTACCTACATGGCATCCAACTTCCTACATCCCAGAAGTCTTCAAAAACAACATAAAACGCGACGCGACTCAACATAAAATGTTAGTACATGAATCAATAATCAATCATCAATAATCAATAATCAAAATCAATAATCACCAAACCAATGCAATAAAACCATCAATTTGCTACCAGAAAAACTGCTCCAGCGGAAAGGGCAAATATACATGCCCTCCCTGCATCACAGACACGTCATCAAGCTTATTCATTCATACACTCATTCATTGGTGGGGCCCATAACACCAACACTCATACGTCTCACTCCGAATCTGCACACAGGAGGACAGAAGCGCTGGACATGTGGGGGGGTACCTATAGGAGAGAAATTCTTTACAGTATATACATAATTTACATCAGTACCAATAGAATCCTAACCTTAAATCAAGGCACTCCACCACTTCGTCGACGGACTAATTAGTTGGACTGGTTGATGGTGATTTAGAACCAGCTAAAACACATTTAAAGCTTCAGAACCTTAAACGATACCCTATTTAAAGAATCACAAACTCATTTCAACGTTTAGTTTATCTAATTAATTGGCATTGTCAGCTTTTAATCAAATCTGCATAATTTCATTGAATAATTGACATAAATTTACATACAAGCATATTTACCTAAATTTTGATATCTGTGACCATTTCTCAAAACCCTTTTAGTCCTGCATAAATCAAATCCCTTCGGGTGAAATCGTCCAGTCGAATGCAGGCTAATACCCAGATAAGTCCGAAAAAAATCTTTTTCGCTCGGCACGACACAGTCCGAAAGATATCCAAAGGACCAGGCAATCGTGCAAGCAAATCGATCTACAGTCACCAACGCAAGTTCGGGACACCCTTCTGGAACGCACTAGTCTATACCCTCTTCTACAGTTCCCCTTTTATAGTAATTTCCAAGATAACCTGCAACATTTTCCCAAATCTAAACACTCCGATTGGCTAAGCCTTCAAAATTGTAATATGGTCCGTTATTCCCATGTTCCTTGGTTCTCAGGGAAACAAATATGTAATTCTATTAGCTTGTACAGGTCTCATGCGAAGGGGTCCGAAGTATCAATATGTGGACCTCTAAGTATATGTGGTTATTGTTTTTCTCTGTCATTCACACTAGCTGAATTCTGGCAGTCCTCCACTTTCCTATCCTTGATGAGGAACACTGTGCTCTGCTAGGAGGACGCCTGGAGATCTTCAGAGCCATCCGAGTCCGCGCAGTAGACATCGCGCTCACGCGACGATGGCCACTTCCGAACTCCATTTTGAATATCATGGCATAGTAGGCCCGAATGCCAACTTAAGCAAAACAAACATAAAAAGTAATTAATATACGGAAATGAAGATTCTAAGGTTTAAACCCACACTAATCCCATTATATATTAGTATTTTCCTAGCTTATAGCAACACTTAAAGCAACAATACTCACCATTCCGCCATACCAGGAACGCAAACCATTACAACAGCAACATAAATCATGCAATTTCTATCACAACACATGCTATAGTTAATATGCGTACCATAGTTAGACATTAGAATTATTTGCCATGCAATTAGCATTTAGTCCCATGTGTAATTCGTGTTTACTAAGGTGCAAGGTTGGTTAGTATTAACACTCCAACAGTTAATAAAATTAATATTTAGAATAGTTACGTAATTAGTATTTTATCATGCAAAATAGAGAAGGTATACAACATTTTGTTTTACCTGCTCCACCAATAACAAGCATTGGCATAGCCAATAGGTCTCGCTTTTGGGACCTTATAAGTATTTAGTTATGCAGCACAATATCCTTGGTGCAACAACATCAACTGTTGCATTGCTAAACACTTATAAGGTCCCAAAGGCGAGACCTATTGGCTATGCCAATGCTTGTTGATAATCTGGGTTGGGTAGTTCCGTTTTTCAAGCTCCGATGATAATTCTGTTTCCTGAATCTTGTAGTCTGCCAGATTGGTGCAATTTTACTTTAGGTATAAAAACTGAATGTAAGGTAGGCTTCCCTACAAAGATCGTGGATGGAAACTATTGAAAAGTAATAAACTGTTCTTGTCTGTGGGGTTTTGAAAAGTTTTAGTTTCCAACTTCATATTTTCACTTGAAATTACAACGTCAAGAAATGCAAGTGATGTTTTACTGATTGTACAAAAATGTTTCAGAAACTCATCTTGTATGTTCAGCCAATTAAATAATTCTACTATCATTTGTTCACCTCCTTCCCAAATAATGAAAACGGCATCAATACAATACTTCAAGAAACTGATCCTTTGTTGGATAGAACAGGATGGTTGCTGTCAGTGCTGAGGCGTCCTCCCCGGAGGGCTGCTCTGTGAACGAGCTGAAAACTCAAAGGACTCAACATATGAAGCTAGTTGCAATCACACTGCTCACTACATTCCACGCTAATGCAGCTCGCTTCCTTTCTGCATATGTGTTGACTATTGTTTTCCAAACTATAAGCTAGAACTCCAGCAAACCATAATAGCATCTGCTACATGAAAGCGTGTGGTAACTGCCGGTGCTCAGCATCGGTGAGACCCGGCCCACTTAAAGCCCTGGGGCTGCCCCGTCATGATGTGCACGGCCTGAGCTTGGATAGCTGCTGGCAAGGCTCCCTTCCACGCAGCAGGGCCACGTGGTGCCCACTGAAGTGGCGGCTGGTCCTAAGGCAGAATCCTGGGTATAGGGTTGGCTGGGAGAAAGGGGTGACGCTGTGAGGGTATCTTCGGAAAGCGGCCCTGAGCTCGTTGATCACCTCCGGATCCTAGACTCTGCACAAGCGCACACAGCCTAGAGAGCCACTATTTCACTAAAGCGCCTTGAAACAGAGTGCAGGGCCATATGCAGCAGAATGTAAAGACATTATATTACACGAAGATAACGCAAACAAAAACAAGCGCGTTCCTCGCGCTAAAAGGAGGTAGCAGGGGGTGGGGCGAGAGGAGGGGGCGAGTGCTGGATAAAAAAAGTGAAAGCGTTTCACTTGCGAGAGCGAGCAGCGCCAGGAGCGATAATTGCTACCATATGGTGCCACGCGCTCCTGCAAGTGAATCTCCACACGTGCACGCATTGCGATTGAAGGCAACGGGTGCACGTTTTTGGCTGAAAAGCCAAAGCGATCGCTAAAGGTCTTTTTGCCTATTCAGCGCATGCGCGCTGCGTAGGCGAGACCCAAAAAGGCTCTATAGATTTCAGGCAATAGCAGCAAAACTTGCACTAGATAAACCTAGACATGCATCATCTTCCAGCACTCTCAAGGAACTACACTGGCTCCCCATGAAAGAGAAGATCACATTCAAAGTCATGTGCATAGTGTATAAGGGTATGCCCAGACATGGGTCTCTTGATCATCGCACCACTGGGTTCAAGCTAGCCTGGCTGACGAGGGGTAATATCCCGAAACTGGTCTCAGGATGCATCTTTCCGGTCCAGGGAGGACCTAGCTTGGCAGTTTCGGGCTGGACTTTTCCATTGAGGAGCAGGGTCAAGACTGATTTGCATATGGCTGGGCCCAAACTGGGGTGGTGGTGTGTGTAAAAAAACATGGAATAAACACACATCTTTGTGACTGGGGTGAATGTTTGCATTGTTTAGCATATCATCCATCATTTGTTCATTTTGCTTTTGTCGCCCTAAGAGGTAAGGGTATGCCCATATGTGGGTCCTGTGCTCACTGCGCCACTGGATTCGAGCTAGCCTGTCTGATGGTCCCAGAATGCTTGTCCTCGGTCCACCATCCTTTTTCACAATCAGTTTAACTAGCCTCACTGACTGTCCACATTTATTTGTTATCTTCACAAACACCCAGAATGTTTGCAACTGCCAATCTCGACGATGATAGCAAGCTTAAACATTGACAGCTAGCTTCCAATCCTAAAGCCAGGTTCCTGTAATAGCCTCCACTGCTGCAGTCACCTTCTAGAACATGGGTACTCACAAACATTTTCCCGGGGGCCGCAAAGTTTGGTCTATGGTGTGACCGAGGCCCGCGCTGATGACAGCGGGGGTTGTAAAGTGGGTGTAGGGGAAGTAAAGCATATATATCTAGTGCCTGTCTTTAAACATGAAAGTGTTCCTAAAGTTAAGGGTCTAGTTTCTTCCTTTCCCTAACTGCAATTTACCTTTATATAAGTGGTTGCTGTATATTTAACTTTTTTTTCATGTTAGTGCTGAGTCGAGTAAACGGCGGCCCAATGCTGCTGCTGCCCAGGGGGCACGGGCCGTACTTTGAGTATCGCTGTTCTAGAACTAAAGGTTAACTCTTCATCACACCAGCCCCCGTCTCTACATGAACAGCTACCCACAAAGACAGCTTCTATCTGTAGACCATTTCCAACATAATAGCAACCTCTACCAGCACAGAAAGTGACCCCAACAGTACCTGCAGAACCCACTGAGATTCCCCCAACCCCTTCCAACACAGATACTTTCATTGATATGGGCAAGGAGAGAGAAAGAGAGACTGACTGAAGCGACAAGGTTTCAATTCTGACCATCCTGCATCCTAGTTTGGGGCAGATTTTAAATTGTTCAGAAACCATGCGAGTGCCATTATTTCCATGTTTTTTCTGGTATTAATTTGTTGGCTCTTATTTGTTCAGTAGTGCTGTTTTTCCTTTTCAGGCACTGACTCTTTCTGTTTGATGTGCTTGGGGACATGTGCCGTCCTTCCTTTAACTGTTCAAATGGCTCATGCATCTTGTAATCTCCATTGCCTTACTAGCCTGTTAAGAGGTGAAAAATCTCATGATTGAACTATTGAGGGGTTGTTGACCTTTTCTTTTAAGGGAGCTACTTCTGATCAAAAACATAATCCCAAGCTGCTAAAGAATGTTATTGTTACACTAGAGACCATTTCCATTAACATTGAAATAGAGACTTCTCTTGTTAAAATTACAGAAGTGACCGCCCAATGCAGGATTATCAGTAGTGACCAATCCAAAGTTTCAGGCGGGGTTAATAATAGATAAAATAATGGAAATGGTTTCTTAATATGAAATGCTTAAACATGACAAATGAAATAACAGCCATAGTCACAAAGGGCCCCATCTCTTCAAAGAAGAATACTTATAAAAGGCTTTCTTCTTCAATCTTCAGTACTCCCTCAACTAGCTCCCTCCCAGCTTTCCCTCCCCATTCTCACACTATTCTTCTTTCCTCCTATTGTCCACACCACCACCTTCGAACTCCTATCACCCAGCCCCTTAAATGACTTGTCTGCTAATCATTGCACATTCAATTAATAAGAATATGCATGGTCAGGGACGTAGCTTTGGGAGGGTTTGGGGTGTTACGCCCGCCACCTCCCCAATAAATGCATTTTCTGGTAAACAGTTAGGTACAGGTGCTTTCAGTCAGGTATGGTGAGGTGTCTGTCGGATTTCACCGGAAATGTTTACATATACACAAACAAATACACACACAATCAGCCCCTCTCTGTTTTGAAAGTCTTTAAAAATTCTGGTTATTTTACAAAATATTGTGTTTTCTCTCACTTAGTACCCCTACCATTCCACATTTGTCTCCCTTTCCACTGCCACTTTAGCCCCTCTTCTGCACCCTGCTTGTCGTATAATGTATTTTAACATTATATGCCAGTGTGATTGTTGGAAAATCTGAAGCTCACCCCCCCCCCCCATCTTACTGATCAACCTATGCCCCTGTGGACAAACAGGACTAATAAAAGGAATGCACAGCTGCTATTTCTGTCTACTGGTGTGTTTAAGTAATGTGTTCCCTTCAATGAGGACCAAGCACATTGGCCGTCATTAAGATGTTGGTCAGAGTTGCCTCCAACGACATCACTGCGGATTGGGGACCGACCGAATTCAGGTCGGGGATTCTGACCATATTATTTGGATGCGACCGCACATGGTGCATTTGCGAACTCCCATTTCTCAATGAAACTTGCGCAGCAGGCGGAAATCGCCTGCTGCACCAGCTCCCATTGAGAAATGGGAGTTTGTGAACATCCCTGCACTGTGTGGCAGGCACCTCATGGTGCCTGCCACACGGTGCAGGGATGTTCAGGGGTTCAGGGGGCACCATAGGAGCCCCGAGCCAAGATGCGGAGGACCAGGGCGCCCTGCTAGGGGCCCCCAATGTCGCTTTCCAACAGCCTTTCCATGTCGGAAATCCCGACATGGAAAGGCTGTCGGAAACCAACATCATAAACCCAATGGCAGAAACGCCGTCCTTAAGGGATTATGAGGCCTTTCTGACCAACCATCAGGCTCCATGTGCCGGTTGGAAAGCGTGGGCCGGTCCCTCCGACTGCTGCCTCCAACCGCACACATCGTAATGTATCGGTCGGACCGCAACAGTAGATGCGGTTCGGACCGCAACCGACAAACCGTCAGTTGCTGTCCAAACCACATCATAATGAAGGCCTCTGTGTTTACAAATACCCACACTGTTTTATCAAACATTTTTTTGTTGATGAGTCTATCTTCAGATCTGCAACAAATCATGTTTCATAATCGTAAATTATTGTTGATGAGCCTCTTCAGATCTGTAACATACTAAGGGGACTCCTGTGTTACTCTGTACTGCCACTATACAGCCTACTGCATGACTGATTGCTACAAGTGATATATGTGTTGTCTTTATGTATTATATTGCACAAAAGATTTTCATGTTAAGGATATGACAAGTCTCTTTTGATTTGTAATGTACCAGTTTGACTCCTGGGTCACTTTGTATAGTTCCTTTGTACTAAATTTGAGAACAAATTACTGCACAAATTATATATGTTGTGCTTATGTACTATATAGCACAAAATATTACTTTGCAAAAGATGTCACAGATGTTGTTATGGGCATATGAACTAGGCCGTATATCGCCATTGATGACTGTCTATTTTTTTTAGCAAGGTATAATTTGTACTGTCTCACTTCCTTCCTGTATCTACGGGTAATCATTACCATTTTGTTGATCCTTCTTGTATGTAACATTGAATTCCCTTGCCATCCTCTGAGCCAGTAACAAGGGTGTGTTGGAATTTTATTCTACTGAATTTTCACTAGAAAATCAGCAACTACTCTGCTGCTTTTTATCTATAGCTTTGTGATCAATTTCCCAACTCCTCTTGATTTTGCAATCATGTTGTTTAAAAACTATGTATGATTCGTTTTATCCTTGAATTATCCCACCATAAACAAAATCCCGTTTTCTGAATCCAGCATTCTTCTATGTTTACCACACCGCATGCGGGCAGACATATTTGATATCTAGGAGTCCGCATTCATGCACATCCCATCTACCAACACAAAAGTTAACATGCTGATCCGCTCATCTCGCTACAGATAACTTAGCTGACTTTTCCAGCTTGGCAATGGTTAATTCTGAATTTGCAAATCAACCCAGTATCTCACTAACCTTATTTACAATTTTTGGTAATATTGTTTAACTCTTTAACATTCCATGTGTGTATGACCTGGGCAGTCATGCCATCTTTTCTCAACAGGTCATCTGCTTGACGCCTGTCATCCCAATTTCTGTAAGTCATTTTTAAGCTCATTTGATGACGGCTCACTTTTTGCTGGATTCACCCATCTGCACCCTTAGGAATTATGGTGCCTTTTTTTTAAACCAGAATTGTAAAATGTGTTTTCAGAGACATGACTTGGCTTCCTTTCTGTGTGTAACAGTAGTATATCAATATTTAATTAATTAATGACCTCTTACATGACCCTGTAAACATAAATCAGGTATTAGCCTTTGCTTTTTAACTCACAGAACCTGGCTCTTGCTTCATTTAAATTGCTTTGTACTGATGATGACCCTCAAATTGCCAGGGGTTAAAACGCTGTTAACGATTATGGTAATTGAAACCGATATGTTAATGAATTAATATCGTGTCTGAATTTCAATGACTCAAAGGTTGTAATCCTTGCCAAAAGCATTATTGTTCCATTGCTAGTTGAATTATACACACTTTGCACCTTTATAACTTTAACTCACTCTGTGATGTACTGAGCACTTTCAAGAAGCAGTGAATATATTTATTTATGGAAGACTATAAGGGCCTTCAATGAGATTATTTATCTTTTAAGAATTAACATAGTTGTTTTTAAGAGTATGTTCAGTACTGCATCTTTAATTTTCCACTTAGAACCCTTGTTCTTTTTATCCATTTGAGTAGCAGGCTACGGCGGGGTTCGAGATCTTCTGCAGGATTTAAAAATCCCAGAATTCGAGGATCTACTGCAAGATTCAAAGAGCCTTGGAAAGGAAGATCTATCGCACGATTTGAGGATCCTACTGTCTATAAAATTTACACCCAGGACGTGGCCAGGTGCTTAGCTTTCCTCTCTGTTGATGAGCGGCAGCCTCTACTGCGGCTCTGCTCTTCACCTGTGTTCCTCTGTAGTTCTCTGTTTACAGAGTTTCTTGACCTTTCTTCTGCAACATCAAAAACAAAGAATTTCCTTGCATCCTAGGAATTACTTGACTACTACTATCTCTCTCTTGAGAGGCCTCAGGTTAGTGGCAACTAGGAAGAGTTAGATATTGCATGTTTGTATTGTGGAAGCGTGTTGGGCCCCAGTACTGTCTCCTTTCCGTTATTCTATTAAACCTTCGAAACTGTTCTGTAACAACTGTCTCTTGGCCCTCAGCAGTGTTATATGCTGATCCTTTGTGAACCTTTGTTTCTGATTGATGTCTCAAGATGTGGAGGGTCATCAACTGGTATAGGACATCTGAAGAAGACTAGCCTCATGACACACTTTTTGGCTCTAACAAGTTTGAGTTAGTGTACCATAGATATGCTGAATGTTTACCACAGTGCATATGTTACTAGATCCAGAAAATGATAATGAATCATTAGTATGTAAAATTGTCTGATAGTAACGAATGGGGGTCAAATGTCTGCAATTTCAAACAACAGAAAGAACTTTAAATGGGAGAAACAAAGCCCAGAGTCACATATTCCAGAATTCTTAACAATTGCATTCTCTGCTCTCAAAATTGTTCGGTTGTAAAATAATACTCGTATCACAGCGAAGGAGTGTGAAGGGATGGTACAAAGTCTTAAGAAAAAAAGTCTGATAAGAAAGTTGAATTATCAAAACTGCCAGTTGATGCCTGGTTGTGTGGGAAAAAAATCGACTGTACTATAAGTAGTAAAGACTAAAGGCAGAGACATTGGTCAGGATAAAAGAAGACTGAGGTGTGAATATAAAGAGGTAATAAAATGCAAAAAAGGACTACAAGTAAAGAATTAGAATGTGATATGGAAAATTGAACCTAATAGGGATACCACCAAATTATGTAGATTTATGGCAAAGGGCTCCACTGGTATAGGTGCATGACAACACAGTGTAATCTCAGCACTCATCAGGGAATTGGGACGCCTTTTTGCACCTCTATTTAAAGAAAGTTATGTAGAGGATGACATTTTATGGAAGCTTAACGGTGAGCTGGAGAACATCTAGTCCCTGTAGATAAAATCCCTATACTTTGACCTACTTCCATAAAAAACGAGGGGGTAAGGGCATAAGGAACCAAAGAATGGGAAAGCAGCCGGGCTTGACTGTATTCAATCTGAGTTATCCAAGTTCCTAGCAGACATTTAGGTCCCTGTCTTGCAAAAAAGATTTTTCTTCAAAATTACCAGCTCAATTTGTCCCTTGTGAGTGGAAAAAACACTCTGGTGCTGGTCTTTAGAAGGTCAATAGAAATAGTACTAATTGTTATCGACCAGTCTCACTACTGTGTACACAGAGCAAACCTTTGTGAAGAGTGCTACTTGGTAAAACCATTAGACAGATAGAAAAAAAGTGACTTCTAGCCCCATATCAATATAATTTCCATACCAAAGCGGTGCAAGTTATACATATGTCAGTTACGTATAAGGGCGAATTTCAGTGCTTTTTAAACAGTAGTGCGTTTTTAAGTAAATTTCTAGTTTTGTTTTCTTTAACATAAATTTTAATGTTACTTCCTTCCCCATGTATAACTGCACTTTAACCTCTGGTTTTCATATATAGTGGTCATCGCTGGTTATTTCTAGTTAGGATCATATTTTCATAGAAAATTCCTTTTTTGGCGTTGCTAGTAACTTTTTTTGCCGTTTGATGAATCTCAACTAAACATTTTTAAAAAGTGCTACTTTTTGACTAGTTTGCACAGGGAAAGTTTTGGGCTGATCTGTTGAATGGAGACTGAGAAAAAATAATTTTTCTAATTGAATTTTGGTTATGTGTGTTTTAGGAATTCTTTTTGGTACTTATCTTGACACGTGATGTTGTATTGTCAGGTACACATATAACTGCAGTTTTGTCTTCTTTGATGTATAACTTTATTGTGTTTCAGCCACATGGCATCGATGGATAATACTGATATGCATGCATCACCCCGTCTTTTTCTTTGAACCGTGTTTGCGGATAATCTTCTTTACTAATATTTCTATTAGTATGAGCCATTTGTCTGATACTTTCTTTTGATAATTTTTGTATATTGTTTGCTTTAGACCTAACTATGTCATTTTCACTTTTGGTTTGAAAGTACAAAGCCTTTTTCCAAGGGAAATAGTGGGTACAATGTGACATACTCTGCCCCACTCCCCAAGCCTTGAAAGGCTCCGGGGACCCCTTCCCCCGGGGACAGCTCAGTTACTTTGTCCCAGTGAGTCCAGCCCTGTGGCACAGTAATTTCCCCGCTGCAGTTTCTGTTGTAGGACAAATTCAATTTTAAATGGGAAGGGTTTTGTGAGGGAAACCAACAGTAAAAGCCTGCCTTCTGCAAAATGTAGTAATGCAGGGACAAATATGGAAGTACAATGTATGCTTAGACAGTTGTGTTTACTTCATAACTGAGGGTTTGATTTAAAAAAAACATTTTCAAATTTAAGATTGACTTATCCCTATAATTGGGAATTACTCACACGTCTGTAAGTTACATCTTGTCAAAATCTGCCATCAGTCAACAAAGTTAAAAGTGGGTATCCTGTATGTGTATACCTTGTACATTTTTAGATTTTCTCTTAAGTGTCACTTGTTGGGGTCCCCAAGGGTATGTCAGCAAAGTGCTTAGGGAAATCCCAAGCAACTGATGGCTCTAGCTTTTGCGCCTTAAGTGCTTTCCTGCCTTTTATTTGCTTGTGTAAAAAAGAATGCTACGGGCAACCTATCCTTGAATCCACCATGCCCTTCCTAATATCAAAATAGGCTATACAGGGAGAAGACAAACCAAGGTGCCAA
The DNA here is from genome assembly GCF_964204655.1 of Triturus cristatus. Taxonomy (NCBI): domain Eukaryota; kingdom Metazoa; phylum Chordata; class Amphibia; order Caudata; family Salamandridae; genus Triturus; species Triturus cristatus. Next base: position 244,260,410 of record NC_140592.1, on the reverse strand, counting down.
CACAGAGTGGAGCATATAAATGTGAAAAATAGGTTTTACCAGAGCAACAAACATTTTGTGGAGAGGAAATGTTTTACAATGAGGACAGAAAACTCAAACGAATAAGACAAAAACAAGATTTTGATATCCATACACCAATAAAGAGCAAGACGCCAACAAATAATATCTAGAAACCAATAACATGAAAGGAAACAAAGGAATGTAGTGTGAGGAGCACTGAGAATTATGATACCGATTAGTTCTGTGTTTTGCGATACAAGAAAATGTGATTTTTATTTTTGCTTACTATTTACAGTGGTTGTTGTAACTGTCCCTTTTAAGTGCTCAGCTGCACCAGATTCCACTGCTGTCAGTGGAGGAGAACTGCTGAGGGAGCTGCTGTGTTGTGTGGTGCAGTTGCTGGCATCTGCCTTTTGGCTCCTGACAATGACGGGAGGTTGTAGCTTAACCTGCAGCAATGATGAGTCCAACCTATGCTACTCCTTGAGTGCGAGCTGACCTTGCAGGTCTGATCTCACTGGAGAGCAACCTTTCTGCAGTGGGTTTGGTCCATCTAACAGTTATACACACAATCTCATGTGTAACTATTGTGGGGTTTATTAATTCATTTCTCATACTTATTGGAACTCTTAAGTCACACTGAGAAGATCCAAACAAAACTGCGGAAGAAAAGGGGAATGGAGCAGCAATTACTCCAACAATCATGGGAGGAAGAAAGGGCTAGCTATATGAATATTTTACAGTGAGAGAAGAAAGTGTTTACAAAATGAATTGAAACATGTGTGCAATTCCTTAATCCTACACATACTCATAAACCATGCCACTTGGGGGGTGGGGGGAACAATGTAGGATTTATTTCTATCATTGAGTGCTATCGAATTAGGATTCTTCACTAGAGCAATCATAAATTACCTCTTTTTGTGAAGGGAACTTCAATACCTGCTTTCAACAGGCCTAACTTAAGAACAAATGGAGTTGTAATTTATAGAAATCTGTTAGGTCAGTTTTGTAAATTGGGGCCTTAATGTGTGCAAATAAAAGTACAAGTCACAGAAGTGTGTGATGGGCAAAGCCTTATACCGCTAATACATCAGCGCCTACCTATTCATTTATTTTAGTTATTTATATAGCGCAGACCTAGCCACAAGGTGTCACGGTTGCACTAACCTAGGAATCCAAGTCCAACAGGAACGATGTTAATATCCACACTTCCATGAAGCCACTGATGGTCGGCAGTAGATTGGGGAAAGGGAAATGGCACAAGAGGGAGAAACAGAGACACTGGATATCTTCACCTCACCTGTTCTTACTGGAACAGGCATTCACCGGAAGTTCCATGCCTAGTTCATTGTCAAATCAAGTTAAAGTATCTTATGAGGAAAGATGAGAGCGCAGTAATGAAAATATTGACAATTCAAGCATATATGGGGATTACTCGAGCACAAGTTAATTGATAAATTAAGATATTATAAAACGTTGTCAATCAATAGTTTGGAATTTGTAGGTCTGTTAAAACAGTATAGGATTTAGTAAGATTGTATTAATATATTATGCTAAAATTGCTGCTTCACATTGAATGAACTCCGGAGACAATGAGGATAAAATAATACAGTATTTTGTGGTTTGAAGCAAAATACTCAAAGCTATGTTGCTTCAAAAATATTATACAACATGCTCATGCAATATTGTAACACTAATGTGAAACGAATACATTGAACTCCAGACCAACTGAGAGAAAGACAATCATGCCATGACTACTAAATTAACACAATGATCTGCAACTTGTCCCATCCAAAGGGATCCATAACGTACTGTTAACTGCAAAAGAACATGATATTGCACTGCTTAGTGAGCATGGAAAAACAACTTTATTACCTACCAAAATCTACATAATGTGTAGCTTCTTGCTCTAACCTATGAGTAAGCACAGTTACAAAGTCAGATGACAAGGTTCTATGTTTTTTACATTTGGAAGCTTCATAATTTGCAAAGCTTGGAAAGGTGTATTACAATGTGGGAGAGTTTTAGTGTCTCTTCACAATAGTGGGAAATCATCCATAAGCGACCTGGAGCAGTGGGTGCCTTGAGGAGATATCCACTTCTCACGTTTCCACCCATCCCCTGCTTAGATCCAGGCATTTAGCCTCAGCACTGAAAAATAAACATTGTCCACTCCTACTGTTATATACATAATTGTGCACTGCTACCTGATTTCAGTGCATGCAACAAGTCATTTACCAAGATAGTGAGCTGATAAAGAAGACAGGCACTCCTCTTGTATACTGATAGTGAAATACATTTTTGTGTAAAATCATTCCACAGCTTTTTCTATACAAACAAACCCACAAATTCAAAACAAATCAATGAGGAAGAGAACTAATGACCTTAATTATCATCCTCTTTACAAATAAGTATACTTTTGCAAGCCATTTTATTTGAGAACATTTGAAAGTGATGGATAGGATGTGTTTCTTGCTTTAGCACCCTTTATATTAATCTATAGAGATAAATGAAATAAACAAATAGGCCAATACTGATAAAATGGTTTTCGATCACACTGAATTCATCATACATTATGTTTCAGTTTGTGTTTGTTGTGGGGCTTCAGCAAAAGGTGGGAAAGTGATACAGAAATGTAATTTAGATGCTACAATACAATACTGTGTGCACAAATGTACTATCTCTTAATTGATTGCTTTACCTTTACTCTGCATTACATATTATGTCAAAGGTTGCTAAAAATTGATGTGAATTACTTTCCCATGGTTAATGTTGCAGTCTTAAGACATCCAAAATTCCTTAACTCCCCATTCGGTGAGACTCAGGAGAAATGCATTTTTAATGATCACTCTCTATTCTCATATCATTGAATGATGGATAAAATTTGATATACCTACCAATTAGATTTTTTTTATTACATCTTACCCTGAACATCCCCTAGATAAAATACAAAAAGCATGACTATTCCAATAATACATTGACTATAAGAATGTGACATTTACTTGTAAAGTGGTACACTAATAACCATTGCAGAATATTACATTTTGGAATCAAAGGTCAATTTACTCTCTGCATGGTCTCTCTGGCTTCTTAATGTGAAAGAAAATGGCAATATTCAATGATACACTAGCTTAGAAAAATGGATTACTATAGGAAGCTAGCTCTTTAAATGAAGTACTAAAATGAGGTATATTGTGCGAAGAGTCCAGGTATTCCATTACTAGTAGACAGGGGCTTGCTCTAGCAATCCCAAGGTGCTCTTCTAGGGAGAGTGAGGTTGAGCTGCCATAGGTTTATCAGAGAGGCGTGTTAGACATCTGCAAAATACACATGCATTTTTCAGAAGCTGCAATGTTATCCGATTGGAGGAAAAATAAATAAATAAATACGGCATACAGGTAGAGTGCAGTAACTAACAAGACCAATCTTCTGGACTTAAGCTGAGTATGGGTCAAGATCCAAGGCAGCACCAGCAGGTCACCTCCAGCGGCTCTAGGGCGGCTGGGTGCCGTGCTGCAATACAGCGTTGTGTTCCCAATGTTAGTCTATGGGGATCGGTCTTCGTAAAAGGAGGCTGCAGGTTTAGACTGGGTGACCAGTTGGGCTGAACCAGCAAGGAGGCTCAGGCCTCATGATGCTCAGTAATGTGGGGACACCTCTGGACCTCTTCTACATGGGGCCAGGGTCGACGGGTGCAGAGGTGTCCTGAGACATCTCTTTTTTGTCACCGGGAGCGGTTGCGGTAGAGGGGGCCTGCAAACAGAGGCTGCAGGGAGCATAGAGAAGTCTATAGAGGGGAAACCCAAAGTGGAAGGTGGACTTTGAGTCTGAGGACCATGTTGGAACCATTGGCACACTTCAGCTTAGGCTAAGCTGCTTGGGTGCTGTGGTGCTTTCCTGCATCAGGTTTTTGAGGTCTTGTAGTCTCACAGTTCTTTCATGGTACCTACAAGGTCCAGGGGAGCAGCTCCGCTGTTCCATGGGCATTTCTGGCTCTTGGGTGAAGTGCTGGCAGTTCTTCCAGGCTTTGGAGACACAGCAGCTGAAAGACAGGACCGTCTTTTGGCGCAATTGTGAAAGTCAGCAGACAGGCCGTCAGGGTTGCTGCCAAGTCAGTTGCTGGTTCTTCTGTTCTTGCTTCTTGTGACTCTTCATGGCCATCTTATTTCAGGTCGACAGGATCTTATTTCCTGTTGCCAGGGCTCCCCTAAATACTGAATTTAGGGGCATTAGGGGAGTGTAGGATAGTAGTCAAAGGCTACCTTCCCCTGGGGTCACTATGCCCCCTATATGACCACTTCCTGTGGGAAGTGGGTAGAACTCTGTTCTACAGTTCCTAAGTTTGCCATCACCAAGATGGTAGACTCTGAAATGTCATCATCACTTCAGGTAGCCCACCTTAGGGGTGGAACTAGCCTGAAGGTGAACAAATCTATCTGACTACTAATTTTCCCACCTTGTCCAGGCGCCAAATGGGCCCTGGTTAAGGGGGGGTGGGGGGGGGCAGCATCCTCTCCTGTGAGGGAAGCCTGATTTGCATGCCAAAGGCGGTGGGCTCTTTGAAGCTCCCTGCATTGGAATGCTGATTCGCAGGTCATCCTGTGGGAAGGGGTGTAAACACCCTCTGCCCAAGCAGGCTTTGATTCTAACCTCTTCAGAGAAAAGGCCCTCACACTTGGGGGTCAGAAACTCATCTGCGGTGGCAGCCTGGCTAAGACCAGTCAGTTAGCACACTAGTAGTTGGTAGGGTTTCAGGGGGCACCTCTAAGTTGCCATCTGAGGGCATGTATTAATAAATCCATCACTGGGATCAGTGTGGGATTATTACTATGAGATGTTATATAACAAACATTCCTGTCTTCAGTGAAGCCATCATGTATCTGGGGAACACTTTTTCACCAGTGTCCAGCAAATGTACTTTAAAATGGCTTCCCTGATTACTTGTACTGGCAGCAGTGGAACTGACCAGCACAGAGGCATATCTGCTCATGCAAATATGCCCACACACGTAACATTCAACACCCTGCCCTAGGGCTGTCCGGCCTGCTTTGGGTTGACTTACCTATGCTTCCTGCACAGGGATGTGTGCGTGTTTTCATGTTTGTCTGCACCAAGACACGCAGCCGGCAGTGGCAGTCTGTTATGTGTTTGGTAAGGGGGCCGTTAGGGTGGCACATTTTGTCCTGCAGCCCTCAAGGACGCTTTTTAGCATCTGTGCCCTAGGAACCAGCTGTATTATTTACTACAAACTTACAGGGAGAGCTAAAGGTGTTGCCAACTGGTGGAAACAATTGTACAGTTTTAGGAAAGAGGTCTGGTGCTGGGGACCTGGTTAGCAGGAACCCAGTTTACCTCCCAGTTAAAATCACGTCAAATACCAGTCAAAAAGTGGGAGTGACCATGTCAAAAAGGGGCACTTTCCTACACATTACATATTGGGAAATGTTACCATTCATCTAAACACAATTGTATGATTTTTCACCTTTCCAATATTTCAAGGTAAATAATGGATACACAAATAAGGGGTAGAACCAGTCAACATATTCGGAAACGTATTCTTCGAGATGAAAGGTCAAATAAAGTAAATTTTTTACTTGCTTGTTCGCACACAAACATAACAAGGTAATGAACTGTCCATGTATTCTAATCAATTAAAGATTTCGCAGCCAGATTGCCATAAAAACTTTTATTCACTCTATTTGAGCCACTGATAAGAAAGTTTTTTTGATTTCCATTTAAATGATAGAACATATATGAAAAATCAATGGTTCATAAATAAGAAATAGGTCTTGAAAGATTAGTTTGAGGTCAAATGGCATTACCACTCCCACAGTCTGTCCAAAGAAAATGCTAGCATGTTTTCCAACCATTCCTTAGACACTGATTTTATAAAAAACATGATTCCATTTGGATTACAGAATGTGTGATTTACATCCGCTTAAACAAAGTGATGTAAAGCCTTTCCATTAGTTAACATTAAGGTTCAAAGGTAAAATAATATAACCTTCTGACTGAAAGTATAACACATAAGCATCACACATTTCTACATTATCTATCACTTCTGCCCATAAATATGACGGGGTACCTTTTTTGTAACTTAGGATATACAATTACATGGTTAAAATTATATGAAGGACAGCAACAGAAAAAAACCAGACCAATCATTTTGAGTTACAAGACAATAATAATCAATATGAGCAATTTTTACAGTTCTGTCTCACACATCCAAACACACCATCAATTATTGTAAATGAACTTTATTTGACTCATTACATTCTGAGCATCAATTGAAATATGTCTGTGCTCTGCATAACATAAATTCATATTATTATGTAAAACATTCAAAATTACCTAAAAGGAAAAGAAAATTCCAAAGGACTCTATACATCTAATTTAGAGCAATTTACAAAATTGAATTTACTTAGAGTCATCAGTGCATTCTATTTACACAATCACTTGTCAGCCATTTTTAATTATGTTGTGGCTTCAGGGTATGCGATAACCGCAAATACTCTATTTACATAGATAGGAGAAAAAGTACAGAACAGAAAATGCACAGTTTACCCTACATTAAATTGAGGTTTACACAAAATACTGCCCTTGAAAGTGAAATACCTCAAAAAGTCAGAAAATGGCTTGCCATTTACAATGGGCATCAATTAGATTAATGAGCTCGAAATTTGAATGAACTAAATCTAGATGACCCTAAACTAAGTAATAATACTAATAATACTAATAAAGCGATTTGTAAAGCACCTAGTAACTTCTAACAAAGTGTCCCAGCTGAGGAATAGCTTCCCAATACAGGTCCAGGCAACTTACCACAACATCCCTAATCAGATCAATCTAAATCACCAAGGGGCAGATTTACGAGCCCCCTGCGCCAACAGTACGTCACTTTTTGTGACGTACTGGAGGCGCCTTTCACTTCTCCATATTTACAAGGAGAGGAAAAGCCACCCTGCGTGATTTTTTCTCTCATTGTAAATATGGCCCCTTCACACGCGGCACTTTGCGTGGAAGGGGCGTTCCATGGGTGTTGCTGTGGTTGTTCCCACGCAACACCCATGGAAGGAGATACATTTCCAGATTTACGAGTAATCGTAAATCTGGAAATGCGTGTCAATGCTACGCCTCCCCAGGGGAGGCGCTACGAGGAGATTTTTTTTATTTCTCCCTGTTTTTTCCTCTTTCAAAGTGTGCTGCATTCTACAGCACGCATTGCAAGAGGAAAATGCCTGTAGTGATTGTTTTTGTGCAGGAAAGTGCCCTTTCCTGCATAAAAACAATCTCCCCATGACGCAGGCATCCTTGCACCATGGTGCAAGGGTGTCTGCGCCGGCGTTTGGCTGAAGTTTGTGCGCCAGCGCCGGGGAGAGCACAGGAATGCGACATTTTATTGTAAATATGTTGCATTCCTGTGCTTTGGAAGTGCCGCAGTGTGGCGCAGCCAAAGGACTTGCGTTGCCGCGCTGCGGCACTTCCTTGTAGATCTGCCCCCAGGTTTTTTACTTTTTACGAAATGCTAGTTCTGTTTTTTCCTATCTGAGAGAAAGGGGAAGAGAATGCCACATTTTAGATACCAAGAGACTGAAAGTGCAGCCCCCCATATGCGCTCTTGCTACAGCAGGAATACAGACCAGATAAGCTCTTGCTGACCCTAAATTTCGTCTGGGAGAATAGAGAGTAAACAGAGAATGCAAACAGCAGGGGCCTTTGTTGTTAACAATTTGATGGCAATTACACATTGCTTTAAAGACAGTCAGCCATTTCCTCACAGGCAGTGATATTAATTAGGGGTGGGCGGAATTTGCGGAATTAACCTTCGCAAATTATCGCGAGAATGTTTAAAATTATCGCAAACAAGCAGAAATATCGCGAAGATGCGGAAGTTTTTTTCCGGCATGTTCGCGAGATTTTCTGCATGGTTGCGGGTCGCCAACTTACCCATGTGGTTGCTTGCGGGCGCGGCCATCTTGTTTTGAGTTGTTCTCGCGGTGCATGATCGCGAGAAGAAAGACGTGATCGCGCGACGCATGACGTCACTGCGGGCGCGAACTGTCGCGAGACAGCGCAAATGGCCAAAAACAATACAACATCTCATGGAGAACGCGATCGGATCAAGAAAACTTGTCGGCGAACGCAGGGATTCAGGTAAGGCGATCGCGCGCGCGAGAATGTATCATTTTACAGCGCGAGCAAGAAACAAATTATCGCCAAGCTGCGGAAACCGGAATTTTTGACATTTTCGCGCTCTCCGCGGAACGCAAAAATGTCAAATTATCGCAATTTCCGCGAACGGAACGAAATTTTTGCCCAGGCCTAATATTAATATAGAGAAACGGATAATCTTTTGGTCTCGGATGAATATAGTGGAATGTAGGACATCCGCCAAAAACTCTAAATTGCCCAATATTTTCCTTGGATTTAGGCAATTCCTCCATAATTCATTTGCGGGATATAGTGAAGATCTTGAAAAATAGTAGGTATTTAGGGACACAATCCTCTCATTTCTGGAGTGGAAGATGTACTTCGATAAATCTGCTACAGTTCTAAAATGTTCTGCAAATGTGTCAATTTGGTATTCCTATTAAAGCTGCAATTTTTCAGGAACAGAACCGAAATTGTGTTGTGCATTCCAACTATGGAGCACGTTTTGTGTCTGCAAGGGTGTTGCACAACTGTGAGATACTGATGACATGTTTCTAGGGTCTCTGCTTACTTTGGGTTCTAGAATTCCCATGAAACAGCATCAGCACAAGGTAAGGCCTAGATTTATATATGACACTGTAAATTTAAAGCCCACATTGTTTTGGGGCAAGGTGCCAGGAACCACTAAACTTGTAGCGTGGAAGAAACAGGAGCTATGTATGTTTCTACACCCACAGTCAACCACACACTGTTGTAATATGTAGATAGCCATAGTCATATAGAAAGCGGAATGTAATAATAATAGTAATCGAGAACCTCACTTTGCTAGGTATTAAAATGTATGGGTCACAATGGACATCAAAACACAAGACGGACATTTAGCACCTGATCACTATATCACATAACCTATACCTTTCTATTCAATTGATATTCATATGAAATATCTCTTTTTAGACTTTGTTATGAAGTTGAGTCCAGGCAGTCTTGAAAACAGAAAATGAATTAGCAACTCTGTAGTCAATATTATACAACATTTAGCATAACCCCACTCTCTGTTTGCTAATGCAACTACCTTTTAATTGCAAGCACACACTCACAACTGTTGATATATTCAAAATAGCCATTGGCAAAACTGTAATGCAATAAACATTCATCTGTATTATATGGCTCAAAATGAAAACCAATTCGTTGTTCCTCTAAACATCATCACTACCTAAAATATATTATGTAATACTTCAAGAGTCTTTTTAAAAATAAGACAAACTCTCTTCCTTTTTGTCACCTGATAGAATTTGATATTTTTCAAAATGAAATAATATAGTTTCCCACGCCTATAAAATAATTCACATTCAATTCAGTGCTTTAAACTATCAAGTTTGTTTCTCCGAAGGCAGTAACATATCCTTAGACTACTTCTGTGTGTTCAAATTCTGTTTTCCAAAAGAGATTAAAGACAAGACAAACAGTTTCTAAGATATCCAAAAGAAATGTAATCAAGGAACCGGATGCAGCTCAAGGTTGGGACAAAGTTTGACTCGTGTTTTCATTCTGTACTGTGTATATGATTATATGATGCATATGGTTGCAAAAGAAACGTGATGCGCAGATGGATGCATATCTTTGAACATTGTAATTCGAGTATTATGAAAAATCTGTGTAATAAGAAGCTTAGTAAAAAGATTGCAATAATTTATTTTTAAAAAGGATCCTGCTGGAGCAACAAAGTATCATGATTGCTCAACTCGGACACCCTAAACAAGGAGGAAACTTATACCCAAATGTCTTCAAAGTCACTGCCCCCATTTCCAAACAACTTGAGAATTCAATGAAAACATGGGAAATGTTGTTTGAGTTTGAACACTAGTACACAGTGCACCCTCAAGAAATGTGAAGACTTTTGACAAGCTGCTGTTACGTTTTGTGACCACCGCCAGCCTTGCCTTCACTTGAATACGCCAGCAAGTTTAAAGTATGAGCTTGCCTGCCTGGTGAGCGCTGCAAGGTGAGCCATAGATCACAAAGTTTCAGCTTAATCCTTATGCAAACACTGTTGGCTCTTCTCTCCTGAATTATGGACCTCACACACCAAACCCCTCTGTATTGGTATGAATACTCAGAAGTACTGTAAATTTATTGGATGTGAGAATTCATGGTCAGATCCCACTTCTATTTCTTGAACAAAGGTTGATTTTTGTGTACCTTCAATTGAAGAATCTAAACAATCCAGATATCAATACATTTCATTAGGCAAACTAAAATGAAATACAAAAGCGATACAACTGATTATCTTCCAAAAACCCATAAGACGTCTTCCTTGCGGATATAGCCTTTCAAAGGTTAAAGCAACTGGTTTTGAAAGCATCTCATATAGTCCCTAAAACAAAAATTTGCATTACAACCAACAGGAGTATAAAGGTTTTGATGAACTCATCAGTGTCAGACATACATCCTCAAAAAGACACTCTGGCAAAAAATTCATAAATGCTATCTATAGTCTGGAAGATAAGATTCAGTATTGAAATGTTGATAGAAAGATAGATATATTATCTTTCAAATAAAAGGGAATGTTTATAGGTAGAATATTCCAATGCGCGTCCTCGCTTTTATAGTTATATGCAATAAGCAGTACAAGGGATTGGGACACATCTATCAAGGGCGATCCCTTGAGAACTGTGAACCTGATGTCTTCAATTCAAACTGGGACTCCTGCCACTAAACACGTGTAATGCAGTGCCGAAGAATTCAACAAATTAGCCTGTTTGCAGTTGTTTTGACAGTTTGACCCAGGGCCTTTTAGCACATTTACCTTAATTTTTTCTATGTGCTGGACATATTGAGGAAACGATTATTGCTCGGATTATTTTAAAAAGACTAGAATTCCCAGCCATAGATAGGTTTAAACTTAGATTGCTATACCACTACAGGTTCTTCAAAATTCCTGTATTTAGGCTGCTTAGAAGCACACATGTAGTGAGTAAGCAGTGTAACCGAGTTAAACATAACATCTACTTGCTTACATTTGTAGAGAACATTTTAAAGGGTATGTAATACAGAAGTCTGTGAACTTGGATCCACTACCTATAAAAATCCTGTGTTGCATAGACTAGGGAGCAAGTGGCTTGCAGCATGGATTTTATTTTAGGAATTCAGATTTTATTTTTTGTTAATGGGTTATGTTTTACCTTATATTGGATATTAATATGATCTGTGAATGACTGTATGCTCGTTTCTGTGATCAAGCATGAACGCTATACAGTTTAGCACCTTAGCTGCTGGGCCTCACTCCCCCTCAGTGCTGAGCCCTTTTTTGGCTATTTGGGGTAGTGCGTGCTTAGGCCTCCATTACTTGTTGTCCACATATGGTATCCCCTGCAAATTTGTGCCCTTTTTTGTCAACATCCTGTGGATTCGAGAGGTACCCAGGGTTTGTGCGTTGGCCTGGAGGGGACTGAGAAAATGGCCAAAATATAGACACATTTTGATTTTTTAGGAAAAATCAGAAAAAGGGGCTCTGGATAAAAGTGTCAGTTTTTCCCTAAAAATGGCATCAACAAACTGTTTGGTGTGCACACATCTTCAAAATTTCAAGGAACATGCAGAGCTGAATCAAAAAAGCATTTTTTTTTACCGCAGTTTTGTCTTTTTTCAAAGAGGTGGCCATTTTTCATATTTTGTGTGCTTTTAATCTACTACCAGTTTGCGGTGGAAAGCAGTGTGAAACTCATGGGTGATTCAGAAAAGCTATATACTTGTGAAAAGTGGAAAAATTTCCAAATTCAGCAAGGGGTCAGATGTGTAGATCCCTCAAGGGTTCCCAATGAAACTAATGGTTGAAATTAAGAAGTTTTGAAAACGAGTAGGAAAAAACGCCATTTGTGACAATGTTTTCATCTGTAACTTTTTGTCATGATGGCCCATTTACAAAATCAATTTATCATTCGCTAGACCTTTTTGGTTGTGCGGATATATATATGTCAGTTGTCTAAGAACCCGAGCTACCCAGAGCTAACAAATGACTTGCATGTACAATGGTTTTCATTGTGTACTGAGTGTAGACCAATTCATATGGTGAAATATGCAGAGTGAAAAATAGGTATCAAGGTCACCTATGTATTACAGAATGCAGCACAATGTATACAATTTAGCAGTAGTGGTTATTTGTACATCTCTGAATTTGTGGGTACCCGTGGGGCATATGATTTAGAGGATATTTTTCAAAATGTTTTACACACTGGCTTACATTTGGAAGGCACAAATGCAGCAAAATCTAATTGGTAATAACAAATATCCTACTATTCTACGCTCCCACATGTCTTCTGATAATAATGGTACCTCACTTGTGTCGGTAGGCCTAGTGCCCAGGACAGGAAACAGCCCAAAACGCAACATGGATTTTCCACTCACAACTGACCAGTTTTTGCAAAGTGGGTAGCTGTGGATTTTGGCCCTAGCTCATCCGGCACCTAGGGGAACCTAGCAAACCTGCACATTAAAAAAAAAATAGACAGACCCCTAGGGGAATCTAGTATGGGGTGACTTGCATGGCTCTCACCAGATTGTTTTACCCTGAATCCTTTGCAAACCTCAAACTTTGACTAAAAAAATGACATTTTTCTTTCATTTCTGTAATGGAAAGCTCTGGAATCTGAAGGGAGCTGCAAACTTCCTTCCACCAGGCATTTCCCTCAGTCTTCCGATACAAATGGTACATCACTTGTGTGGGTAGGCTTAGTGCTTACAGTAGGAAACTCCCCAAAATGCATCATGAATACATCATATTTGTCCACTCAAACCTGACCTGTTTTTTGCAAAGTGGCAGGCTGGGGATTTTGGGCCCTAGTTCAGCCGGCACCTAGGGAACCCTAGCAAACCTGCACATTTTAAAAACCTAGACACTTAGTAGAATCCAGGATGGGGTGACTTGCGTGGATCCCATGAGTTTTTGTTTACCCACAATGCCCTCCAAACCTCTAACTTTGCCTGAAATCATTCATTTTTCTTATATTTCTGTGATGGAAACACAAATCCACAAAATTCCTTACTCCACTTGTTTAAATAAAAACTCTGTCCCACTTCTGGGGCTGGGCCTAGTGCCCATGACAGGAACGGATCAAACCAAGGCAAATGGTAGCCCTTGCGTGGGGACTCACATTGACCATGGTTTGATCCATTCCTGTCACTGGCACTAGACCTAACCACACAAGTGGGGCAGAGGTTTTATCAGCACAAGTGGGGCAATGCTGAGTGTTAGGAATTTTGTGGATTCCTGCATATTACGGAAGCATCCATCATGGAATTTTTTATGAAAATGCATGATTTCATGCAATGCTGGAGGTTTGTAGGGCATTGTGGGTAAGTAAACTTCTTGGGAGTCTCACAAGGCACACCACCCTGGAATCTCCTGGTTGTCTACTTTAAAAAAATGTCTGTATTTGGTAGGTTTCCATGGGTGGCAGCTGAGCATGGCCCCAAATCCAGCAGCTACCCCTATTGTTGATCTATCCACATAGCAATTTAGGCCTTTTGTGTCAATGTCTCTTAGCTCACCCACACAAATACCACAAGGTACCATTTTTATCAGGAGATAGATCCAGGTCAATTGCCTCCATCTGCCCCCAGAGGGGCAGAAAGACTGTTTCACCTTTGATTAGGGGTGGGCATGGCCATGTCCATTCTGGACGGCCCCCTCCTTTCTATTTTTATTTTAAAAAGAAATCCCTAGTGCCTAGGGCTTTTAACCCCCCGGGGGGCTGGGCATCTTGAGGGCAATTGCCCTCATATTCCCCCCATGGGGACAGAAAGACTGTTTCACATTTGATTTGGGGTGGGGGTATGACCATACCCGTTCTGGGCAGCCCCCACCCCTCTATTTGTATTTGAAAAATATATCCCAGGTGCCCAGTGGACTTTCTACCCCAGGGGGGCAAATTAGGGGAATTGCCCCCAATGCCCCCTAGGTGGGGCAGAAAGACGGTTTCCCCTTTTATTAGGGTTGGGGGATGGCCAAGCCCATTCTGGGCAGCCCCACCCCTCTATTGTTATTTTAAAAATAGATTCCTGATGTGTAGTGAGTTTTCTGCCCCCCAATGGGGCAGAAAGACTGCATTTAAAAGAAATAGCCAAGGGGAGCACAAGCCCTTGCCCTGGTGGCTAGTGGGTGGATTACTGCTTGGAGATTGCTCTCTTGTGGCGATCCCCAAGCATGCATCTACTGGGTAAAGGTAAATTCATAAAGGGGAGATTCTCCCCTTTCCAATGATACCTCTCCTGTTAGAATCAGTGCTCGGGGGCTGAGATAGCCCCCAAGCACTGGTTCAGTGAAAGTAAAAGAAACCCATTGGCTCATTTTACTATCACTTATACTGCAATTACATCAGCGCACCCTGTGTGCCAATCGTCATTGTAGTAAAATAAAAAAACAAGTATTTGCAATGCTCTAGGTCTCGCAAAGTTTGAGCTATTGGCGCTGCAAATAATAATACAACACCAATAGCTCAAACATTTAAGTAATGCGAGACCTATTGCATCACAAATGCTTGTTACTTTTGTTAAAAGTATCTGGATGTTGGTTCCACCTTATTTTAACATCCACATATAGCAATAAGTATTTGGAAAAGACAGTCAAAGGAGCTAATTAAAACATGGGCGTTTCCACTTAGCAGCAAATAATGATTTAAGTGCAAAGAACAGTTAATAGCATCTCCCTTGAAAATGACTTGCATTGTTATTAGATTACAATGGCAATGCATTTAATGCATTTCTTTATCCCTACTTAAATAAAAACTAAATTTTCCAGAATGCATAAAAGAGGAAATGTGACAAACTAAAGTGTGGACAATTTTGCTGTTGAAACAGTCGCCACTAACCTCATCAGGGGTATTAAGCGCTTCATAAATGCAATTATAATACCATCTTTAGCTCAGAGACTTGAATGCTTATTGGAACTAATAGGAAACATGACAGCAGAACGGAAATGGTTTGACAAGCAAAAACGAAGCAAGGAGTCGAGAAATATTTTAGCACTTTCTGAGAAAGCTTTGTGAGTGAACTACTGAATAAAAAAGTTTGTCTTTTAATTGTTGCATTTTTTAAATAGTATATGTCATGTGACCTGCCATGGGGCTTTCGGTACAAACGGAGGAAATGATGCATTGAAGAGTCAGCAGGACACTTTGAAAAAAGGTGCTCTAAATATAGCGAAAGGAAAAATATGAAATAGGGCACGTGCTTAAACAAGGAGTAGCTCTCATGCATATAAACGTTAGGCGCGTGGCAGCCTGTGAAGCGGGTGCCATGGTGATAAATGCAACACTTACTATTTTGCGTCTTGTGATGGAAGGGGAAAAACATTGCAGGAATGGCTTCGGAATGCAAGGAGACGTTTTCGGAGTCACAGAAGTGCATTCATATCAGGGTCTGGCAGTGTGTGCAAAGGAACAGGCGGCTCAGCCACAAGGAGAAAGACAGTGAAAGGAAAAATATGAAATCGGGCGCTGTGCCTAAACAAAGCGCGGCGCCCGTGCACATAAACGTTAGACGCATAGCCGCCCATGAAGCGACAGCCATGGTAATACAAAAGTAATAATGAAAGCGGGCGCCGTGCTACAACATGAAGCGCGGAGCCTGTGCATATTAAAGTTATGTGCATAGCGGCCCGTTAAGTGGGCGCAGTGGCAATAAAAAAAAAATTATGAAGTAGTCCATAAATGAAACGGATACAGCCCTACAGCGTAACTAAGCTGTAGTTTGTTGGTGCTGTTAGCCATGAAACGGAAGTGACGTATCGGGATCACCAGCCAATAAGGAACAAGTAAAGCAGAGCAATGTCGGAGGTAGCCAATGGCAAGCAGCAGGTGGGATTATATATCTGTTTACGGATTACAGCAGGTCTTGCAGACAACGCATGCGCGCTGCCAAGGCTCTACCTAAAAAGGATCATATTTCTCAGGAAGCTCTTCCCAAGAAGCCTGTAGGACTCCCTCTGGTGCTGAGCACCAGAGGTGCTTTTAAGTGCCTCCCAGTGTTGGCCAATGGTCGACACATGTATTAGGAAGGTAGGGCGGGTGTCGGCCATTGGAAGACCCCCATACCATAGTTAATGATCATGGCCGGTAAGAATGTCTTGGTCAAGGAACTACTTTAGTAAGACCCTCATTCCCATATATATTAATGATTAACACATTTGTTAAAGTTACTTAGGTAAAACAAACCTAATCATGAGGGCAACAGAGCAATATATTATTACATTAAAACCGAGTAATGACAATTAGTATGTTAATCCAATTGGTACCATGAGCGAAATGTTCCACTTGTTTTAAAGGCACATATTTTACTGTTTGTAATGCCAATTTCCAGCAGGTGTTTGTGACCGACGCAAGTCTTGCACTCTGGAATTCTCCACAAGTTACCAAAAAGCAGACAACCTCCGAACAGCCAAGACCTAGCTGGATCAAACCCCCGTGCACTGGCAAACAAGACTGAACAGGTCATATCCTTGATCACCATACAAGTCCAAATGTATCCGGATCCTAGACAGTCTCTCTATGACCTCTGCAAACACATAATCATCCCGCTGTCCTCCTTCGCAGTTCCACTTTCGGTTTTGCTAAATAATTGCATTTCATATAAAGAGAACATAAGAAATTGGTCAAGCAATAGAGTGGGTATTGATAACGTGATACAAATTGTTCAGCTACTTCTTCTTGAACACTGGGATCACCTTGGGGCAGTATCAGTCATCATTTCAGCTAGTTCCTGCTATGACTAAAGAAGGATTGTGTTTTCTGAAATCAATTCAACGTACCCTAGTAGAGCAGTCGGAATATCTTTACTCTGTGCAAGGTGACATGCAGCCCCAGGTGTGTCTTGGTGATTCTGGAATGCATAAGAACATTCTGAGCCTGTAGAACTTAGACCTCTGTTAAGAGTTTGGTGGGAAACACCACTAAACTTGCACATGGGGTAACTATAGATTCCATGTGGTTAATTAAATAACACATGTCAAATAACACTATTTGTACTGTGTACCCTGTGTTACTGCTCAACAGATAAACAGCACATGCTCAAACCATCATAAAGTACCCATTTTCAGGCATTGGAAGTTCCTGCAGTAAGAAAATGAATTCCCGCAAGCAGAAACAGCCAGAGCAACAGACAGAAAGACCTTAGGACAGCCACAAAGTACACAACAACAGCTTACTGCGTGGCAGTGTGCAGGCATTCATTTTGTGTGGACAAAGCACCTTGAAAAAGACCAAACAAATATGTTGCCATCCTCTGATATCACTCAGTCATCACACGCATATACTTGCCAAACTCATCCCCCTTGTACACTAGAAGGGAAAATAAGTACATTTATACAGATACTGAGCTGGAGGTTCTGGCCAAGAAAGTGGTAAGACTCTTTGACCATCTAATGTGCCATCTCATGGCAAAGATATCGCCAAAAACAAACAAGAACGTATAAGTAGATAATGGACAACATCAATACC
Organism: Triturus cristatus; assembly: GCF_964204655.1. Classification (NCBI taxonomy): domain Eukaryota; kingdom Metazoa; phylum Chordata; class Amphibia; order Caudata; family Salamandridae; genus Triturus; species Triturus cristatus. The sequence goes on along the minus strand of NC_140592.1, from coordinate 244,242,768 downwards.
ATTTCAACATACCAAAATGATGTTGAGAATGTTAAAAACAGGTTCTATTCCTTGAAATGCTAGGTACATCAGTGAGCTACCAAGCACAATTACTAAAGCATTGCAGCTGGTGGTAGTTCTCGACGTCCGCTTGACCTCAAGCCATGGGAAGTAAAAATTATGAGCCTCCTTAACATGTCTGGAGTGGAAGAAATGAAGACATTTTTGTTGTTAGAGGAATCCAAGATAGGATATGTGAGATCTGTAATGGAAGTGCATGAGGTTGTTAAATAGTTGTCTTGCCTGGGTATCAACATCATTTTGAAGAGTAACTGATGTATTTAGTTATACATATTCACATTGATCCATGTACTTGCTGCCGTCAGGGCTAACAACTCTCTAATAGTACAGCTGACATGTATTGAGATTGCCAATGCAGTGCAATATTGATGATGATGGGTTGATTTGCTTGCCCAGGATGTTGACGGTGATGTTTCACCACAGTTTAACTAATGTTGCTTGTCTGCAGGATCATGGCATTGTGGTTTGATGATGGGCACCTAAATCAGCAATTGTCATGAGCCTTCTGGACACTCATTTTTATATGCTTTCTAGCCAACCGATTCAATTCTTTATTTTGGCAGATTGCCAGAAAGGTAATAATAATAATAAAAACACAGCCGTAGGTTCATAAAATCTGTACTACAAACTAAACAGATATACAATAAATGTATCAAATACATGCATTAACAATTTAATTTCATTGTAACAGATGCAGGATCTATGCAAAGATCCTGGTAAAACCACTGGATTCTTAAGTTATACCCTCACTCTTTTAAGATACTGTGATCATTAGTGCCATATTCTACTTACTGAATACTCAGCTTCTGCCTAATTCTTCACATCAACAACAAATGACAAGAGACTGCACAGACTCTGCATTGCCTGGTGCCTGATGTCAGTATTCATAATGCTCAACCGTTTCTTTAGATTCCCCACAAGAGGGGCACATCCAGCCTACTGTCCCGGAGTTTTGTGCCCACGTAGTACTGAAAGGTAGGAGGGGGAGGGTCCCATACCGAAATTGTAGAGCAAACTTTCTGGCAGCTACAGGTTATATCTCATCAAATAACTGCTCTTCTTCAAATTTGTCCTTCATCATAAGGAAGTCAGTTAACCTGATGTAGACTGCCTCTGCATATTTCTCTAATCATATTGCCAGGAATTGCACCTCATGGATAGTTTGATCCTAAGTATGTTACCTGGCCCTGGGGTACGGAGGACCTCTTCTAGGCCCTGTCAATAAGAACATAGCCAAGATCCTTCTACAGTACAGGATCGGTCTCACTCCTATCCCATCAGAGATTGATCTGAGGCCCATATCACGCCTGAGAGGGAGCAAGGGAGTACTAATACGGAGACCCATCAGTTGGTGCAAATATTGTTTTTTGACTACTACCAGGGCATTCACATCCCTATGGCCCAACGACTCTGCACCATATCTGGCTGATCCTAGGGCCTGACAGTTGTAAATTTGGAGTGCCGGAGAGATGGGGTGAAATTGGGTGCCTCAATGCATTTTCACAATTCCACCAGTAGATTGTTCAAATTTACGCCTACATTTCACAATGTGAGTGTGCCAGCAAAGCTGGGTTGTCAAAGATATGCACACGCTCAAAAAGGGGCCCCTTTAAATTAATAAAAACAGTTAATCATGGTTGTGAGGAGGATTAAGTTCCCTTACTTGCTCCCTACAGTTAAGTGATAGTGGATTGATACTGTGTCATCCAGTGTCGGGTGAGTGCAACTCCTTGACTTAATATGGGATCCATATGCATAGCAATATGAGGGAGATAGACTCTTTGGTATTCCTCCTAATTTTAGAAATGTCTTTTTGTATTTATGACTCGGTTTTAACTTTTGGAAGTGTGGGAAGTGGGAGCCAGGTCGGAACATTAGTTTTACCATAAAGGTCCCATCGGGGAACCCTACCTTTCACTAGTGGAAGGTGAGTGTAGGTGGGTCCCATTGAGAAACCCTACCTTTTTCCATGGAAAGGTTAATGTATTGCGGCTAAGCGGTCATAATTGATGCATAAAATTTGGTGAAGAGCCTAAGTTGATAATAGGGTAGATTCAGTAGCGGTTCCTTCGCTAAGGCAGAGGAGCATTGTCTCACTGCTCGGTGAGCAGTGGATTTGTTTTTAATAATAACAAGAAATTGTTATTTTATTTTCCTTTGTGACTCTGGGCAGGGTAGGCTGGCTCGCTGCAGAGGGTGCAAGAGTGGTTTGCACTCCCTCCCTACTTGCGCATTACGCTTTGACCGGCCCTTTGGGGCCGGCCAAACAGTCATGCGTAGTTGGCATGTTCTCCATCAGGCTGTGTTGCACAGCCCCGTGTAGAACATGCTCAGCCTCCCAGGCACTACCGCCAAGCAGGCCGCTCAGACCAATCACGACACTGCTCCTGCAGCGCAGATTCCGGAAGACTGAGTGCTTCCGGTGCAGGCTACAGGCAGCAGCCGGGAAGAAGACAAGAAGAAATAGGAGAGGCATGCGGTGGAGGAGGTGACAAAGCAGGTATTTTTATTTTTTCTATATTTTCATCCCTCCCCACTGCCTCACCACCCGCGTTCAGAGGCAGCCGCCACTGAGTAGATTGCTAGTAAGCGTGGTATGTAAGTGTGGCACATGGATGTATAAGTGGCTTGATAAATGTCAGGCAAGGAAATTGAACACCAGGCCAGTGATGAATACCACTCAGCATGTGAAGAAGTAGGGGGGAGAGAACTAAGGGACCTACGGGTTGATACTGAGTCATCCCATGTCGGGTGAGTGCTAGAAGTGGGAGTCCGGTCGGAACATTAGTATTACCATACAGGTACCACTTCTGTATGTGAAGAACTAGGGGGGAGGGCCATTCGGGCCAACCGTATCACACAATTGTCCTTAATACTGCCACCACTGTTGCCACCTTGCCTGGGGAGCGGGACCAGGACGGCAAGTCCCAGGCTCCTTTGTGGCTCATTGCCGCCACCGACACCACCGTTTCGTGCCTGGAGGCGCTTTAAAATCACCTGAGGGCTCCCGCAGCGGGGGACACCCGTAATACTGCCGCCACTGTTGCTACCTTGCCTGGGGAGCGGGACCAGGATTGCAAGTCCCAGTCTCCTTTGAGGCTCGTTGTTGCCACTGATGCCAGCATTTCGTGCCTGGAGGCGCTTTAAATCACCTGAGGGCTCCCGCAGCGTGGAATGAGTGCGGGCGTGCCCGGGTCGCGCCCAGGCAAAACCGGGGCCAAGGGCGGGCCCGTCTGCACCCGTCAGCGCCAGGAAGAGCCATGGCTGGGCCACCCCCTTTTCAACCCTCAGCATTCGAGTCCTGAGGTGAGTGCCAATATATTTGATTAGTAACTGACAAGAAGTTAACATGGGAAAGCGCACTGGGACACTGCCGTCGTGGCCTGTTACTACAAGCATTGACAGCATGCAAGTAAGGGCTGTCAGTATTGTGTCCAATGAAGTTAAATTAACTGAGAGGCGTTTGTCCCTGGGACTTGAGGTACAACTGAATGGTCCTATTACAGGTGTGGCTTTAGCGGACTCTGGTTTTCCACCTACAGCCAGTCATATGCCCGCCATCACACCTATTATCCCTTTGCCCTCTGGACCTGGTTCTGATAATGTGGTTCTTTCTGGTGGAAGCCCTAAAGGAGATGACATTGCCGAGTCACATCCAAATAAGGGCTTACCAACATCTGTCACAGCCACAGCTCCAGGGGCTAAGCGTAAAAGGAAGCCTGTGAAGGCCATTAACTCTAAGAGAAAACAACCTATTTGTTCTAGTGCAACCCACACCTGTATGAGCTCATGGATACAGCCGCCATCGAAAACTGGCACTCCTGAGGCTGTATTGATTGAAGAATCGAGTCACTCTATTAGTACACAAACTGAGGCCGTATCTCTCACTTCTGATTGTAGTGGTTCTGGTGATACCTTTATTAATACCGTCATAGACACTGTCTTTGTGCGAATTAAAGACTTCATAGATAAGAACTTCACTTGTCTATGGAAGTGACTAGATCGTTTGGACACTATTATGAATAAAATGAATAAAACGAGTCAACAACAAGAGACTACCCAAATTGCTGCTACCACAGGGGTGGGTTTGAATCCACCACCCGATGCTGTTCTTAATTCTTAAATACAGACTATAACCTCAACACAAACTGTGTCAAACTTTTTTTGAGCAAACATTCTTGTAGTATATGTAGTAAAATTAAGGAGTGCTTCCTTTTGAAGCGTAATGATGTATCTGAAAATTCTTCCATTTCCTGTGGTGTCCAAAGTATGTTCAGGACTGTTTTGAACATGTGCTCTATTCCACATTGCAAACCTATGAGTAGCCAACCTAGTGCAAGTCCCAAGTTCGATAGCACAAGCAAAGGTGTCCCAGATAGCCTGAGACTGAGACCCTTTGAGCCTAGTAGGAAGGCCTTAAGATTACCACCTGCTGCGTGTTCCCATGTACTGGTATTGGCAGGGGTGCCAACCCTCAAGAAAAATCAAGAAGAAACATGGGACCAACTGTGCAATAAATGCGTGGACTGGTTATCCAAACATTGACAGTTCATGGTGTCAGACATGTGTGATATCATTATGGTACAAAGAGTAGGGTGGGTGGGGGTGTCATCAAAAAATATAAAGGGGGATTTCATAGTGATCAATTTTCGTAACCCATCTATGGTCAGATCACTATTGAAGGCACAGGAGGTTCTCACTATTAACTCCACGGACATTTGGTTATTAACTATAGGCTACTTCTATAAACTAACCCCCGGGCCTACAATCAATGATGCCCCCCCTTTAATCACACATAATAGGTTCTTAGCACTGTCTGGCATGGATAATCAGGCCTTACTGTCACCGCCATCAGCACCCAACGAGATTATCCTTACACTGAATATGCATCCACCAGAGTTATGTGAAGCTGATATTCTAACTAAAGCCACCATTGTTTCAAGTTTAGGCATATTAAGTTGGAATGTCGCTGGCTTAGAGTAAAAAATAACCCAGCCAGACTGGCTAGAAATAATCCATCAACAAGACATCCTTATGTTTCAGGATACTTGGGCAATGCTAGATTTATATATTGATGGGTTTGAATGTTTTAACACTGTAGCTCCAACCCCCAAGTCAGGCCGACCATCTGATGACCTTTCAATCTGGGTCTATGTCTCTGCAGGAGGTAGTGCCAAGATTTTAGACACAAATAATGATACATTTCAATCACTAATATATAAAAGGGGAGTATCCATTTATTTAGTTAATTTTTATAATAATAACTTTCACATTGTACCGAAAATGAATTTTATCAATTTGTTTGACTTTGTTACCGCCCTACAACATCGCAATGATTTCAATAATCTAGCTGGTATCTGTTTGGGGGGTGATTTTAATGCTAAGAACCCCAATGAAAATAGACCAATTGTAGAACCTATCACTAAGGCACACCGGTGCAATAGAGGGGTAGAACTATTGCACCATCTGTGAAACCACAATCTAACCAATGTGATGGAAATTGCCGCAATTACTAATAATAATAATCCCCCTGAACCGACATATAGAGGTAGGGGTTGCGTCTCTACTATAGATTATGTTTTTATTTCCCCTACCCTCGAGGACTCCTTGTTGAAAGCTGAGGTTGTCCCAACCACTTATGGCGACCATAACCCTATCAAGATAACCCTGAGAATTCCCCTCAAGCTGCCATATAGTAAAAAATGCAGTGCGAGGAACTTGTCCGTCTCTACTGACAAATTAAGACTAGTATGGCGAGGAGTCAATAATACCGATTTATTTAATAGGATGGTAAGGACTTATCCAAGATATCTCGATTCATGCCTCTCAATTCAGGATTCTAATCCCGGGATAATTGGTGCTTTTTCCCAACTTTGTGAGGGTATCAAATCCATATTATCCAAACCAATTGTAAATTTACAGCATGCACCAAGATGGTTCAGCAGCGACTGTTCATTAGCTAACAGACAGCTTCGAAAGGCACTTTTAACAAATCCCAGAGACCCTTCCCTTACCAAATCATTAAGGAAGAAGTATAAGGTAGTTATTATACAGAAGAAGGATGAAGTGGTAAAAGAACGCTGGGACACCCTTTGCATGTGACGCTACATTAAAGAGTGGGAAGAATTTTTGGGCAGCGGTTAAAGATATGAGGCCATCGGACAACCTTTGAGCCCGATAAGCTGTAACATTACTAGCGAGGCATGGGAAACCCCCTTTTCCATGATTTATGCAGGCCCAACACAAAATGAGGATCCTGCGGAACATCAGGCCCATACTGGGCTCTCTATATCTCTATCTGAAGTTGAAGATGCCATCCACCAAAGCCTGGGAAACAAAGATCCCGGACCAGACGGGCTGCCCATTGATCTTATTAAATATAAACCTGAGTTTTGGGCTCCGCTTTTATTAAATGTTTTTAATAATTTAACTAATTCTCTGGTCCCAAGCACATGGTCAACTAGCATCATAGTACCAATGTTTAAAAAGAGTGATCTATCCCAACCAAGTTGTTATAGACCGATCTCCCTAATAGATAACACACTGAAAATTCTAGGGAGGATTTTATATAATAAAATCAAGTCATGGGCTGAGGAGGAGCGCATTTTACAACCATGTCAGTTAGGTTTCAGAAGCAAAATAGGAACAATTGAACAGTGCTTAAACCTTGACTTAACTATTGCAAAGTATACGATTGCGCAACAATCCCCTATATACTTCGCTTTTATGGATCTTACCTCAGCCTTCTATTTTGTTAATTGGTCACGCTTATGGTCCATTCTTTTAGAATGTGGATTGGATGAGATCTTAGTTCACTTTTTAGCTTACTAACACAAGGACCTAAAAGCCCAGGTAAGGATCAATAAGGGTGGGGAGGTTTCAAACGACATTAGAGTTGGTAGGGGGGTCAGGCAGGGTTGTGTCCTGGCCCCTCTCCTTTTCATTTTATACATCAACGACTTGCACAAATCATTGATTGTACTCTCTAATGACGTCCCCAAATCAATGGTAATACCCTCCCCTCCTTATTGTATGCCGATGATGCGGTCTTACTGGGCCACACACCCAATGCTTTATGTATTTTAGTGCGGGGTTTTGTAGATTTTATGGTCAGATTTCCGGATTGTGGGTATGGAATCTCTTCTCGAGAGGCGTCAATCGTAACGCTACTTACAGAGAAAATACTCATAACGAACATTTTTGACAACTTTCTGCCCTGATGAAGTTCCGTTAAAAAGGAACGAAACGCGTTGGCTGTTGCTTTTATATTGCATACAAAGAAGAATAAAGTATTACTTTGAATTAACTCGTATTCACGAAGTTGTGACTTCATGCCTGGTGCCACCTCCATTTTCCTTCATCCTTCTTGAAAGTTGCAGTTCTTGCACGTAAAACAATGTGCACTTCATGATGGTTGTTTTTATCGAGTTTAAATTTATATTGTAATTATGATTAGTGTAAAATATGTTTACACTTTTTATAAATCTGGCTTTTTAACTTCTCACTATGATTATGAAATAGCACAAACCAAGAGGGCCCTAATTGGTAGAATGTCTTTCTATGATGTGTGAATATGAACTGATTTTATCCTATTGTTTTTATGATTAATAAGACTTGAGTACTATTATGCTGTCATGTGAGTTGTGCTTTTTTGGATATACATGTATCCGAATAACGATTCTTTGAAATTGAAATAATTGTCCTTCACATTGCACATTTCATGATGTGAATGTTAATACGTAAAATGTTTTTTAATAGGTTCCTAATTTTCTGTACTTGTTGTGGGAGATTCCATATGTTGTCTTGAAGAAGGTGGTAGTAATCATAAACACCAACCAAAACCATCGATGAGGTCATATTAAAGACTGGATCTGTTAACATATATGATACTATGACTGATGGTTTTTAGTGCACGTATCATGCATAATGTAAATACAGAACAGTAATAGTAAATAGACCATTCATGTTGTCTTGTATAGCTCCCAATATTGTATACTATTTTGTTGTGCAATTTTTGGATTGTGTTATCTATGTCATGTGGTTATGGGGCAATTGTGAATGGAGTTTTCTATTTAATCTTTTCTAGAAAGAGGAATTGTTTTTAATATTGCAAAGGGTTTTAAACTTTTGTATTGTTATAATTGACGTACCAGCGCTAGTGCATAACTATAAATAAACAATGGAAGTATTTTAACAAATGTTATTGTTACCTAACGTCTTTTCTATACTGCTGTGGTACTGAGGTTGAAGTTTATGGTACACGAGCGACAAGCTCTGATTGTGTGTTAGACTGAAGGTTGCAAGGTTTTGTGGTATTTTATCTCCCAAAGGGAAATTTTATTTTTACTTTTCTAAGCGGTGACTTGTCCCCTTGTTGCGTGGGGCCCTCTCTCCAATTTTGTATGATGAAATGATGCTGCAAGAGCCCATGCCACAGGAGCAGAGCGTCGCTTTTGAAGGCGCATGACGGCAGGCAGGGACATGCAGCACCTCCTCCTGATGTGATGCAGGGTGGGATATGGAGTTCCCACTGTTGATTAAATGATGCTATAAGAGCCAACCTCGGAATCTTCTCTTCCTTGCTGAACCTCTGGTTCAGCCATGAAAAGCAGATTGTGGTTCCGCGCATTCCCAGAACTGTTCCTATGTTCTGTAGAACATTGCGAATTTGCTTTTTGGGTGTACAAGTTCAATTAGTTTTGTTCTTGTGATGTTTGAAAGGGATTCCTGTGGTGTCTTGTGAAGCCAGTCAATCACAGTAGCGGCTCGCATGGGGCGTGCTGCGGGGTGGGGGGGGGGGGGTAGCAAACACGGACATACGACGGAGTGGAGGAACATAATAATTGCTTTCCTCCGTTCCGCCCTATGTCCGTGTTTGCTACCCCACCACCCTGCCTCTCACCCGCCCGGCACTACTGCCACACAGCACGCCCTATGCGAGCCGCTACTGGTCAATCATGCACATTTTCAGCTCCCACCTGGTTTATGAACACAGTCGCAGGTCCGGGCACTTAAGAAGGGTAAGTGACAACAACTTGCACTATAGACCAGTTGCAAAGTAAAAAATATTATTAACACTATAATATGCATTGTCAACTCGTGCCTCACTCCCATCCCTCCTAGAGTCAGTTGTCTGATAGGGGGCTTCAACTGAAAGTCTGCATCAGTAGTTAAGGACTGCTTTCCAGCAATCTTACAGGCTCTTCTTCTCTTAACATTCCAATAAATGTAATTATAATTACATTATAGTATTTACAACCCCTGACTGGGCACTGAAGCACTTTATGCCTGGAAGCCTGCTTCTCCGGATCTCAAGGTTAGTGGTTAGTCCAGTGGTTATTGTTAGTAACTGAGATAAGTCTAGTGCGCTCTGTAAACCATTCCATGCAGTCATTCCAGTTTCTTTATGGTGGACTGAATTAATAGGGGTTAGTTGTGATCATTAGTAAAAGGGCGGGTGGTATACGAGCTAATGCACGATTGGTGGGGTTAAAAGATGAGCTAGAGGAGATTAAGAATTGTTAGGTTGCAGGGGTATGTATTCTGCATTTTTTATCTCCCCACTTAATTGCCCAGCTACTCAAAAGTATACATTACGAGTCCCACAAGAACAGCTTAATTCCCTGGAAATGTACCTGCTCTATTATAAAGGTTTTCTGTTATTATCAGCAACTTCAAAATTCTATTAACTTCAATTCCAGTGTAGAAAATGTTCACCTGCATGCTTGTACTATATTACATCGTGGTATGACAGGGTTGCGTATGCAAATTGATGTACGGAAAAGCACATTACGTTTTACCTTACAGATGGTGCAGTGCAATTTTTCTGCCACTTAAAAGTATAAAAAAAGAAATGCCCTGCTTCTGAAATAAAGAACCAGAAGCCCATAGGTAAATAATTACTGCTGGAGGTCATCGCGGGCTCTACACCGCTTGTTGTATAATCATGAGTTAGTTCCAGAGATTTCGGTGCGGTCACAGATAGAGAGCCATCAGAGGTGGTCGACTGCCACCAAAATTGAGTGTATCCGTCTCATGAAGTAAAATTTTTGTTTGTGGACCGTAAAGCATCCGCAGTGCCCAACCTCCACACACACACACAAGTGGTCACACCTGACAGCTTAGGGAGTGCAGCCCTGTTCTGTGGTGGCAGCAAAATGGGACCTACAGGCCTGTAACGCTGCTAAGGCCGCCAGAGCCAGAGTCTGGGACTGATTTATTGTGATCGAAATATACCAACTGAGACTGTCCCACGGTATGAATTACTTCTTCACATTCACAGTGAAGGTTTATTCAAAGAACCCCCAAGTTGATGAAATACAGTATATTTCACTGTGTATTAAGGCTGCTAGTCGCCTCCACAGAGTCAGACTTGGGAACCAAAAGGAGCCCTGGCAAAAATGCTCAAACGAGCCGCGTTCCCCTCACCTTCTTGCTCAATTTATCCATTCTCCAGCTCTCCTTTCCTCTCACTCCTCCCTCTCTTCTAGCCTTCTCTCTACCTTCTGCCAACCTCCCTCTCTTGAAGCCTCCCTGTGCCTGCAGCATTTAACCTCGGGAGTGACAGAGGCACCAGGAGCGGCCCAGTTGGGCTCCTGTCCACTGGGGAAATGCTCAGAGGACTAAAAGTACTGTGCAAGGCTGCACCTCCAAAGCAACCGTTCTATCACTGAATATTTTAATATTCAGAATCAATGAAGACACTGTCCTGGGCCAGCCTGGAACTGGCCGCGAGGTTAGGAATGGTTCCCTGAGCCCCAGACAAATACACACGCACACAGTAAATGCATGTATCGGCAAAGTTGACGAGCCACCAATTGCCCATTTATTTATAGCCTCGGACGAACCCGGCCATTGGCATGCAGTGGTGGATACTATGCATTGTAGAGACTGGCTGGCATTTTACATCCCAACCTTATTTTAAAATGTTTTGCAATAAATGAAAATTAGACGACTCAGGCCAAACAGACAAAGGGCCATATGTAGGTAGCTAAAGACCGGTCGGTAACGGCCGAAATTCGGTAAAAATCCCGTTACTGACCGGTATTTAGCCAATTGAGATGTAGGAGTCCAAAAAGAAGGATTCGGTAATTATGAATCGGTAAATACCGATTCATCTTTACCGAATTCTAAATTTCCGATTCATATTTACCAAATTCATATTTACCGATTCGGTAAATATGAAATGGTAAAACGAGAAAAGAGATGTAGGTAAATTCGATAATAACGAATTCCATGAAATTCGGTATTTAAGAGTCGGTAATTAACACAGAGTGAAAGCAGGTGGTAATCAGCCATAGTGCATATAAGCAATCCCAAAATGCAACAGCGTGAACCCCATGGCGGCTCTGTATGTGATTGCTAGGCGCCTACGTCTACAGGCAGCAGGTCTGAGGATTTGGAGACGGGAGGAACGCATTTACAGACAGCGCATCACACTCTTTCAACAGACTGAGGCTGAGATACATGAAAGGTACAGGCTACACACCCAAACCATCATGGACCTGATAAGGGACCTGCACCCACTCCTGGAACAGCCAACAACAAGGGCGCATGCCATACCACCACATGTGCAGGTGCTCTGTAGCCTACATCTACTGGCATCTGCCAGTTACCAGGGGGTGATAGCTGCGGTAGGCGGGGTATCCCAGAGTTGCCTGTCCCGTTTCTTCAGGAGGTTCCTGGATGCCATGATGCAGAGAATGCAACACTACATTAGCTTCCCAAACACACAGGCTGAACTGCTGAAAACAAAGACCGACTTTTACCAGATGGCACAGTTCCCGCATGTCATAGGCTGTATTGATGGCACACAGATTCCAATCTGCCCACCAGCAACCACTGAGCACATCTACAGGAACAGAAAGTCCACCCACTCCATAAATGTGCAGGTAATCTGCGATGCAGGCAACATAATCACTGATATCGTAGCTAAGTTTCCTGGGAGCACCCACGACTCCTACATCTTCCAGAACAGTGGGATCTACACACGCCTGGTTGCCGGAGAATTTGGAGAAGGATACCTGCTAGGTAAATTACTGTGACACTCCCTAATACTTACCGCATATCAATGTGTATTGAGGTATGTGACTAATGGTACTCTCTTACTCACCTAGGCGATAGTGCATATGCCGTGCGGTCATTCATCCTCACTCCCTACTTACACTCATCAACCCTGAGTGAGAGACGATATAACGTGGAACACAAATCAACACGCAACGTGGTGGAGCGCACGTTTGGACTATTGAAAAGCAGGTTCCGCTGCCTCCACAAAAGCGGAGGCGCACGCCAGTACACACCCATCATCTGCTGCAAGATCATTGCCACTTGTGCAATGCTGCACAACCTTGCTACAAAGACAGGTACAGAGGTGGAAATAACAGATTTTGAGGACAATGATGATGAGTTTGCACAGCCAGAGCCCAACGCAGCAGGAGTGGCAGCAGCAACAGATGGGAGAGTGAGACGGGCAGAGATCACATGCAACTATTTCTAAGTAAGTAGTTGGATGCTATGACGTAGTTTTAATTATCCGGCACTACGCCACAACACAACGGCAAAACTGGCCTAACAAATTGGTGACATCCATAGTTGGAAGTCAAGGCTTCCTTCACCCAACTGCGTCCTGTAATTGTGTGCTGCATCCGCGTCTGCGCCCACGCACTACAGTGCGGGATGCCAGTGATTGTGTGTCCTCACTGGCTGTGGGACCAGTGGCAGCCCCCTGCCGTCTGATGCTCCTCCGTGTGAATGTGACAGGGGGGGGGTAATGCTGCTCCTACTGGTGGTGTCCTCGCTGTCCCCAGCATCCACAGCACCAGTGGTGGCAGAGTGGCTTGTAAGCAGCACCTCAAGTGCACTGGTCACCCTCACCAGCCCCCTTGACACATCATTGCTGCAGTGCGCAAGCCCCTCCTGCATTGCCACGGAGCGCCTGCAGAGCAGAGAAGTGGCAGTTGCTAGGCGGTTCACTGCCCTTGTGTGGTGATCAATTTTCTGCCTCTCCCTTCGCCGTGTTGCTCTGTCCTCATCGAGTTTTGTGCACAGCAGCATGACGGACTGGGACATGTCCCGCATGCCCGCAGCCATCTCCCTCATACCCTCAGCCATTGAGCTTATGCCCCTGTCAATGTTGCCCATTGTGTCATTTAGGCCCTTCATCTGGCGCTGTACTGACTGGATTGCCTTGTCTTGTAGGCGCTGCACCTTCACCATGGTGGCCTCCAGCCCTAAGAACACACCATGGCTCTCACCCTGTGGAGGTGGACTGCGCACCCGAGCCCTGCGGCGGCGTCTGGCCCCTGTGTGTGCACCCTCAGAGGCGGAGGGCAAACCGGCATTGCTACCATCCAGTGGCACAGTGGATGTGTCCTACCCCCTCGAGCCTTCTGATGAGGACTCTGACACCTGCAGTCTGGCAACTGCACGCCTCCTAGACCTCACCAATGCAGGTGGTGTTGATGCGGGTGAGGCCAGCAGGAGTGGCGATGGTGGATGTGGTGGCGAGGCTGGCTGTGGTGGCGTGGCTGGCTGTGAATGTGATGCTGGCTGTGGTGCTGTTGTCTGCCCAGCACTCGTGGTGGCCTTCTCTGTCCTGTCCTTCCGGGGTGCCCTCTCTCCCTTCTCCTGAGCAGTCCTGCAAGAAGTATCGCCTGTGGACAGAAATTCAACATCAGCTCAGTGTACCTGCAGCCCTGTATTGCTTACATCATAATAAATTTCTGCATCACTATCTCATTGTCCTCCGACTGCTTATCGCTTATGTGTGTCACATGCCTTGTTGTTCTGTGCGAATATTGTCATGATAGGGGTTTCACAGACTACATCTCCCATAATGCATTGCTGGTATGCACAAACCCCTGTACTGGAGTGGGATTCACATTGCACAATTGGGGATTTGGGATAGGGGAAGGGGGGGCACAATGCTGTGCATGCGTCTCACCTTGTTTGGTAGCAGCTCTGGAAGAGCTGTCTGCATCCCCAATATCAACAACACTTTCGGGCTCAATCGTGGTCTCCACGAGCTCCTCAAGTTCAGTCAGGGCAGGTGCCCTGTTCCTGCCTCCTCCTGTCCGGCTGGCCTCTTTCTTCAAATCAGCCATCTACCTCTTTGTGATGATACGGATATCGTACCACTGCTCCTTCAGCACATCAATGTCCCGGGGGGTCACTACGATGGCATTTACCTGCGCCTGGATTCCAAGCCAGATCCGTCTTTTCTCGGATTCAGCCACTTGCAGGGACTGCTTTCCAAACAGCTTATTGTGCTGCTTCACCACCTCCTCCACAAGTACCTGCAGTTCCTTTGGGCTGAATTTTAGTTTCCTCTTCCTTTCCCCTCCATCTCTCTCTGTGTCCTGGCTGGCCATTGTGTCAGATTTCCTGTGCAAGTTCAGCCACTGGCTCTGTTGCTCTCCTCTGCACTCCCAGCCTCTCCAGAGTCTGCTGATTGTGTGCACCTGCCTGGGTGTGGCCACTTCCTGGTTGGGTGGGGTGTGGTTTGCACAGGATTGGCTGATTCCTCAATTGCTGTTCATTTGAATTACCGATTCGGTAAATTCCGATTCGGTATTTACCGAATCGGAAAATACCTAATCGGTATTTACCGATTCGGTAAATACCGAATCGGAAACACCGGTCGGTATTGTAGAATCGGTAAACATTTACCGATTTTTACCGAATCGGTAAGTGTTACCGAAAAATTAGGTACATAGCAAATACCGATTTCTAAATACCGATTCGGTAAAATTCTGTATTTAGGAATCGGTATTTCTAGGTTACCTACATATGGCCCAAAGTCTCTTAGGGCCCTATGTAGATAATTTCTATTTACCGATTCATGAATACCGAATTTTACCGATTCGGTATTTATGAATCGGTAAAGAGAATGTAGGTAAACATTCGGTAATTATTACCGAATCGGTAATATTCGGTATTTATGAATCGGTATTTACCGAATTGGTAATAATGCATCCCTTCCAATTCATTCCTATGGGCCTGGAGGCCCATAGGAATGAATGGGAAGCCATTCACTATTACCGATTCGTATCGGTAAATACCGAATCAGTAATAGGGGGAGCATATTCATGGGTGGCAGGGTGTCACATTGACACCCTGTTGCACCCCTGAATCGTGCATGTGTGCACATGTGGCGCACATACATGCCCTAAGGGCATGTATGTCTGCCACATGGCACTTTTCAAAAAGCACAAAATTGCTTTTTAAAAGGTATTCGCTATTTACCATCAACTTGTAGTTGGTGGTAAATAACGAATCCAGAAACCAAAAATGCACTCACTTGAGTGCCCCCTACATAGGATTTCAGGATTCGGTAATTTTACCGAATCGGTACTTTACCGATTTCTTAAAATTCCGATTCGGTAAATTACTGAATCCTGAAATCCAGCCACCTACATCTCAATTGCCTAAATACCGGTCGGTAACGGGATAATTACTGATTTTCGGCCGTTACCGACCGGTATTTAGGTATTTAGGTACCTACATATGGCCCTAGGTCTCTGGCTGGGGGCCGGGTTAGGACCAAGACCATACTCCTGGAGATGTTACCATTCCCTTACCCCTGTCGCTGGTTACCCACGGAATACCCGGGCAGGGTACTTCCTGTTAGCAGCTGTTTCTGAGATGGTGACAATGAGACATCACTGGTAGGGGCTCTTCTCGCTGCTCATGGAGTTTCGCTCCTTGGCGGTGATGTGGGGACCATGGAGTACTCTTCGTCATCAGCCATATTCTTATCCACCAGTATCTCTGAATTTAACATTGCAGAGGGCACCGCCTTGAAACAGGAGACATTTCGCATCACCTGTCACTCGCCTTGCTGCACTGTTACCATTGTCCCTTTGATCTCAACCACTTCCCAGATTTCAGCCTCAAACAGTGTCTGAAACTTCCATCTGGGATGTCAGTCTTTTATGATAGCAGGTGCTCCAACTTGCAGAGTGGGCTCCTGGCTTTGTCATTGGTGGTTCTTCTCCGTTGCTGAGTGGCTTCGACATCAATGTCCGCAGGATGCCACTCCATATCAGCCGGGATACTATCCCATGTGAATGTAAATGTAAATGTCAAGGTACTTATAGAGCGCACTGTCACCAGACGGCCACCTTGCGGTGTCGCCTTTTGCGGTTTCCTGGCGCTGATACTCATACCGCTGTGGAACCCCTCCTGGCTTTCCCTGTGAAGTGTCCACTCCTGGGCACCCCCAGGGTGAAGCCAGGCATCCTTAGCGCTGTTGGGCCCGGTGTGGAGGCTAAGCAAGCTATTGCCCAGAGTTGCAGCGTGGGGCCCATGATTAGAATAGGCACCGAGGCGAGAATAGACAGGTCCGAGGAAATTGAGCCCGAGCCCCGCCGAGGCGGGAATCGAACCCTGGTCCCTGGCCAGAACTCTGCTTCAGGGTCTGCCGCTTTAACCATTGAGCCACACTCCTCCATGTGGCCTTCGAACTAGTAGGTTTCCTGCAGCACAGTTAGCAGTGCTGTAAGGGGTTTGCCTGTAGGCTCACAGGAACTTATGTAAACAACATTCGGCTTGATCGTCAGGGCTCACATAAATATTTCTACCTTCCCATTCGCTCGGGGCCACTGGGGGGCAATCTTCCTATAACAAATGTCCAGAGACTCTAAGTATTCCTGAAAGTCATTACCCTGTAACGGCAGTCTGTTGACCGACTTCACCTCTTCAGGAAGGCCCATCATTGCAAATGTCTTCTCGAGGATGGGCTTGACGTTTGAGAACATCGTGGATGGCACTACCTCCACCACCAGAAATTTGGAGTATGAATCGATTATCACTACAATTATCCACCAATCCGTGAAACTCCTGAAAACGATGCTGACCTTGGACCGGGATGGAAGGCAAGGTTCCTCCGTAAGTATTTGTGCAGGTGAGGGGTCTCCACTTGTGAAGACGCACGAATGACAGCTACGTACTTTGTCATCGACCATTGCGTTCATGCCTGGAAAACACACCTTGCTGCGGAGGCGGGTCTTCGTCTTTGCTGTCCCTTGGTGTCCCTGGTGTGCCAGGTCGATCACATGGGCTCAAAGACTCTTGGGCGTCACAATCAACTGTCCACATAGCAGTAGGCCATCCTGACTTTCGCTGAGTTCAGTCTTTACTCTCCATAGTTGCTGCCGGGATGCTCCCACATCTGGCATCAGGTTGCAAACCCCATCCAGGAAACTTTGCCATTGCCTGTTGGCTAATGCTTTTTTCACTGTTGTCAGGCTCCTGTTGTTTCAGGTGGCCTCACATATTTCCTGGAGTGTCAACACATTGGGGCAAGCCGCTCATGATCATCTTGATTAATTTCTCTGTCCCTTCCTCTTCAGCTGTCAGGCTCATCTCATCCTGTGGTGACAGTTGCTGTAACAGGTAATCTGGAAAGATCACTCCAATCTAGTTGTGGGTTAATCCAAAGGATATTTATTCTTGTAGATCCCTTACACCTCAGCCTGCAAACTTAGCTGTAGTCCGTCCAACTGCTTTCTTTTGAATCTTTACATTCTCAAGAAGCAGTCTTCAGAACAACACTATGTCACTTAGAATATTCTAGGTACAGCATTCCACATAAAGACTCACAATGCCTTAAAGTACAACAAACAGCATATTACACATCTCCCTCCCAATAACAAAAAAATGAAATATAACAACTATAGGTGAAATTAATAAACTACTGGAATAAGAATGCAAATTTTGTCTTAGTAAGAGTCACACTTATAGTCTTGTAAGTACTTTGGCTTGGCACGTTGCCTCATGCTACTTGCCTTGTCATGATACTTTACAGGTAAAGGTTCCTCACCATTACTCTCTTTACAATTATCAGAGATATGATGAGAGAGCTTGGCAACTCTGTTTAAATTCCATACCCTGTGATCTTCAGTTCTGACAGCATTTTAAAAACCTTAATTACTCTCATAGTCAACAGGTACTTGGATCTCAGAGTGGTTGCTCCTTTACGAGGATTTTTTATCCTAACCAAGATACCTAATCTAATGATTGTCCCTTTTACTGCTTTCCTTACATCAAAATACCTTTTGTTTTCAGACATTCTTTTCATCTCCTTTTTAAATGTATCTCGGTCATTTTCAACATGCCTCAACTCGGGTGATTTGTTCAGGATCCACGAGGAACTCAACATTGTATACGACTTCCTTTTGCGAAACAGTTCAAAAGGAGTTCTGGCAGTCATGGAATGTGGAGAAAGTCTGTAGGTTTTAACTTTGTTCAAAACTTCAGTTTGCCAACACCTGTAGTACGACACAGCTCGTTGGATGGTTTCCTTGAATACCCTGTTGAACCTTTCAACAACACCATTCGTTTCAGGGTGACCTTTTGTGATTGATCCCTCTATCAGACAAGTATTTGTTCATTTCTCTTGATGTGAATTGGACCCCATTATCCGATAATATGGTGTTAGGGAAGCCTTCTCTCACAAAGATGTCTTCAAGAAACTTTATTACATCTCTTGTCTCCACAGAGTTGATAATTTTGACTTCTGGCCACCTAAATATCAATAAGTACTATGATGTATTTGTCTGTGCTGGTATGCTTGATAGGACCCAGAATGTCTATAGCAACTTCTTCCTGAACCAGTTTGGGCAGTTCTCTTAAGGTCATGGGTTGAACTCTCGGTTTAGGAATCTTGTCACATTTGTTGCATTCAACACATTTTCTCACAGACCTCTCTATACAGATATCCATCCCTGGCCACCAGTATGTTTGTCTTAGAATTTCCTTCGTTTTAGAAATACCTGGGTGGCTCTCATGAGCAAATTCAATTAATTGGTTGTCAGTCAGTCAAGTACTCTTTATTCGAATCGTTAGACTCATAAAAGACATTAAAAACAACACTACAAATTTACAATCACAAAATACACATAAAAAACTCAATAACAATTTTACATAAAAAGACACAACCTTAAAAAGTTCTTGGCGAATTATTTGATTGTTTAAGAATTGTTTAAAACCTCATATGTTTCATTAATATCGTTGAATTAATTGGTTCCTTAATCTGGTTGGAGGGATCAACTTGGTTCCCCTCAGCAAGATGTCGTTGTGGCAGGATAATTCATCTTTTACTCGATAAAATCCAGATAAAGTATCATTTACTTTGTCACATGTCTTCCAACTGTTTTTGATACTACTTAAGACAGACTGTAGTGTTTCATCTTTTGACAGTTCACTGATCCAAACATCTTCTTTTATTATGCTGTCTATGACACTGCAGACTGCATATTCATCAAATTCACTAAAACTGTCCTCAAATATTTCATCTTCAGCATTCTCTTTTGTGATCAAGCGGGAGCAACAGTCAGCTATATTGTTTTTAGCACTTGGGATGTAGTCTACATGAAAGGTAAATTACTGAAGTGCAACGACCCATTTATGTATCCTGGAGGATATGTTGTCTAAGCCTTTCTTCTCAAATATCTCTTTAAGTGGCTTATGATCAGTCTTAATTGTAAAATTGTTTCCCCACAAAAACTTGCGAAGTTTCCTCACAGCCCAGAATACTCCCAAGGCTACTTTTTCCGCAACAGAATAATTAGATACTGCCCCTCGCAAACATCTGGATAAAAACAAAATGGTTACTTCCACTCCATCAAGTTCTTGCATCATGTCTGCACCTAGACCTGTTGCACTTGCGTCAGTCATGATAACTACATCCCAGCCGGGATCAAAGCTCTTCAAAGAGGAGGCTTCAGAAAGTTGTCTCTTAATGAGTTTGAACTCATTTTCACACTCAGTATTCCAAGTGAAGCCAACACCCTTTATTAAGAAGATTCGCATATTATGCGTTTTGCTGGCAACGTTGGAAATTAACTTGGTATAATACTCTGACATCCCCAAAATTTTTACAACTTCATCTTTATTACTGGGGCTGGCCAAGTTGTTGATGGTGTCCACTACATTTTTTTTGGTTTAATGCCAGATCTAGAGATGGCATGACCTAGGTAATCGATGCTGGGTATAATGAATTTACACTTCTTCGCTTTGAGTGTTAAACCATTTTCTTTGAGTTTATTTAATACCATTCTGACTCTATTATCATGTTCTTGTTCAGTTTCTCCAAATATGAGTTTGTCTTCTTGATAGATTTTTATCCCATCACAATTTTTAAAGACACGTTCCATCATCCTCAGAAGACTGCTGCAGCTGAAATTAGCCCAAAAGGCATCCT